>NW_026988423.1:50387500-50846664 GCF_030222135.1 Aotus nancymaae
CTCAGCCCCACCCCTTTCCGTTCTGAGAGTCCCTTGCCCTGCGACTCCAGGTAGGGGTGCACAACTGTTGAGGAGCAGGGCTGGCGGAAGGGGACAGTCAGGGTCCCTGCACGGGCGGGGCTCCTGACAGTGTCCCTTTCCTTCCCCAGATGGACTGGTGGGCATGGCCATCGTGGGTGGCATGGCCCTGGGCGTGGCGGGCCTGGCTGGACTCATCGGACTAGCTGTGTCCAAGTCCAAATCCTGAAGGACGCGTGGGAGCCCGTGGAGAACGCTCCAGGAGGGCCTGTCTGTCCTTGCTGTCCCTTGCCTGTTCTCCCCCTGCACCCCTGTGTCTGTCCTCTGTGGCCTTCAGCTAACTTCTGCTCCCCTGAGACCCCTCGTCTTTCAGCCCCAAATCATGCGCTTTGGGATGAGTGTAAATAAAACGGGGCTGTGGCTTGGGAAACTGTGTCTGTGTTGAGAGAAGGGGTGGGTTCCGAACGCTGGACGCAGGGGACAGAGGCGCCACTCGTGGTCCTTTCCTGCCCCTGCCCTCCAGGTTGGCACGGGCTTTGTCCACTGAGCAGCCCAGAGCCCACACCCTTCCTCCCTTCCCTGAAGCCATGTCCTTGAGAGTGCCGGGCAGCTTGAAGACACAGGGCTTTTCCATGGTCCCAGAGTCCTGGGAGAAGGCAGTGACCTGAGCAGGAGTGGGCAGAGCTGTGGGGCCGGGCCGGGCTTCAAGCTGGCCTTCTCCTCTGACCCACTCAGCTGCCCCTCTGGGGTTTTCCACAGCAGGCCCCCCTTGGCATCCTCCTCTACCCCGCCCTTCCCTTCCTTTGTCTTCCTGTGGCCTCCTCTTCCTCCTACCACCTCCTCCTCCAGGGAGGGGGGCCCTGTGGGGGAAGGAAACCTGCCTCTGGCACAGAGTAGGCATGGGTCCCAGGAGAGGTCAGAGCCCAGGGCACTCCAGCTCTTGCCTGTGGGCTGGAAGGTCAGGACCCAGCCCCACCTGGCCAGCCTCCCCACCTGGTGCCAGGCTCCGCATGGGCCTGTTTTGCTTCACTGCATACCTCTCGTTCCACAAGCCAGGCCAGCCTGGCCAGGGGTAGGGAGGAGACAAGCTTAAGGGAGGCTGGGAGAGGCTGGATGAGCCCAGTGGGGCCAGGTAGGTGCTCTGCACTGGCTCCAGATGGGGACCCAGAGGCTGCTAATCCATCATCATTTGCGGATCGAGCCGGTGACAGTTGCTGATAACTGAGAACAGGTTGCAGAGCTCAGCCACAGGGTCACGCTCCAGGCCACTGGCAGCAGGACCAGGCTCGATGCTGAGTCAAAGATCAACTTAGGAGGAAATTGGAGTTTTGGGCGAGAGCAACTCCCTGGTGGCCTCACTCAGGCCTACAGTGCTCACACCCAGGACAGTCCCCACTGCCGAGCAGGCAGCACTGTGGCGGGGGGGTGGGGGTTGGGGGGGCTTGAATCCCTGGTCCCAGTGAGGTCTTTGTGTTTCCTCGGCTGGTCTTGAACTCCTGAGTTCAAGCAGTCCTCTCAGCCCAGCCTCCCAAAGTGCTGGGATTACAGGCGAGAGCCACTGCACCCGGCCCCTGGACCCACTTTGCCCCACTTCTCCCCACTGCCCATGCAGTGAGCAGTTGGGCCTGTCACTGACGGAGCAGAGGCAAGCTCAGGGGACTGAGACCCCTGGCTGAGTAGCCTTGGTGAATGAATTGGGGGCTAAGTTCCAGTCCAGGCTGGATGGAGCCCAGGGCTGTGTGTCTCCCAGCCTCCTGTCCCCTTATCCACATTCGTCTTCCTTAGAGACTCGAATGCCCCAACGCCTAGGTCTGCGAGTGTCAGATTGTTCTCACGGTCCCTCCATCCTTCTCCGCTGAAGGCTGCTCTTCATTCTGTCTCTGTCCCTTGTTGCTCTCACGTCTGTCTCTGTCATCTTTTCACTCCTTGTCCCTCTTACTCCGTTCTCTGGCCCCCAATGAAAGCTGAGTCAGAGACACTTCCCCTCAGTTCCCAACGCCTCCCTTGGGGGGCCCCTCCTTGGCCGTGTCTGTCTGTGGCTCCAGGGTAAGTCTGCCCCCCCACCCTCATGGGGCGGGGAGACGGGGCAGCCCAGAGGCTGGGGGGAGGGAGTGGACTTTTGGCCCGTTTCGGTTATTCCCTCTATCTAGTCAACAGCTGCCTCGCGCAGGCTTAGCTCATTCCTCTGACCTGCCAGGAAGCGGAGAGACCCAGAGAGCAGGAGGGAGGCAGAAACCTGGAGGCAGAAAGTGGAGACGGACTTGAGCCAGAGGAAGAGGGAGGCAGAGGCCGAGGCCAATTCCACCCCAGCCTGCCCGGACACCTCTTCTTAGCCGCAGCCCCTGCCAGTTCCCTAGGGGTTCCGCCCCTCCCCCTCTCTGGGGCACCAGCCCCCCGGGGCCCTGCATCCCACCATGTCGATGGCTGTGGAAACCTTTGGCTTCTTCATGGCCGCTGTGGGGCTGCTGATGCTGGGGGTGACTCTGCCAAACAGCTACTGGCGAGTGTCCACCGTGCACGGGAGCGTCATCACCACCAACACCATCTTCGAGAACCTCTGGTTTAGCTGTGCCACGGATTCCATGGGCGTCTACAACTGCTGGGAGTTCCCGTCCTTGCTGGCCCTCTCTGGTATGGGGTGGGGAGCGCTCCGGGGAGAGAGGGCAGTGGGGAAGCAGCAGAGACCCCAGGGGAGGGTGGGTGCTGCCATGAGGATGCAAGGAGCCCTGGATTCAACTCTGGGGGTCTGGGTTCCTGCAGTCAGGAGTGCTGGGGGCAGCCCCTGCCTGGAACTGGAGTGAAGACCTTGTCACACGTGGCCCCCTATGCTAGTGTGGCGCTTTTAGCCGTTACAGGTTCGGGCACCAGAATCAGACCGCTTTCCCAGCTCTATGCCGTGGGCAAGTGATGAAATGAGCTCCATCTCACACACCTGTGAGGTTAGGGTGAGAGTCCCAGTTCACAGGTGCCCAAGAAAGTGCAAATGTTAACGTGAGGTTAACACACATAGGCACTCATACAGTCGAGCATGTTTTGGGGGTGGGATTGCTGGGGTGGGCAGGATGGGGGGGCCCATTTTGGACTCTGGGAGGTTGATGAACTTTCAGGCTCCACAGCCTCCTCAGCCTCACTGTCGGGGACACTGGCCTCCTTGTCCAGCTGACATCTAAAGGGCCCTGGTGAAGGGAGGCGTCTTGCAAGTTGCAGGTTGGGCGTCTGCTGTGAGGGGTGGTGTGCATGCAGGTGTGTGGGGCTTCCAGGACAGGGTCTTTCTGGGGTCTTAGAGGGCTGGAGCCACAGCTCTTTGGGGCCAGGGCAGTTCTTTCTGTGGCTGCAGCACCTCCTGCTCCCTGCTCACCCCCTAGGATGAGGACGCCCCACTGTTCCCCAGGGCAGTCTCCCCTCAGTCTGATTCTATGCCAGAAACAGCCCTGGCGTCTGTGAACTGCTCGAGGTGCCGCTCCACGCCCTCCTGGGTCCTTCGGGGCCAGCCCGCTCTCCAGGCACCGCGTGGCAGGGAAGGCACTGAGGGCAACGCTGCACATGAAGCGGGGCTTAGAGAAACCGCCCCCAGTGATGTCGGAGCTGCTCTGGCAGTCAGGGGGTCTGAGTGGGTCTCCTGTGCCCCACTACACCCAGCCCCTCCTGGGAAGCACCGGCAAAGGCTTTGTGTTTTCCTCCTCCTCTCCAGGACTGACTGTGCAGGGCAGGAGCCCCCTCCCCGCCCAAGAAAAACCCTCTAAAAGCGGAGTACAAACCTGGGCCAGAAGCCCAGAGTGCTGAGTGGCCAGAAGGGACATTGGAGGTAGCCCCGACATCCACTCCTCAGATACCCCATGCTATGGGGCAGGGGCTCTGCTGTGAGCCTGCATACCCAAGAGGGTCCCCCTTGGGAACCACATGAAAGACGGTGCCTTAGTCCCCAGGGCATGGGGCAGAGGGTGGTGGGGTTCCAGGCCTTGGGGTAGGTGGTTCTATGTTATCTCCACCATGGGGAGGTGGGGGGAACCGTTACAGAAGCTGAAAGGCCTTGGCAAGGTGGAGCACCCCACCCCAAATCTCACAGGCAGGAGAGGGGAGCCGGGACTCAGACTCCACAGCGGGTGTGGTCCTGGGAGACGGACCTGACTGCATCTCCCAAAGGTGCACCCCAATCCCTGCCACACCATCCATGTGCCCTCAGGCCCTTCCAGAGTCTCTCCTTTGACTCCAGAGCTACCTGGGGACTCACAACCGGTGTCAGCCCCAGAGGGAGTGGCTGGAGGAAGAAAGTACTCCCAGAGAACTTTGCCCCTCCTGCCTACCCCCCGACTCTGCACCCTTCATCTCCTGCCAGGGGCCAGCCTTTCCCCTTCAGCACCAACGGTTATGCCCCACCCGGAAAAGGGGTGCAAGGTCCTTGGCAGTGCTTGGCAACTATCAAAGACAGAGAAGGGAGGAGAAGGGAGAAGCCAGAGAGGGAGCCAGCAGCCTCTGGCTCTGAGAAAAGGGAAACTGAGGCACTGAAAGACTGAGCTAGACTGCCAGGATCAGTCCTGGGCCCAGGTATCCCACCTTCCAGGTCAGAAACTCAGCCGGGTGTGGTGGTCCACGCCTGTAACCTGAGCTCCTCTGGAGGCTGAGGCAGGAGGATCACCTGCACCCAGGAGTTCAATCAAGGCTGCAGGGATGAGCTGTGGTGGCGCCACTACACTCCAGCCTGGGCGACAAAGCAAGACCCTGTCTCTAAAACTGCCCTAGGCTGGGTGTGGTGGCTCACGCCTGTAATCCCAACACTTTGGGAGGCCAAGGCGGGTGGATCACAAGGTCAGGAGTTTGAGACCAGCCTGGCCAACATGTTAAAACCCCATCTCTACTAAAGATACAAAAAATTAGCTGGGTGTGGTGGCATGTGCCCATAATCCCAGCTACTTGGGAGGCTGAAGTAGGAGTATCACTGGAACCCGGGAGGCAGAGGTTGCAGTGAACCGAGATCGCGCCATTGCACTCCAGCCTGGGCGACAGAGACTCTGTTTAAACAAAACAAACAAAAAAACTGCCCTAGACCCTCTGCTGTACAGCACTGCTGCCCCCTACCTGTTATTCCAGGAAGAAACCAGTGTCAAAATATCCAGCGCTGTGCTAGGCACTTGAGAATACTTGGAGTGGAATCATGCGGAAGGCAGCAGCGGTGCTTAGCTGTGGGTTCTGTAATACCCAGCAACACGAGAGCAACTCGATAGAGCCGTGGTTCTCAGTGGGGTGACTGCACAGTGATTGTCACAGCTTGTGGGGAGGGGATTGCTACTGGCACCCGGTGGATAGAGGCCAGGGAGGCTTCTGAACATCCCACAGCGCCCAGGACGGCCCCCAGAACAGAGTTACCCAGCCTAGGTGTTGGGAGTGCCCAGGAGAAAGCCTGCAACCCAGGCACAAGCAAAGTGCGCCAGGTGCATGGGAGGAGTAGAGAGCAGGGCAGGAGGGGCCCAGATGCCTAAGGAGGGAGGGGTGACTGCAGCTGGGTAGGATGCAGGAGCCCAGGGGAATGAGAGGACTTGAGGACTGTTAGGTACAAGAGCAAGCAGGTGAGGGGGGCCGAGCGCAGTGGCTCATGCCTGTAACTTTGGGAGGCCAAGATGTGCAGATCACTTGAGGTCAGGAGTTTGAGACCAGTCTGGATAACATGGTGAAACCCTGTCTCTACTAAAAATACAAAAATTAGCCAGGCATAGTGGTGCATGTCTGTATTCCCAGCTACTGGGGAGGCTGAGGCAGGAGAATCACTTGAACCCAGAAGGTGGAGGTTTCGGTGAGGTCAGAATGTGTCACTGCACTCCGTCATGAGTGACAGACTGAGACTCCACCTCAAAAAGAAAAAAAGATGTCGAGGGGCTGTTGGGCTGGCTCCATCACAGAGGGGTGAAAAGATGGGAAAGGCTGATGACTGTGCCCCCACCCCCAGGGTATATTCAGGCCTGCCGGGCGCTCATGATCACCGCCATCTTCCTGGGCTTCCTCGGCCTCTTGCTGGGCATAGTGGGCCTGCGCTGCACCAACATTGGAAGCCTGGAGCTCTCCAGGAAAGCCAAGCTGGCGGCCACCGCAGGGGCCCTCCACATCCTGGCTGGTAACTGGGGAAAGATGAAGGGGCGGGGGTCCCCCTGGGCCACAGACTCCAGGCTGCTTGTCCTCATCTCATCTCCAATTCCCACTCCTCACGCTCGCCTCCCCTAGCCTGGTGTGCGGACACCTGCTCAGCTCTCCCTCATCCATACTCCCCAAATCCCTTGGCTGCAAATCAGCCCAACCTCAGTGTTTCTTGAGCTCCCAGTAGGGGCCAGCCTCTGCCAGGTGTGGGAGGGACTTCAAAGATGAGAGTGAGTGGCTGCCTCTGGGAGCTTGCATTCTGGCTGAGGAGCAGAGTTAGGGCGCACACTACTGCACACACACACAGTGCACAACCACAGTGCCATACCACTGGGCGTGTGGCTTGTGCCTGTAATCCCAGCATTTTGGGAGACCAAGGCAGGCAGATCACAAGGTCAGGAGATCAAGACCATCCTGGCCAACATGGTGAAACCCCATCTCTACTACAATACAAAAAAAAAAAAAAAACAATTAGCCAGGTGTGGTGGCGGGCACCTGTAGTCTTAGCTACTTGGGAGGCTAAGGCAGGAGAATCGCTTGAACCTGGGAGGTGGAGGTTGCAGTGAGCTGAGATCGCACCACTGCACTCCAGCCTGGTGACAAAGCGAGACTCTGTTTCAAAAAAAAAGTTAGCCAGGCGTGGTGGTGGGCACCTATAGTCCCACCAACTCAGAGGCAGGAGAGTAACTTGAACCTGGGAGACAGAGGTTGCAGTGAGCGGAGATCATGCCACTGCACTCTAGCCTGGGCAACAGAGCAAGACTGTCAAAAAATAAAAACCCACAAACACACACACACACAAACAAAAAAAGCCAAGGCGGGAGAACTGGCTTGAGCCCAGGAGTTCCAGACCAGTCTGGGCAGCATAGTGAGACCCTGTCTCAACAAAAAAAATAGTGCCATCTGGCCGTGGCTTTTCAGTTTGTAGAACATTCCTGCACCATCACCTCACAATAAGCCTTTGAGGTAGGGTGGGTATTGCCCTGTTTTCCAGAGATGAAACAGGCCCAGAAAAGTCAGGTGGCTTGCAAGAGGACAAGCACCCAGTGAGTGGGGTGGTGCTAGCCTGGGGGTCTGCCTGGCTTCAGGAAAGGACAACCCTGGGCTCCCAGGGCACCAGCTGGGCTTTCAAGGGTGGTCGGGATTTGGATGGGGCTCTGGGTGAGGAGATGATGGAATGAAGGCCCTAGAGATGGGCATGAACTAGGCAGGTCTGGGACCGAGGACAGGCAGGAAGAGGTCGAGGTAGTGGAGATGAGCAGGGTGGGCTGGAGCCTGAAGGCTACCCTCAGAATTTGACCGCAGAAAGGAGGAAGGCTTATAAGCTGGGCGGGGAGAAATGACTGAGTTAAATTGCTGCTCTTGGACTTGGTGCCCCAACCTACTCCAGACAGCCCCTGCCTGCCTCTCCCGCAAAGCCTTCTCGCCCACTATCCCTCCCCCTGGACTGGGGTCGTCCTCCTGCCCCCAGGTATCTGCGGGATGGTGGCCATCTCCTGGTACGCCTTCAACATCACCCGGGACTTCTTCGATCCCCTGTACCCCGGAACCAAGTGAGTGAGGGAACCCACCCTCGGGGCAGTGGGTGGGACTCAGCCCTGCCCACCGCGCTGGCGCCTCACGGTGCCCCCCACCCCCGCGCTGCCCTTGTGCGCAGGTACGAGCTGGGCCCCGCCCTCTACCTGGGCTGGAGCGCCTCCCTGATCTCCATGCTGGGCGGCCTCTGCCTCTGCTCCACCTGCTGCTGCGGCTCTGATGAGGACGCCGAGCGGGGTTGGGGAGAGGGCGGCACCCCAGCTCTGACCGGGGCCCCGCCCCGCAGCGCCCGGCTGCCTTACGGGGCTCCAGTGTCCGTGAAGCCTGTCGCCACCTCGGACCAAGAAGACGACAGCAGCTTTGACAAATACGGCAAAAACGCCTACGTGTAGCAGCTCTGTCCCGTGGGCCCCAGTGTGCTTCTCCCTGCCCCGCGGAGAGGGGTCCTGGCCGGGGCCCATTCCCCTGTAGCAACTTCAGGGGCCGGCCACGCCCCGCGCCCGGAGCCACGCCCCGCCAGGCCACGCCTCCCCGGTCGGAGCCTCGCCCCGACCACGCCCCCGCCAGGCCAAGAACCGCTCTTGGGAAGTCGCATGCCCACCTGAGGCTGGATCCCTCATCTTCTGAGCCTGGGCTCTGGGCTGTGAAGGGGACGGAGGTGTCCTCGCACGTTTGTATTCTGTATAAATACTAATAAATGTATATTGTGACTGTTCACGCTTGAGGGTGTCAGAAGCGGCCGGCCCCAGACTGTCACCCTGTCCACCACTTTGGGGCTGTGTCATACAGCAAAATAGAAGAGGGGTTGCAAATGATTTCGCGAGTGGCACATAATTGCTGATAAGAGTCACCAAGGAGCAGACCTCGGAAGCCCCCGCTCCAGGAAACTGGAAATGGCAGAGGTGGCCCCTAGCCAGCCTGAGATCCCGAGCCGCTCCTTTCACTCACCTTGGCCAGTCTAGAGCAGAGCTGCGCGCCCTGGGCCTGAGCGTGGATGGATACCATGAGTTATAAGCCTTTTGAAATTCTGTTCCACATTAACTGGGACTGGCACAGGGACATTTCTCCGGGGAAGATGTAGCACTTTCCAGAAGAGTCTCTGGAGGTCCGTGGGGCGGGGGGCGGGGGGGGTCTGTGCACCTCGGTGGTGTCCAGCTCAGATACGGTGCTGGGTTGTGGGTGGGTTTGGTGTAGGCCCAGTGGGTACTGAGCTCAGAGCTGCACCCACTTAAGATGACACAGGCCGGGCTCAGTACCTCACCCCGCTAATCCCAGCACTCTGGAAGGCTGAGGGCTGGGGGGAGTTCGAGACCAGCCTGGCCAATATGGTGAAACCCCTTCCCTACTAAGAAAATACAAAAATTAGCTGACCATGGTGGTGTGCACCTGTAGTCCCAGCTACTCAGGAGGCTGAGGTGGGATGGTCACTTGAACCCAGAAGTTGGAGGCTGCAGTGAGCTGTGATTGAACCACTACACTCCAGCCTGGGTGACAGAGTGATCCCGACTCAAAAAAAAAAAAAAAAAAAAAGATAATGAGGCCACTAGGAAGAAGCGGTGTCCCGTGAAGAAGGGAATGGAGCCCTATCCCAGCACTATCCTCTGCAGCACTGACAAGTGGCCAGTCCCTCGGGGAGCCCTGGATTCTGAGTGCAGCCCCTCCCTTTCTCCTTCATCTCATTCTTTCACCCTCACCAACCCTCTCCTGGGATGAAGAGAACTGCATCCGCATTCTATCTGTGCCTCTTCCGCACCTCGGAAGTACATGTATGCTCCCACCAGGTGGGCTTCAGACACATCGAATTCATCACTTCCCCCAGAGCTCCAGTTCCCATCATCCCTGTCATCAGCATGGCCGACCTCTCTGTCTGTAGATGGACAACCTTCCCCTCCTCTCTACTCCGCCACTTCCTCTCTTCTGTTCATTGCCAAATCCTTCCAATTCTCCCTCTACGGTGTTTTTCACACCCAACCACTTCTCTCCCTTCTCCACTGCCTGGTTCTGGGGCAGGCCCTCATCCTCTCCTGCCCTCCCACTGGGAAGCGTGGCCTTCCCAATGCACTCCTGGAGGACCTCTGACCACCCTTCCTTGGCAGCTCCTGGCATTGTCAGAAGAAAGCCCCAGACAGTTATGAACTTGACACGCCGCCTGGCCCTAGCCCACCTTTCCATCTCCATTGCTCCCGTTCCTCTAGATAACTTGTGCTCCACCATTACACTGGGCTGCTTCCTAGGCCCTGGACTGGGCTCCAGCTAGAAACACTGGTGCCTTTTTGTTTTTTTATATAGGAAGTCTCACTCTGTCTCCCAGGTGGCTGGTGTGTAGCGGAGTGATCTTGGCTTACTGCAACCTCTGCCTCTTGGGTTCCAGTGATTCTCCTGCCTCACCCTCCCGAATAACTAGGATTACAGGTGTGCACCACCATACCCGGCTAATTTTTGTAGTTTTAGTAGAGACTGGGTTTCACCATGTTGGCCAGGCTGGTCTCAAACTCCTGGCCTCAAGTGATCCACCCACCTCAGCCTCCAAAGTGCCAAGATTACAGGCGTGAGCCACAGTGCCACCAAATTATGGTTTTCAATGGGGGTCTAGAGACCCTGGACTCAGCTTAATAGAGGATGTAAATGGATGGAATCAGAGAGCAACCAGAGGCCCTTGGGGTCCAGCTCTGTCCTCTCAAGGTCGTTTTGGAAGGCAGAGTGCATTACTGGGGAGAGAAATCTTACACTGAGCAGAACCAATGTGCCTCTTTTTATAACCACAAAATATGAAACAGTCAGCTAAGTTAGGAAAGAATCCAAAGAGATTGTGCTGACAGTGCAAGTTGACGGGAATCCCAGCCTAGGACATCAGGGAGAAGCACAGATGGTGTCATTCAGCCCCAAAATAGTTTTTTTTTTTTTGGAGACGGAGTCTCTATCTGTTGCCCAGGCTGGAGTGCAATGGCGCAATCTTGGTTCACTGTAACCTCCGCCTCTGGGTTCAAGCGATTCTTCTGCTTCAGCCTCCTGAGTAGCTGGGGTTACAGGTGCCTGCCACCACGCCAGGCTAAATTTTATATTTTTAGTATAGATGGGGTTTCAAGTTGGCCAGGCTGTTCTCGCACTCCTGACCTCAGGTGATCCACCCACCTCGGCCTCCCAAAGTGCTGGGATTACAGGTGTGAGCCACCACACCGGTCTCTGAAATAGTCTTTTCTATTTTCTCACTGGAGTGTACTTGTTGGCAGAGAGGATAAAAGCAAGCTTGTCCCACCTGTAGCCCATATGCGCCCTACGATGGCTTTGTATGAGGCCCAATACAAATTCATAAACTCTCTTAAAACATTATGAGATATTTTTGCAATTTCTTTTTCTTTTTTGAGCCAGGGTATCACTCTGTCACCAGGACTGGAGTGCAGTGGCGCAATCTTGGCTTACTGCAACCTCCTCCTCCCAGGCTCAAGTGATTCTGCCTCAGCCTCCAGAGTAGCTGGGATTACACACACGTGCCACCATGCCCAGCTAGTTTTTTTTAGTAGAGACGGGTTTTCACCATGTTGGCCAGGCCAGTCTTGGACTCCTGACCTGAAGTGATCTGCTCACCTTGGCCTCCTAAAGTGCTGGGATTACAGGTGTGAGCCACCATGCCCGGCCACTTTTCAATGGGAGGACAAAGAATTTCGAGCCATTATGAAAAACCACGTCACCTGGATTCCCTCTGAATCCTGACATACGCCCCTCCAAAATGAAGCTGACACCAAATCCAGTACCATGTTCCCAGCTGCAAATCTTCAGAGAAACGGAAAGCAGTTCCTCAAAAAAACACCGGGAATACTTGAGCCAGTCCCCAGGAAAGTGCCCAAAAATGAAGGCCTAAGACAGTGACCGGCCAGGTACGGTGGCTCTCACCTGTAATCCCAGCACTTTGGGAAGCTGAGGTAGATGAATCATCTGAGGTCGAAAGTTCGTAACCAGCCTGGTCAACGTAGTGAAATCCCGTCTCTACAAAAATTAGCCAGGCATGGTAGTGTGCACCTGTAATCCCAGATACTCAGAAGGCTGAGGCAGGAGAATCCCTTGAACCTGGGAGGTGGAGGCTGCAGTGAGCTGAGATGGCGCCACTGCACCCTAGCCTGGGCAACAGAGTGAGACTCCATCTCAGAAAAAAATAAATAAATAAATAAATAAATGTGCCTAATTGCTGGATCCCACTAATATCTTAATGAAGCCATCTGTTCAACAGATACTTACAAAGCACTTGCTTTGCTATGAGGTTAACAGGGTTCTGGGCATTAATATAGCAACCAAAAGGAGCTTACGAGATTACAGCTTGCAATCCATTTAGAAAAGGTGTGGGTATAAGTTCAATGAGGCTGGGCATGGGGGCTCACCCCTGTAATCCCTGCACTTTGCGAGGCTGAGGTGGGCAGATCACGAGGCCGGGAGAGAAACCTTGTCTCTACTAAAAATACAAAATCAGCCAGGCGTGGTGGCACATGCCTGTAATCCCAGCTACTCGGGAAGCTGAGGCAGGAGAATCTCTTGAACCCGGGAGGCAGAGGTTTCAGTGAGCTGAGACCTAGCCATTGCACTCCAGCCTAGGCAACAGAGCAAGACTCCGTCTCAAAAAAGAAAAAAAAGAGAAAGTTCACATGAGTCACAGCACCCAGGGCCACCCACACCAGGGCCCTCTAATCCAGGCATGTCCACCTTTTGGCTTCCCTGGGCCACACTGGAAGAACTGTCTTGGGAAACACATAAAATTCACTAACATTAACGATACCTGATCAGCTTTTAAAAAATCGCAAAAGAATCTCATAATGGCCAGGCACGGTGGCACATGACTGTAGTCCCAGCTACTCAGGAGGATGACGTGGGAGGATCACTTGAGCCCAGGAGTTCTGGGCTGTAGTGGGCTATGCCGATCGGGTGTCCGCACTAAGTTTGGCATCAATATGGTGACCTCTCGGGAGCAGGGGACCACCAGGTTGCCTAAGGAGGGGTGAACTGGCCCTGGTTGGACACGGAGCAGGTCAAAACTCCCGTGCTGATCAGTAGTGGGATCGTGCCTGCACTCCAGCCTGGGCAACATAGCAAGACCCAGTCTCTAAATAAATAAATAAATAAATAAATAATCTCATAATGGTCGGGTGCAGTGGCTCATGCCTATAATCCCAGACTTTGAGAGGCCAAGGTGGGTGGATCACCTGAGGTTGGGAGTTCAAGACCAGCCTGACCAACATGGAGAAACCCCATCTCTTCTAAAAAAATACAAAAAAAATTAGCCAGGTGTGGTGGTGGGCGCTTGTAATCAGAGCTACTCAGGAGGTTGAGGCAGGAAAATCACTTGAACCTGGGAGGCGGAGGCTGCAGTGAGCCAAAATCGCGCCACTACACTCCAGTGTGGGTGACCGAGTGGGACTCTATCTCAAAATAAATAAATAAAATTGCAAAAGAATCTCATAATGTTCTAAGAAAGTTTACAAATTTGTGTTGGGCTGCATTCAAAGTCACCTTGGGCCACGTGCGGGCCGTGAGCTGTATAAGTTTGAGCTAAACCATGAATTCCCCCATGTTTCCCAGAAACTTCTGGGCTTTCTGTATTGCTAATAACCACACACTGCAGCCCCTGGTAACAGGGGCTTCCTAAGGACAACTGCTCCCTCAGACCCGCGGCACCAAGGTCAAGGACCTGACCACTCCCCTTTGCTTAAGTATCTTAAAACGAAGACAGACCCAACTCCCTCCACAGTACCATTCTGCACCCGTTCCACAGCCCTCCTGCCATCTCTCTGTCACCCAGCCCTGGAACCTAGCTGTACTTTGAAAATATAGCAACTGGAGAAATAAAAAGGAGAAACATGGCCGGGCACAGTGGCCCATGCCTATAATCCCAGCACTTTGGGAGGCTGAGGTGGGCGGATCACCTGAGATCGGGAGTTCAAGACCAGCCTGGCAAACAAGTCAAAACTCCAACTCTACTAAAAATACAAAAAAGTGAGTTGGGCGTGGTGTCGGGCACCTGTAATCCCAGATACTCGGGATTCAAAGGAAAATCCTTTGAACCCAGGAGGGGGAGGTTACAGTGAGCTGAGACCCCACCACTGCACTCCATCCTGGGCCATAGCGTGAGACCCTGTCTGTAATAAATAAATAAAATAGTTTAAACAACTAAATCAATAAACAAAAAGACTTACAGAAGCAGCCAAGGAGGGCAGGGGCTCGGGGATGGGAGGAGAATGGGACAGAATGTCTCATGATCAGGGACACAGAGGGGTGGACAGTGGCGGGGTGAGTGGCAGACAGGAGGAAGAGAGACAGAGCCGCAAGCAGGAGAGACAGGTGACCTATCACCATCACCTCCAAACGTGCCACGACCAAACAGGCAGGCTCTGGGTAAGAGGCTTTTTATTCTAACAGCACTGGGTGGGCCCCGCCCACCTGCCAGACAGTTCCTGGAGTGAGGCTGGTCTTTCCTAGCAGGTAAGACACAGTTTTGTTGGATGAGTGGCTCCTCTCTTGGTCCAGGGAGAGCCCCCTCCATTGGGCAACGCACAGCGGCCCTTCCTCTCTGGGAATGCCCAGGCTCACACGGTCCACTTCAGACACCTGCAGAGAGGGAGCCAGGATGAGGGGAGAGAGGTCTGGGGAGGCTGTGGGGAGGAGGGAGTGGGGATGAACAGCAGGTGCCGAGCTCACCTGGTCTCCTGGTGGGTCCCCAGACAGCGCACAGTACAGTACCGGGCACCGCAGCTGACACAGGTGTAGGGGGAGGGGAAGCCGCAGACGGCACAGAAGGGGCGCTGGGGCCGCGAGGGGGGCCCCGCACAGGCTGTCAGGTAGTTGGGGCCCTCGGCCACACTCAAGTTCTGCAGAGACAAGGGGCTGGTTCTAGGACTCCTCCTCCCACCCACGCAGCAAACACCTGCAGGGGCCAGGCTCGCCCCTGCCCTTGGGGGGTCCTCCCAGGCCGACCCTCATCTCACCTGCTCCTCCAGCAGGGCCTGAAAGTTTTTTCGGAAGCGAAGTTTAAAATGATCACCTCGAGTTTTCTTCTTTTTCTTTCCTAGGGGTCAAGGGCGATCAGCTGCATAGGACTTGCCCAGAAAGACAGCAGCTTTCTCTGATTATCACTCCCTGTGCCCACGTGCCCTCCTGGTTCTTTTTTTGAGACAGAGTCTCACTCTGTCACTCAGGCTGCAGTGCAGTGGTGCAATCTCAGCTCACTGCAACCTCCACTTCCTGGGTTCAAGTGATTCTCTTGCCTTGGCCTCCCGAGTAGCTGGGATTACAGGCGTCCGCCACCACGCCCGGCTAATTTTTTTTTGTATTTTTAGTAGAAATGGGGTTTCGCCATGTTGGCCGGGCTGGTCTTGAACTCCTGACCTCAAGTGATCTGCCCACCTCAGCCTCCCAAAGTGCTGGGACTACCGTGTGAGCCACTGCACCCAGCCCTGCCTTCCTGGCTGTAAGTTGGCCCCTTGCTACCAGCCACTGATCTCCACCCCAATTCTCTAATCCCACCGACCGTCACCTCCATGCCCCTAAACCTAAGGCTTCATGTCAGAGCTCATCCAGTCTCTTTTGTTTATTTCACATACACGAGAGGAAACTGAGGCACAGAAAGAGGGTGTGGTTGCTCACAGCCACAGGAGCCAGTCACCAGCAGAGGCATCAGGAGCTCCTGGGTCCTCCCACAGCCAGAGTTGGGTGGACTCTCCCCCTTCCCCGCAGTCCTGCCCCCAGTTCCTCCTCCACCCGCCTCACCAGTGTCCGCATCATCATCGAACTGAGGCAGCCTCTTGCCGAGCTGAGGGAGTCCCGCGTGGGGGTCGTCCTGGAAGTTGTCATTCTCCAGAGCCTCCAGCTGCCGGTTGATGCGACGCTGCCGGGCGGCCCGGTCCAGCACCCGCCGCTGCCCGGGGTCCTGGGAGCGGACTGGATGGGGCAGGGCACACAAAGTTACAGGGGTTCCTGGAAAGAGGAGCGGCGCAGCCATGGCTCTGGGCAGGGCGAGGAAGGCACCCAGGGTGGGAGCCACAGCGCTCTGATCTCATCCCCATCACCAAGCCCTCGAACCCCTTGTCTCCTCCCGGGCCAGCCCCCAGCCCATGCTTCCTGTCCCACCGGCTGAGACCCTTTCAGTCTCTCCCGCCTGTTTTCTCCGCCTTCCTCCCAATCCCAGTCCCGGCCAGTGAGACTCCTCCTGGAGACGGCTCACTGCCGACAGGGGAGGCCACGGTACCCGCCCTTGGGGCTTCCAGGATATCCTGGGCCCTCAATGCACACGGCCCTCATGCTCAGCAGCTCATCTCCTACCTCAGAGGAACCAGGGGCCACCCACACTTGGACCCGCTCATCTTTCAGGCCACCCACCCGCAAATGTGGTGCCAAGCGGGCACACCCCTGCCCCGGGGCCCCCCAAGTCCCACCACTGCACCTGAGCCTTCCCCTGCAGCCCATTCCCTTCCTCTCCCATCTTCAACCCCTCCTCCTCAACTGGCACTTTCCTTTCCATAAAAACCTGGCGACACTCATGGGTCTACCACTTCACGGCTCCTCCTTCAGAGTAATCCACAAGACGTGTCGCTTCTTCACCTCCCACCCTCTCCTCGACACCCCAAATCTGACTATCCAAGGGGACCACCCGCACTCCAGGCATAGGTGCCTCCTCGGAGCCACTCCAGGGTGCCTTCCTGGCCTCCTCCTCGGACCTGAGCCCTGTCCACGCTGTGGCGGTGCTGACTACTTTCATTGAGCAGAAAGAGACCCTTTGCTTGCTTCCTTGAAAAGATTGCAGGGATTCTCCATGTCCAGTAATGCTGCTCAGGCTCCAGCTCGGCTGCTGCCCTGCCTCTACGGAGGTGGCTGGCCCTCTTCTCTGCTCAGTCTATGAACTCTTCCTGGGATTTCGAATCTAAACAAAGGGCTCTGATGATCACCTACAAGCAAATGACTCCCAGAACGATTCCCTCAACCCAGAACCCGCTTCCAGGCTCCACAACGGGCCGTGCAGCGGCACCTGTTGAGTCGGGCATGGTGGCACACACCTGTAACCTCAGCACTTTGGGAGGCCAAAGTGGGAGGATTGCTTGATGCCCGGAGTTAGAAACCAGCCTGGGCAGCATAGCCAAACCCCATTGCTACAAAAAATTTAAAAATGAGCCAGGCCTTGTTGCACATGCCTATAGTCCCAGCTACTCGGGAGGCTGCGGTGGGAGGATTACTTGAGCTGGGGAGGTTGAGGCTGCCGTGTGCAGTGAGCTGTGATCAAGCCACTGCCCTCCAGCCTGAGTGACAGAGCAAGACTCCAAAACAAACAGACAAACAACAACAACAAAAATCAAAAACAAAAAAGAAATCATCCGCTGGCCCTACTGAAACTCAAGAAGTTTTCCCATCCAAGTCTGCTTCTGCCTTCTCTCAAGGCGAATGGAACCGTCTATGCAGACATCCAAACCAGAAACCTAGAAGCTATTTTAAACCTCTTTCCGCGGCCGGGCACGGTGACTCACGCCTGTAATCCCAGCACTTTGGGAGGCTGAGGCGGGCAGATCACTTGAAGTCAGGAGTTTGAGACCAGCCTGGCCAACATGGCGAAACCCGTCTCTACTAAAAATACAAAAATTGGCAGGGTATGGTGGCGGGCACCTGTAATCCCAGCTACTTGGGAGGCTGAGGCACAAGAATCGCTTGAACCTGGGAGGCAGAGGTTGCAGCAAGCCGAGATAGTGCCACTGCACTCCAGCCTGAGAGACAGAGTGAGACCCTATCTCAAAAAACAAAAAAACACTTTCCTCATCGCCTTAGCAGCTGTTCACCAGGTTCTGGTAATTTTACATAATATATCTCTTCATTCATTAAACAAATATTAAGTACCCGTTAACCGTAATAATAACAGCAGCAGCTCTAGTAGCTATCACTTGTTGGGCACTTACTATGAGCCAGGCACCATGCTCAGCTCTTTGCATAACTTGAACCGTTTAACCCTTACAACAGCCGTATGGGACAGTATCGTTATCATCCAGTTTACCAACATTCAGAGATTAAGAAATGTGTCCAAAGTTCACACAGCTAGCAAGTGGCCAGGTCAGAATTCAAAGCACTGCACAGCATCAAAGAGCATGACCTGGCCGGGTGTGGTGGCTCACGCCTGTAATCCCAGCACTTTGGGAGGTTGAGGAGGGCAGATCAAGAGGTCAAGAGATCGAGACCATCCTGGCCACCATGGTGAAACCCTGTCTCTACTAAACAATACAAAAATTAGCTGGGCATGGTGATGCGAGCCTGTAGTCCCAGCTACTTGGGAGGCTGAGGTAGGAGAACTGCTTGAACCCAGGAGGCGGAGACTGCAGTGAGCCGAGATTGCACCACTGCACTCCAGCCTGGTGCCTGGCAACAAAACAAGACACTGTCTCAAAAGAAAAAAAAAAAAAAAAAGAGCATGACCTTCCTGGGCACGGTGGCTCACGCCTGTAATATCAGGACTTTGGGAGGCCGAGGTGGGTGGATCCCTTGAGCCCAGGAGTTCGAGGCCAGTCTGGGCAACATGGCAAAACCCTGTCTCTACAAACAAATACAAAAATTAGCCAGGCATGGTGGCACACACCTGTAGTCCCAGCTATTCGGGAGGCTGAGGCAGGAGGATGGCTTGAGCCCAGGAGCTCAAGGCTGCAGTGAGCCATGTTTGTGCCACTGCACGCCAGCCTGGGTGACACAGCAAGACCCTGTTCCAAAAAAAAAAACAAAAAAAAAAACAACCAAGGCCAGGTGCCTTGGCTCACACCTGTAATCCCAGCACTTTGGGAGGCTGAGATGGGTGGATCACCTGAGGTCAGGAGTTCAAGACCAGCCTGGCCAACATGGTGAAACCCCGTCTCTACTAAGAACACAAAAAATTAGCCAGGCGTGGTGGCGTGTGCCTGCAATCCCAGCTACTCAGGAGGCTGAGGCAGGAGAATCACTTGAATCCGGGAGGCGGAGGTTGCAGTGAGCTGAGATCGTGTCACTGCACTCCAGCCTGGGTGACTCCATCTCAAAAAAACAAGGAAAAAAAAAAAAAACCATGATCTTAATCACTGTACTACTCTGTCTCCATTCCAAATGCCAGACAGTGCTCTAGGTTCTGGGGATGCAAAAGCTGCCAGTCTAGTGGTAAACACAAATAATTAATCAAACAAACACAGTAAGTAGAACATAGGGTAGGCTGGGATACAGAGTATAAAGTGCTGCAGAGCCCAGGCCAGAAACACCCAATCTGGCTTTGGAGTAGTCAGGGCAGACTTCCCAGAAGAAGGTAAGTCTAGGTTAAGGCCTCACTGGTGAATGACCCGGCTAGGGGAGACAGCAGGGAGTTTCAGGCCTCGAGGTCAACATGAGAAAAGTCATGGCTGGGAGACTGCGATGCCTTTGAAAAACTTAAAGGGCCAAGCGCAGTGGCCCATGCCTGTAATCCTAGCATTTTGGGAGGCCGAGGCAGGAGGATCACCTGAGCTCAGGAGTTCAAGACCAGCCTGGGCAACACAGTGAGACACCTATCTCAACAAAAAATATAAAAACTAGCCCAGCATGGTGGCCCGCACTCACCTGAGGTCCCAGCTACTCAGGAGGCTGAGGTGGGAGGATCACTTGATTATGGGGAGGTTGAGGCTGCAGTGAGCTATATAGAACCACTTCATTCCAGCCTGGGTGACAGAGTAAGACTCTGTATTCAAAAAAAAAAAAAGCCTTTGCTGCTGGGTGTGGTGGCTCACAACTGTAATCCCAGCATTTTGGGAGGCCAACGTGGGTGGATCACAAGGTCAGGAGTTCAAGACCAGCCTGGCCAACATAATGAAACCCCGTCTCTACTAAAAATACAAAAATTAGCCAGGCATTAGTGGTGTGTGCCTGTAGTCCCAGCTACTCAGGAGGCTGAGGTAGGAGAATCTCTTGAACTTGGGAAATGGAGGTTGCAGTGAGCCAAGATCGCACCATTGCACTCCAGCCTCGGCTACAGAGTAAAACTTCGTCTCAAAAAAAAGGCCCAGCAGAGTGGCTCATGAGAGGTCAGGAGACCAAGACCATCCTGGCTAACATGATGAAACCCCATCTCTACTTAAAAAAATAATAATACAAAAAAATTAGCTGGGCATGGTAGTGGCATGCGCCTGTAATCCCAGCTACTCGGGAGGCTGAGGCAGGAGAATCGCTTGAACCTGGGAGGTGGAGGTTGCAGTGAGCCAAGATCACACCACTACACTGCAGCCTGGGTCATAGAGCAGACTCCATCAAAACAAAGAAAGAAAAAAAGAAAGAAAGAAGAAAAGAAAAGAAAAAGATAGGAAGGAAAGGAAAGAAAAAGAAAGAGAGAGAGAAAGAAAGAAAAAGAGAAAAAGAAAGAAATAAAGCAAGCCTTTGCTGGCTCTCCACTGCCTCCCCACAGAGTTCAAACTCCTGGGCAGTGTGTATAATGCCTTTAAAAATGTAACTTTTCCCCAGCCTTCCATCCTTTCTTATTACTCTGTAAGATCCAGACTGTGGACTTGGCATCCTAAGCGACTTGCTTTTTCTTGCTTTACTGCCTTTGCACTTGAGGTTCCCACTGAGAGAAACCCTAACTAGACTTTCAAGACTCAATTCAAGCTTTTTTGCTTTTCCTTCCAAGCTTTCACAGTCCCCTCCCTCCCAGAAGCTGGGCTAGATGCCACTCCTCCCTGTTCCGAGGCGCTGTGCTTCCCTCTGCCATAGCACATATTAGAGTGAAATGCAGTGGCAGGTCTGCGTGTCTGTCCCCATTCTAGAAAGCCAATGCTTGGACAACAGGAGTCTTTCTCCTCTTCATCCCCAGCGCCTGGCTTGGAGCAAGCATCAATAAAACGTGAATGAAGGGTGAACGCCAGGATTCGAGGGCTGGGGAAGGGATTTAAGAGGAATAGCTGGGGCCGGGAGCGGCATCCCAGCACTTTGCAAGGCCGACGCGGGAGGATCGCCTGAGGCGAGTTGGAGACCAACGTGAGCAACATAGCAAGAACCCGTTAATACAAAAAATATTAAAAATTAAAAATTAGCCAGGCGTGGTGCTTCATGCCTGCAGTTCCAGACACTAGGGAGGCTGAGGTGGGAGGATAGTTTGATCCCAGGAGTTCGAGGCTGCAATGAGCTATGACTGCACCACTGCACTCCAGCCTAGGTGACAGAGCGAGACCTTGTCTCAGAAAAAAAGGGGGGGAATGACTAAGTAAGAAAATTCTAGGGCTCGTTCGGACTTGGGAAGGAGAAGGGGGCGAACCGCCGGGGGCTCACATACCCGAAGTTTTCTTCTCCACCATTTGCACAATACGACTGCCGGAAGAAACTGCTGCGCACGCGTACTAAACCCAAGGCTTGGGTAGGGGCGTAATCACTTCCGTTGACTGGTACTTCTGCGCGTGCGCTACCGCTTTGACTCATTACGTGGCGTTCCCTTGGAGACCAGAAAGCTTTTCGCCATGTTTTATAGGGGCAAAGCCACTTCCGTCCTCAGTCTGGCCATATAAATCTTGCGTGAACCACCAAATGGGTTATTTTAAAGAGGTGGTGACGGTGGTCTTACGTGAAACCTTATTTTCCTTTGGTCCTTGTGAAGATGCTGTAATCACGAAGGCAGCCCCTGGAGCTTCTCCCCGGGGCAGAAGAGGAGGTGGGCCGGACTGTCAAAGAAAGTGGCCGGCTTCCGTGGGCAATCCGGGGTTCCTAGTGACCCTCTGCAGAAATCTCAATCCCCAGTTTCCCGGGGCCTCCGTCCCGCCGGCTCGGGCTTCCTCCCTCCCTGTCGCCGCCACCCGCTGGCTCTCCCCGTCTTCCGCCCGCACTCTCCGGGCAGGGCTGCGCCCAGAATCCGCCCCCGCGTCCCGCCGGACCCTCCGCCAGGGGTCACTGCCCCGTCCGGGTTTCAGTTCCACAAGTGTCAAGCGGCTGGCTCGGCCCAGAGTCCCGGTCTCAGGCCCGCCGGCCGGAGCCACCGCCCCTCCCCCGCCTCCGGTGCACCCGGGACAATCCTTGCCTTGTCTGCGGCGCCGGCATCTGGAGCTTTCTGTAGCCTCCGGATACGCCTTTTTTCCAGGGCGTGGCCCCACCCCGGCTGCTCCCCGCGGCGGCCGCACAGCAGCCCGGGCGCCCCCTTCCCGCCGCCCCCGTCCGGAGCTGGGATCAAGGCGCGCCGCTCAGATCCCGGGATCCTGGGTGCTGTCTGGGCCCGCTTCCCACCATGGCCTCCTCGGGCCCGGGACCCCGGCTTCTCCTGCTCCTGCTGCTGCTGCTGCCCCCAGCGGCTTCAGCCTCCGACCGGCCCCGGGGCCGCGACCCGGTCAACCCAGGTGAGATCCCGGGGAGGCCGGGCACGGCGGAGGCGACAGAGGCTGACGTGCCTGCCAGCCTGGCCCGGAGTGGGTCGGGAGCTCGAGGAGGTGTCCGGCCCGTCCCCCGCCCAGCGTGCTCTTGAGGCCGAGTAGGACCAAGCCCCTTACCCATCCCAACCCTGAACTCTGGGTTCTGACCTCCCGAGCAAAGGGACTCGGAATTCCTGGGCGCCACTCCCACCCTGCCCTTCCTGGGGTCAGAGTGGTCCTGGGTGAGGAGAGTTTAAGAGGGAGAGGGAAGAAAAAAAGGGAGGGAAGTAGAGCGAGAAGGAGGACAGCAAACACGTGGGACCTGGCGCTGGGCGGATGGGTCCCAAGCGCCAGCTCCCCCTGGTAACAGAGAAGCTGCTGGTGATCACTGTGGCCACCGCTGAGACAGAGGGGTACCTGCGTTTCCTGCGCTCTGCGGAGTTCTTCAACTACACTGTGCGGGTGAGGAGAGGGAAAGCCCCCAGCGCCCCTGGGAGGGGGTCCCAGCAGGAGGGGTAGGCTGAAGTCTGGATGCCCAGGTCCCCATGGTGAGCCTGGTCAGAAGCTGTTTCTCCTCCCCGCCACACACACAACTCCCCAACCCTCGCCTGGCATTGGGCATCTCCCCCGCAGACCCTGGGCCTGGGAGAGGAGTGGCGAGGGGGTGATGTGGCCCGAACAGTTGGTGGAGGACAGAAGGTCCGGTGGCTAAAGAAGGAAATGGAGAAATATGCTGACCGGGAGGATATGATCATCATGTTTGTGGACAGGTAACAGGGCTGGGAATAGGGAGCAAGATAAGGATGCTGAGGTTCCTAGTGGACCCCTGCTCATCCTCCCCTTCCTCGCCCAGCTATGACGTGATTCTGGCCGGCGGCCCTTCGGAGCTGCTGAAGAAGTTTGTCCAGAGTGGCAGCCGCCTGCTCTTCTCTGCGGAGAGCTTCTGCTGGCCCGAGTGGGGGCTGGCAGAGCAGTACCCTGAGGTGGGCACGGGGAAGCGCTTCCTCAACTCTGGTGGTGAGTGGCAGATTGCCCAAGACAGAGGGGCCAAGAGCGGTGGGGCACAGAGTGTTCCTGGTGCCTGAGGGCTGGAGAGAGCCTGGGGGACAGGCCATGGGACGCTGCGAGTCTCAGAGTCAACGCTTCACCTCCCCACCAGGATTCATCGGCTTTGCCACCACCATCCACCACATCGTCCGCCAGTGGAAGTACAAGGATGACGACGATGACCAGCTGTTCTACACACGGCTTTACCTGGACCCAGGACTGAGGGTGAGGAGGGCAGGAGCGTGGGCGCACCCCACAGCGCTGTGGGAGTGGAGGGGTGAAGGGGGTCGTAAAGAGAAAAATGTGTGCCTGGGCATGGTGGCTCATGCCTGCAATCCCAGCGCTTTCAGAGGCTTAGGCAGGAGGATTGCTTGAGCCCAGGAATTTAATACCAGCCTGGACAACATAGTGAAACCTCATCTCTACAAAATAAAAAAAAAAAAAATTAGCCAGGCTTCATGGTGCACATCTGTAATCCCAGCTACTTGGGAGGCTGAGGTGGAAGGATCTCTTAAGCGCAGGAGTTTGAGGTTATTTTGAGTTATGACTGCACCACTGCACTCCAGCCGGGGTGACAGAATGAGACCCTGTCTCTTAGAAAAAAATAAAAGAGAAGCCATGCATGGTGGCTCACGCCTGTAATCCTAGCACTTTGGGAGGCTAAGGCAGGTGGATCACCTGAGATTGGGAATTTGAGTCCAGCCTGACCAACATGGCGACACCACCATCTCTACTAAAAATACAAAAATTAGCTGGGCGTGGTGGCACTCGCCTGTAGTCCCAGCTACTCAGAATAATCCCTTGAACCAGGAGGCGGAGATGGCAGTAAGCCGAGATCACACCACCGCACTCCAGCCTGGGCAACAAGAGCGAGAGAAAAAAAGTGAGAAATGATGAAATGATCCTTCCCGCTTCTTCCATTGTAACCACTCCATTGCATCTCATTCCATCCAGGAGAAACTCGGCCTTAATCTCGATCATAAGTCTCGGATCTTTCAGAACCTCAACGGGGCTTTAGGTGAGGAGGAAGACAGCAGCAGGTGGGCGATGCTCAGCCTCCGCACTAGGGGTCTTGAGCTGGGCGAGGCTTCTGGAGGAGCTGAGCTGGCCTAAGCCCACCTCTCTGTGGCTTTGTCGGGTGTCTGAGTAGCTGATGGTGTGAGTTGCACTGTGCTGATGGTACTAGAAGCAGGGGAAGCCAAAGCGTGCTGGCATCTGGTGCACACATGCTGTGCCTGGGCGCTGGGCCAGGGGTTTTACTTTTGTGATTTCATTTAACAAGGGGAAGGTACCTGGTTATCCACCTCCTACAGATGAGAAAAGCAACTTGTGGAGGGGTTAGTGACTTGCCTCAGGGGATGGGGAGAAAAGAGATAGAGAGGCCGGGCGCAGTGGCTCACACCTGTAATCCCAGCACTTTGGGAAGCCAAGATTGGAGGATCATTTGAGGTCAGGAATTCGAGACCAGCGTGGCCAACATGACAAAACCCTGTCTTTACTTAAAAAAAGTACAAAAATTTGCCAGGCGTGTTGGCAGCCACCTGTGGTCCCAGCTACTCGGGAGGCTGAGGCAGGAGAATCACTGGAATCCGGGAGGCAGAAGTTGCAGTGAGCTGAGGTCGTGCCACTGTACTCCAGCCTGGTGACAGAGCAAGACTCTGTCTCAGAAAAAAAAAAAAAAGGAGGCTGGACATGGTGGCTCATGCCTGTAATCCCAGCACTTTGGGAGCCAAGGCAAGTGGATCATCACCTGAGGTCAGGAGTTCAAGACCAGTCTGGCCAACATGGCGAAACCTCTTCTCTACTAAAAATACAAAAATTAGCAGGGCATGGTGGCGCACACACCTGTAATCCCAACTATTCAGGAAGCTGAGGACGGAGAATCTCTTGAACCCAGGAGGTGGAGGTTGCAGTGAGCTGAGATGGTGCCATTGCACTCCAGCCTGGGTGACTGAGCAAGACTCCGACTCAAAAAGAAAAAAAAGAGAGAGAGAACGTGAGGAGGGACAGGGATGCTGAGGTTCCCGGTGGCCCCAGCTCAGCTCATCCTGCCCTGCCTCGCCCAGCGGCTTCGATGTGATCACACAGGTAGTAGTCAGTGGAGCTCTCTGGGCCAGCAGCCTGGTCAGAACCCGAAGGTTCCTGCCCCCACAAGCCACGGTGTCCCTTTATCCCTGAAGAATTTGGGACCCCATATTTAGAAGAAAATGTTGCTTGGTAGCTCCCAGAGAAAGGGGGTCTGAAGCCTGGCCTTTTTCTTCCCCAGATGAAGTGGTTTTAAAGTTTGATCGGAACCGTGTGCGTATCCGGAACGTGGCCTACGACACACTCCCCGTTGTGGTCCATGGAAATGGTCCTACTAAGGTGCCACCAGTGGCTTCGACCCCTGCCCTGCCCTGCCCCAACCCCCGGGCATCTCCAACCCTTCTGAGAAGCCGGCCCTCCCCAGCTCCCATAGCAGAGATGCCCACCTCCACCCCTGGAGGCCTCAGCCGCTCAGCCTCGGTCTCTCCCCAACAGCTGCAGCTCAACTACCTGGGAAACTATGTCCCCAATGGCTGGACTCCCGAGGGAGGCTGTGGCTTCTGCAACCGGGACTGGAGGACACTCCCGGGGGGGCAGGTGAGGCAGGGGTGCCGGGAGGGGAGCGAGAAGGCAGCCTGCTAAGCAGGAGGTGCAGGGACAGTGGGTTGGGTGTTGGTGGGGGCAATGTCCCTGGGTCCCCAAAGCTGGCAGGGTGGAGGGTGGGTGGGGGCGGCGGGGAAGTCCGGGCTTCCCTCTGAGCGCCTTCGTGTCGCATCTTTCAGCCTCCCCCCCGGGTGTTTCTGGCCGTGTTTGTGGAACAGCCTACCCCGTTTCTGCCCCGCTTCCTGCAGCGGCTGCTGCTCTTAGACTATCCCCACGACAGGATCACCCTTTTCCTGCACAACAACGTGAGACCCCCCGCCCCCCAGAGCCTCTCCCGAAGGACCCTTCCCCTGCCATGATCAGAACTCCCGTGCCGCCACCCCCATCCCTCAAGTGCTGCCTCCTTGACCTCTGAGACCGTCCCCCCATGTCACCCCCTCCCCAGGAGGTCTTCCATGAGGCTCACATCGCTGACTCCTGGCCGCAGCTCCAGGACCACTTTGCAACCACGAAGCTGGTGGGGCCAGAGGAGGCTCTGAGCCCAGGCGAGGCCAGGGACATGGCCATGTGAGCAGGCGCTGGGCGGGGAGGAGGGCTGGATGAGGGTGCAGGGTGTGGGTGGCTGCCGCCCGCTGCCTGGCCCTCACCTCACCTGTCACCCGTCCAGCCACTCCTGGGCTTCCCCACTTGCATCCTTGCAGCCCCCACGCTGTCAGCCCCCCTTGACCCTTGCTAGCTCACCCAGATAGCAGAGAGCCTGGGGAAAGAAGGCCAGATGCTGCCTCCCTCCTCTTCTCCTGGGGTGGGGCCAATTCCCCCATCCCCACCTGCCTCCCCACCTGCCGCTGTTTGAGCTCAGCTCTCACCTCCAGGGACATGTGTCGGCAGGACCCTGAGTGCGAGTTCTACTTCAGCCTGGACGCTGACGCTGTCCTCACCAACCCGCAGACCCTGCGCATCCTCATTGAGGAGAACAGGTGGCTTGCCCCCCTCCCTGCAGCCGGGGGGCACCCCAACAGGCCCCGGGAACCCCACTCCTGCCCTGGGCACCGGGCTCCCCAGGCCTGCTCCCTTCCGCCCAGCCCTCACCCTCGCCTGTCCGCAGGAAGGTGATCGCCCCCATGCTGTCCCGCCACGGAAAGCTGTGGTCCAACTTCTGGGGTGCCCTGAGCCCTGACGAGTACTACGCCCGCTCCGAGGACTACGTGGAGCTGGTGCAGAGAAAGCGAGTGTGAGTCCCGCCGGCCTGCAGCCCCCTCCTCTGACCCAGGGCCTGGGTAGACCCAAGCCTCCTGGTCACCAGTCAGAGGTGCCACGAGGCCAGGTGCAGTGGCTCACACCTGTGATCCCACTACTTTGGGAAGCCAAGGTATGAGGATTGCTTGAGCCTGGTGAGATCAGCCTGGTCAACATAGCAAAATCTTATCTCTACAAAAAATGTAAAGTATTAGCTGGGCATAGTGGTTCGAGCCTCTAGTCCCAGCTACTACTACAGAGGCTGAGATGGGAGGATCACTTGAGCTTAGGAGGTTGAGGCTGCAGTGACCCATGTTTGCACCACTGCACTCCAGCCTGGAAACAGAGGGAGACCCTGTCTGAAGAAAAGAAAAAACAAAGGCCAGGCGTGGTGGCTTAATCCTGTAATCCTAGCACTTTGGGAGGCTGAGGCAGGCAAAGCACTTGAGGTCAGGAATTTGAGACCAGCCTGGCCAACATGATGAAACCCCATCTGTTTTTTTTTTTTTTTTTTTTTTTTTTTTTTTGAGACGGAGTCTTGCTCTGTCACCAGGCTGGAGTGCAGTGGCATGATCTCGGCTCACTGCAACCTCCGCCTCCCAGGTTCAAGAGATTCTCCTGCCTCAGCCTTCCGAGTAGCTGGGATTACAGGCATGCACTACCATGCCCAGCTAATCTTTGTATTTTTAATAGAGATGGGGTTTCACCATGTGGGCCAGGATGGTCTCAATGCCTTGACCTCATGATCCACCCGCCTGGGCCTCCCAAAGTGCTGGGATTACAGGCGTGAGCCACTGTGCCTGGCCTTTTTTTTTGTTTTTGAGATGAAGTCTTGCTTTGTCACCCAGGCTGGAGTGTAGTGGCGTGATCTCAGCTCATTGCAACCTCCACCTCCTGGGTTCAAGCGATTCTCCTGCCTCAGCCTCCTGAGTAGCTGGGATTACAGGCGCACGCCACCACGGCCGGCTGATTTTTGTATTTTTAGTAGAGATGGGGTTTCACCATGTTGTCCAGGCTGATCTGGAACTCCTGACGTTATGATCCGCCCACCTCAGCCTCCGAAAGTGCTAAGATTACAGGCGTGAGCCACTGCTCCTAGCAGTGAAACCCCATCTCTACCAAAAATACAAAAATTAGCTGGGCTTGGTGGCGGGCGCCTGTTTACCCAGCTACTGGGGAGGCTGAGGTGGGAGAATTGTTTGAACCCGGGAGGCAGAAGTTGCAGTGAGCTAAGATCACACCACTGCACTCCAGCCTGGGTGACAAAGCGAGACTGTGTCTCAAAAAACAAAAACAAAAAACAAGAAACAAAAAAGAAGTGTTGGCCGGGCGCGGTGGCTCACGCCTGTAATCCCAACACTTTGGGAGGCCGAGGCGGGTGGATCACGAGGTCAAGAGATTGAGACCATCCTGGTCAACATGGTGAAACCCCGTCTCTACTAAAAATACAAAAATTAGCTGGGCATGGTGGCACGTGCCTGTAATCCCAGCTACTCAGGAGGCTGAGGCAGGAGAATTGCCTGAACCCAGGAGGCGGAGGTTGCGGTGAGCCAAGATCGCGCCATTGCACTCCAGCCTGGGTAACAAGAGCAAAACTCCGTCTCAAAAAAAGAAAAAGGAAAAAAAAAGAAGAAAAAAAAAAGAAGTGTCGCAGCTTGGGGCAGGGACTCACTCCTTTTTTGGAGAGGGGGTGGTTGTGACCAGCAGTGCTTGACAAGGGACATGCAGGAGTCTTATGCTCAGGGACTTCAATGCTCTGAGAGAAGAAGGGCTTCCTGGGATGAGCTGGGTAGAATTTGGGGCCTGCCCCCACCAGCTGACCGCGGTGTCGGTGCCTCCAGGGGCGTGTGGAATGTGCCGTACATCTCCCAGGCCTATGTGATCCAGGGGGAGACCCTGCGGATGGAGCTGCCCCAGAGAGAGGTGTTCTCGGGCAGCGACACGGACCCGGACATGGCCTTCTGTAAAAGCTTTCGAGACAAGGTGAGTGCGCACCCGGTCTGGCCTGGGGACCTGATGCTAGGGTGCTGGGGGCAGACCCCGGACATCGCTGGCATCACGGACACCCCCACCCCACTACAGGGCATCTTCCTCCATTTAAGCAATCAGCATGAATTTGGCCGGCTCCTGGCCACTTCCCGATATGACACAGAGCACCTGCACCCCGACCTCTGGCAGATCTTCGACAACCCCGTTGTGAGTGAGAACCCTGAGCTCAGGTTCCCCGCCCTGCGCTGAGGAAGACATCAAGCACGATGGCTGCCGCCAGCACAGGACACTGAGTGGGAAGGGGAGGCCCCCTGGGGGCTGGGAGACAGGAAGGCACAGATCTGATGTGGCCCCCATCCTCCCACAGGACTGGCAGGAGCAGTACATCCACGGGAACTACAGCCGGGCCCTGGAAGGGGAGGGAATCGTGGAGCAGGTGGGTCCGCACGGCCCCCGCCGCCCTCGTGGCCATTGCCTCTTGAGGGCCTGCACCTGGATTCAGTTGTCAGACCGAGTTCCCCAGGGGCCTGAGGGTTTTCTCTTCAGGCAAGACGAAGTCAGAGGCGGAATGCAGCATTGATCAGAGGGCCTCTCCTCTCCTGTTGTGTTGGGTATATTGGTGCTATGTATGAAATCACATCTTTAAAGAGGAATGGGGCTAGGCACAGTGGCTCACGCCTGTAATCCTATCACTTTGGGAGGCCGAGGTGGGCAGATCATGAGGTCAAGAGATCAAGACCATCCTGGCCAACATGGTGAAGCCCTGTCTCTACTAAAATTACAAAAATTAGCTGTGCGTAGTGGCACACACCTGTAGTCCCAGCTACTTGGGAGGCTGAGGCAAGAGAATCGCTTGAACCCAGGAGGCAGAGGTAGCAGTGAGCCAAGATCGTGCCACTGCACTCAAGCCTGGTGACAGAGCGAGACTCCATCTCAAAAAAAAAAAAAAAAATTAGGCCAGGAGCGGTGCTCAAGCCTATAATCCCAGCACTTCGGGAGGTTGAGGCAGGCAGATCAGTTGAGGTCAGGAGTTCCAGACTAGCCTGGCCAACATTGCAAAACCCTGTCTCTACTAAAAAAAAAAAGTAACAAAAATTAGCTAGACACAATGCTGGGCACCTGTAATCTCAGCTACTCGGGAGGCTGAGGTGGGAGAATCACTTGAATCTGGGAGGCAGAGTTTGCAGTGAGCCAAGATGGTGCCACTGCACTCCAGCATGGGTGACAGAGTGAGACCTTATCTCAAACAAGAAAAAGAAAAAAAAAGAAAAAATTAGCTTGGCATGGTGGCATGTGCCTATAGTTCCAGCTACCTGGGATGCTGAGGTGGGAGGATTGCTTGAGCCGAGAAGGTTGAGGCTATAATGAGCTACGATTATGCCACAGCACTCCAGCCGGGTAACAGAGCAACACCCTATCTTAAAAAAAAAAAAGAGGGATGCACTGTTATGGAAGTTTGGAAACCACTGTCCCAGCATGAGGGGCTCCAGGACGCTTTGCCACCTCTGCCATGCCTGATCCCAGCTCTCAGCCTTGCTGTTCCCCCCAGCCCCTACCTGGCGGGTCCTCCAGCTGTTCTCACAGAGCCTTCCCTGCTCCCTGCTGTCCCTTCCCATTCTGCCCGCTGCCTGTCCCCTTCCCCATTCTGCACCATCACTTAGGCCTGTTCTCCCCCACCCTGCCCTCAGCCATGCCCGGACGTGTACTGGTTCCCACTGCTGTCAGAACAAATGTGCGATGAGCTGGTGGAGGAGATGGAGCACTACGGCCAGTGGTCAGGTGGCCGGCATGAGGTGAGGGCCTGGGCGATGAGGCCGGAGGGCTCCCCGGAGGAGGGGGTACAGGGTCTAGTCAAGGAGCAATGAAATCAGGAAAGTGGGAGCAAAGAGGGATTCCCAGGGGGGAGGCAGACCCTTGGGTCACCACTGCATTCATTCATGTATTCAAGAAATATTTCCTGCTGGGCACAGTGGCTCATGCCTGTAATCCTAGCACTTTGGGAGGCCGAGGCAGGAGGATTGCTTGAGCCAGGGAGTTTGAGGCCAGCCTGGGGAACATAGCAAGACCCTGTCTCTACAAAGTTTTTTTGTTTTTGTTTTTTGTTTTTTTTTTGAGACAGAGTTTCGCTCTTGTTACCCAGGCTGGAGTGCAATGGCGCGATCTTGGCTCACCGCAACCTCCGCCTCCTGGGTTCAGGCAATTCTCCTGCCTCAGCCTCCTGAGTAGCTGGGATTACAGGCACGTGCCACCATGCCCAGCTAATTTTTTGTATTTTTAAGTAGAAACGGAGTTTCACCATGTTGACCAGGATGGTCTCGATCTCTTGACCTTGTGATCCACCCGCCTCAGCCTCCCAAAGTGCTGAGATTACAGGCGTGAGCCACCGCGCCCAGCCAAAAAGTTTAAAAATTAGCTGGGTGTGGTGGCGTGAGCCTGTGGTCCCAGCTATTTGGGAGGCTGAGGCTGAAGGATCACTTGAGCCCCAGAGTTAGAGGCTGCAGTGAGCTATGATCACACCACAGCACTCCTGCCTGGGTGACAGAGCAAGACTCTGTCTCTAAAAAATGAAAAAAGGAAATATTTCCTGGGCCGCTGTCCTAGACTGCACTGGAAGAATGCCTCAGGCCGGCCAGGTGTGAGCAGCAGCAGCCACCCAGCTTCTAAGGCTGTGATGAGCAGCCTGGGCGCATGGAAGCCATGGGGAAGCTTTGACCCAGACTTGGGGGGACTAGGGGGCTTTGCAGGACAGGTGACATCTTAGCTGAGACTTGAAAGGCCGGGAGCAGTGAGTCAGGCTGAGAAGTAGCAGAGAAGACTGTTCCACACAGAGGTATACAGGTGCAAAGGCTGGGGAACAGGAAGAAGGAGGCTGGACTGCCCTGGGGGGCACCATGGCTAGAGGGTGTGGGTGGCTCAGTGCCTTCCACCGCCAGGATTCCAGGCTGGCTGGAGGCTACGAGAATGTGCCCACCGTGGACATCCACATGAAGCAGGTGGGGTATGAGGACCAGTGGCTGCAGCTGCTGCGGACGTATGTGGGCCCCATGACCGAGAGCCTGTTTCCCGGCTACCACACCAAGGTGCGCCACCTACCTGCCCGCTACCCCGTACCTGCCCGCTACCCCCAACCTTCCCCACCCCAGTACCGGGCTGGAAGTCTCCGCGCAGACCCCTTTCGGCCCCCACAGCATTTGGGCACCATGCACTTTGGTTCCCAGGGGAATGAGATGCTGCAGGAGGCAGCCTCTGGGAGGGGAGGGAGCCAGGCTGAGACCCCGAGTCAGGCTTGGCCCTAACCTAATGCCAGTGAGCTGGGAGACCCTCCCATGCAGGGGCCCCACCAGCCATCCCCTCTTCTCCCTGGACAAAGACTGTCATCTCCCTGAAGATCCCCTGCGATGGCCGGGTGTGATTGCTCACTCCTGTAATCCCAGCACTTTGGAAGGCCAAGGCAGGCAGATGATCACCTGAGGTCAGGAGTTCAAGACCAGCCTGGCCAAGATGGTGAAACCTCATCTCTACTAAAAATATAAAAATTTGCCAGGCGTGGTGGTGCGTGCCTGTAATCCCAGCTACTTAGGAGGCTGAGGCAGGAGAATCCCTTGAGCCCAGGAGGCAAAAGTTGCAGTGAGCCGAGATTGAGCCACCTGCACTCCGGCCTGAGTGACAGAGCGAGACTGTCTCAGAAAAATATAATAATTAAATAAAAGACCCCCTATGCTCACAGCTGTCCCTGCAGCCTCTTCCCTCCTGTCTCCCAGGCGCGGGCGGTGATGAACTTTGTAGTCCGCTACCGGCCAGACGAGCAGCCCTCTCTGCGGCCACACCATGACTCATCCACCTTCACCCTCAACGTTGCCCTCAACCACAAGGGCCTGGACTACGAGGTGCGCCCCCACCACTCCACCCACCCACGCTTCACCTCAGGACCCTCGGGTCCCCTCCTAGAGTCCCCGCGTGCACCCCCAGCTCCCCTCCCTGCCTATTTCCCCGTGATTTTATAGGTGTCAGCTCCTAGATGGCTTCTGGGCAGGCGGCCTCCGCTTGCTGCCTGCGGGCACCACAGCCCTCCCCCATATCTGCCATCTCCCTTGTCACCCTGGTCTTCCACACCGTCCTCCCTGGCCTGGCTGCCCCGCCCCCTGTGTCTACCTGCCCCGCCCCCTATATCTGCCTGTCCCACCGCCTGTATCCATCTGCCCCGCCCCCTGACCTGGCTGCCCCGCCCCTTGGATCTGCCTGCCCCGCCCTCTGCGTCAGCCTCCGCAGGCCCCACGTCCGCTCACTCCAGGATTCCTTTCCCTTCTTCTCTTTCCAGGGAGGCGGCTGCCGCTTCCTGCGCTACAACTGTGTGATCTCGTCCCCGAGAAAGGGCTGGGCGCTCCTGCACCCCGGCCGCCTCACTCACTACCACGAGGGGCTGCCCACGACCCGGGGCACGCGCTACATCATGGTGTCCTTTGTCGACCCCTGACACTCAACCACTCTGCCAAACCTGCCCTGCCGTTGTGCCTTTTTAGGGGGCCTGGCCCCCATCCTGGGAGTGGAGGGATGAGTCTCACCCTCTCCCCTCTTCCTGAGTGCATGCTCCGTGTGCCTGGACTGAATGTGTCACGTTGCTGCCAACACACAGCCCTCTCAGGAAGCTGCCGGAGTCCTCGCCTCTCCCCTCCGCCCCCAGGGGTTCATGGGGACTGGGCTTCTGGAGGCTCCCTGCGTGATAAATTATGAACGTTCCTCAGCCTCAGTCCCAATAAAGGACAGTTTGTAAGTCTCGAGTCCATTCATCTGCCCATTGACCCCATTCCCCCTCCTGCCACCAGCGTGGAGGGGAGAGACCCTGAAAAGCGAAGATGAGAAAAAAAGGGAGAGGCAGAATGCTAGACCCTCATGGGAACCTGGAGGCTTCCCTGGCCCCCACGTTCCCCTTCCCCTGTATTGACTGAGCTGGAGAGAGTGTGTGAGAGGGCACAGGCCAAAAGAAGGACATCTCAGGCTGGGCACAGTGGCTCACACTGTAATTCCAGTACTTTGGGAAGCCAAGGTGGGCGGAGGATCACGAGGCCAGGAGTTCAAGACCAGCCTGGACAACATAGCAATACCCCATCTCTACAAAAAATAAATTAGCTGGACATAGTGCTCACACCTGTAATCCCAACACTTTAGGAGGCTGAGGTGGGTGGATCACCTGAAGTTGGGATTCAAGACCACTCTGGCCAACATGGTGAAACCCTGTCTCTACTAAAAGAATACAAAATTAGGCTGGGCACTGTAATCCCGGCACTTTGGGAGGCTGCGGAAACTCCTGTAATCCCAGCACTTTGGGAGGCTGCAGAGGGCGGATCACGAGGTCAGGAGTTCAAGACCAGCCTGGCCAGATGGTGAAACCACGTATCTACTAAAAAATACAAACATGGGCCGGGCGCGGTGGGTCACGCCTGTAATCCCAGCACTTTGGGAGACCGAGGCAGGTGGATCATGAGGTCAAGAGATCGAGACCATCCTCGTCAACATGGTGAAACCCTGTCTCTACTAAAAATACAAAAAATTAGCTGGGCATGGTGTCACGTGCCTGTAATCCCAGCTACTCAGGAGGCTGAGGCAGGAGAATTGCCTGAACCCAGGAGGTGGAGGTTGCAGTGAGCCGAGATCGCACCATTGCACTCCAGCCTGGGTAACAAAAGTGAAACTCTATCTCAAAAAAAAAAAAAAAAAAAAATACAAACATGAGCTGGGCATGGTGGCAGGTGCCTTTAATCCCAGCTACTCAGGAGGCTGAAGCAGGAGAATCATCTTCACCTGGGAGGCAGAGGTTGCAGTGAACCGAGATGCACTCTACTCTGGGTGACAGGGTGAGACTCCATCTCAAAAAAAAAAAAAAAATTAACTGGGCATGGTGGCACAAGCCTGCAATCCCAGCTTACTTAGGAAGCTGAGGCAGGAGAATTGCTTGAACCTGGGAGGGAGAGGTTGCAGTAAGCCAGATTGCAATATTGCACTCCAGCCTGGTCAACAAGAGCAAAACTCTATCTCAAAAAAAAAAAAAGGCTGGGCATGGGGGCTCCTGCCTGTAGTCCCAGCACTGCCAAGGTAGGCAGATCATGAGGTCAGGAGTTTGAGACCAGCCTGGCCAACATGGTGAAACCCTGTCTCTACTAAAAATACAAAAATTAGCTGGGTGTGCTGGTAGTCACCTGTAATCCTAACTACTAGGGAGGTTAAGGCAGAATTGCTTGAACTCAGAAGGCAGAGGTTTCAGTGAGCTGAGATCACACCACTGCGCTCCAGTCTGCAACAGAACAAGACTCCATCTCAAAAAAAAAAAGAAAAGAAAAGAAAAAGCTTTCCGACCAGGCGCAGTGGCTCACGCCTGTACTCTCAGCACTTTGGGAGGTCGAGGTGGGTGGATCACGAGGTCAGGAGATCAAGACCATCCTGGCCAACATGATAAAACCCTGTCTCTACAAAAAATACAAAAGTTAGCTAGGCATGGTGGTGGTGGGCGCCTATAGTCCCAGCTACTCAGGAAGCTGAGGCAGGAGAATCGCTTGAACCCGGGAGGCAGAGGTTGCAATGAGCTGAGATCATGCCACTGCACTCCAGCCTTGGCGACAGAGCAAGAATCCTTCTCAAAACAAACAAACAAAAAAAGCTTTCTGCGCTACTTACAGAGGGATCCATACAGCGTTCTTCTGGATTCCAGTTTTAACTTAAAGGGAAACTTTGACAATGTCCAGAGCCATTGATGTCCTGCAAATGAAGGAGGATGTCCTTAGTTCCTTGCAGAAGTAACCCACTTAGGTAGCAGCAATCTTGACATCCAGATGGAACAGTACATCTATAAAAGGAAAAGTGATGGCATCTTCATCAATCTGAAGAGGACCTGGGAGAAGTTCCTGCTGGCAGCTTGTGCCATTGTTTTCATTGAAAACCCTGCTAATGTCAGTGTTATATCCTCTAGGAATACTGGCCAGAGGGCTGTGCTGAAGTTTGCTGATCCACTGGAGTCACTCCCATTGCTGGCTGCTTCACTCCTGGAACCTTCACCAACCAGATCCAGGCAGCCTTCCAGGAGCCACGGCTTCTTGTGATTACTGACTGAGGCCAGGGCTGACCACCAGCCTCTCACAGAGGCATCTTATGTTAACCTACCTACCACTGCTCTGTGTAACACAGATTCTCCTCTGTGCTAGTAGACATTGCCATCCCATGTGACATCAGTGGGTTCAATGTGGTGGATCCTAGCTTGGGGAGTTCCGTGCATGCGTGGCACCATTTCCCGTGAACACCTGTGGGAGGTTGTGCCTGATCTCTACTTCTTTTTTTTTTTTTTTTTTCAGAGATGGGGTTTCACCATTTTGGCTAGGCTGGTCTCGAACTCCTGACCTCTGGTGATCTGCCCACAGCCTCCCAAAGTGCTGGGATTATAGGCATGAGCCACCTCGCCCAGCCTTCTTCTTCTTCTTCTTCTTCTTTTGAGATGGAATTTTGCTCTTGTCGCCCAGTCTGGAGTGCAATGGCATGATCTCAGCTCACCAAGACCTCCTTCTTCTGGGTTCAAGTGATTCTCCTGCCTCAGCCTCCCAAGTAGCTGGGATTACAGGCATGCGTCACCCATGCCCAGCTAATTTTTGTATTTTTAGTAGAGACAGGGTTTCATCATGTTGGCCAGGCTAGTCTTGAACTCCTGACCTCAGGTGATCCACCCGCCTTGGGCTCCCAAAGTGCTGGGATTACAGGCGTGAGCCACCACACCCAGCCTTGATCTCTACTTCTACAGAGATCCTGAAGAGATTGAAAAAGAAGAGCAGGCTACGTCTGAAAAGTCTGTGAGCAAGGAGGAATTTCAGGGTGAATGGATTGCTCCAGCTCCTGAGTTCTCTGCTCCTCAGCCTGAGATTACAGACTGGTCTGAAGGTGTGCAGGTGGCCTCTGTGCCGATCCAGCAGTTCCCTACACGGAAGACTGGTCTGCAGCTCCCAGTGCTCAGGCCACTGAATGGGTAGGAGCAACCACTGAATGGTGTTAAGCTGTCCTTGCACAAGCTCGTAAGCAACATGGAAATAAGGCTGATGGAAAATAAACATCAGTTTTGAAAATAAATAAATAAAATGAATTAACTGGGCATGGTGGTGCATGCCTGTAGTCCCAGTTACTCAGGAGGCTCAGGTGGGAGGATCATTTAAGCCTGGGAGTTGGAGGGTCCTGACTGGAGCTATGATTGAGCCACTGCACTTCAACCTGGGTGACAGAGTGAGACCTTAACTCCTTATATATATAGATACACACACACACACACACACACACACACACATCAAACAGGCTTGTTCACCCATCCTAAGACATTTCTTGCCTCCAACATCTCATCATCCACAGCTAGAATCCCCTTTTTAATTTTTTTCATTTTTTAACTTTTTTTCTTCCTTTTTCAGAGCTGAGCATCAAAGATCATTTTTTTAATCTTTATTTTTATTTATTTATTTTTGAGATGGAGTCTCACTCTGTCACCCAGGCTGGAGTGCAGTGGCGTGATCTTGGCTCACTGCAACCTCTACCTCCCAGGTTCAAGTGATTCTCTCCTCAGCTTCCTAAGTAGCTGAGACTATGGGCACCTGCTACCATGCCCAGCTAATTTTTGTATTTTAATAGAGACAGGGTTTCACCACATTAGTCAGGCTGGTCTTGAACTCTTGACCTCAAGTGACCCACCCACCTTGGCTTCCCAAAGTGCTGGGATTACCAGGGTAAGCCACCACACCAGGCCTTATTTTTATTTTTTGAGATGAGAGCTCACTATGTTGACCAGGCTGGTCTCGAACTTCTGTCCTCAAGCGATCCTCCCAGCTCAGCCTTCCAAAGTGCTGGAATTATAGGTGTGAGCCACTGTGCTTAGCCTTAAATCCCTTTTTCCTGTCCAGTCTTCAGGGAAAACCTCCTTTAAGGAGGCTTCCTTCCTGGTAGGTGGGGCCGATCACCTGATTGGTTACATTTCCATGGGATTGAGCATCTTTCTGGCCAGAATTTAAAATCCATCTCACCCTGGACCCCACCACCCTTGTCCTGTGTCCTGTGAATGAATGGTGGCGAGCTGAGTAGGGACAGGAGAAAACACCTCTTGGCAAGTGTTCTCCCATAGAGGCCTACGATGCTCTTCCAGGTCCTGGGCCTCAGGGACCAGCTCCCATGACTCGCAGGTTTTCAGGCTGTTTTGATTCATGGAGGAGCCTGCCCTTCGTAGGACACCCCATTCAGATCACCTCTCTCCTTCCCAGAGGGTCCTAGTTATTTTGTTTTTTTGGTTGTTGCTTTGTTTTTTGAGTTTTGTTTTGTTTCGTTTTTTTAAGACAGGATCTCCCTCTGTTTGCCCAGGCTGGAGTGCAGTGGTACAATCATGGCTCACTGCACCCTCAACCTCCTGGGCTGCTCAAGCAGTCCTCCTGCCTCAGCCTCCCAAATGGCTGAGACCACAGACATGTGCCACTACACTCAGCTATTATTTATTTATTTATTGGTAGAGATGGGGTCTTGCTATGTTGCCCTGGCTGGTTGAATTCCTGGGCTCCAGTTATCCTTGGCTTCCCAAAGTGTACAGGGATTATGGGCCTGAGCTACCGGGCGGGGGAAGAGGAGAGCGGTGCTCCCCGCGGAACCCAGGGCCAGGAGTCAGCTGCCCCCTGCTCCCTCAGGGCCTCCCTGATGCCTGTCTTCTCCAGGGGGACCGAGCTCAGCAGTTCTCGAACCCGCCCCGCCGGGCTGGTGGGTGCGGAGGGCGCAGGAGACGCTGCAGCCGCTGCTAATCGTGGCCCTGCCGCTGTTCGCCGCCACCGGGGCCTCCCGCGGCCCTTCCGCGCGCCCTTCCGTGCGCCCATCCGCACCGTCGGTGAGCCCCGGCCTCCGCCTCGCGATGTAGGCCCAGTGCCCGGTCCCCGGAGCTCGGGGTGCGCTCCTTCCCCGTCCCGGGTTGAGGCCTCGCCACCCAGGCTGGCCTTTGGCCACTGCGCCAGCCCTGAACTCTGTCCCAGACGATCTCCGAGGGCAGAGGAGAGGGAAGGGGGGTGGCGGGCGGAGGATTCCAGATTCCAGCTCTGGTCGCCTCCCTTCCCGCCCACAGTGAGGGCGGCGATTCCTGTCGAGCGGAGCTGCGAGCCCAGCCCGGCCCAGGTGGACACGCTGCAAGTGCGCTCCGCGGAGCGACTCACGCAGCTCTTCCAGGACCTCAAGGCGCGCTATTGTGTTTCCGCCCACAGGCACCCAGTCCTCACCTAGGCGCGCCCCACCGCCTGGTCTCGCCTGGCCCCTGGGTGACTGCGGGTGGGGGAGTGAAATTAAAGGCGGGTGGCGGGGGGGCGGGCGCAGTGGCTCAAGCCTGTAATCCCAGCACTCTGGGAGGCCGAGGCGGGTGGATTACTTGAGGTCAGGAGTTTGAGACCAGCCTGGCCAACATGGTGAAACCCCGTCTCCATTAAAAATAAAAACAAACAAAAAATTAGCCGGACGTTGCGGTGCGCCTGTAATCCCAGCTACTCAGGAGGGTAGGGCAGAGAAACGTTTGAACTGGGGAGGTGGAGGTTGCAGTGAGCTGAGATCGCACCACTGCACTCCAGCCTGGGGGACAGAGGTGAGATTTCAAAAGAGAGAAAGAAAGAGGGCTGGCACGGTGGCTCACCTGTAATCCCAGCACTTTGGGAGGCCAAGGCGGGTGGATCACAAGGTCAAGACCAGCCTGGCCAACATAGTGAAACCCCGTCTCTACTGAAAATGCAAAAATTAGCTGGACGTGGTGACAGGCGCCTGTAATCCCAGCTGCTTGGGAGGCTGAGGCAGAGAAATGCTTGAACTCGGGAGATGGAGGCTGCAGTGAGCCAAGATGGGGCCACTGCACTTCAGCTTGGGAGACAGAGCAAGACTCTGTCTCAAAAAATAAATCAGGGGAACAGACCTGCAGTCTCTGTGTGTGTGTGTGTTTGTGCATGGCAGGGGGAGGTCCAGGCAGGGGTGGTGAACTTGACGTTCCTGGAGATGCAAACTACTCAGGGCCCTGCTCCCCCACTGGGGGTCACATAGTCTCAGCAGGGCTCCTGGTCCCCTGCCAGCGCCCAGGACCCAATGGTTGGGTTAGCCAGATCACTCTGGTGCACCCAACATCAATGCCTCGAGGCACTCGGTGTCACCTCTCCTTTGCACGCCCCTTGCCCCTCCCAGCCCCACCCAGCAGACAGTACAGGCTGGTGACTAACTTAGAAAGTTCAAAGGTCAGGCTGAGAAAAAACCTGGAGACATCTGGGGCTCCCTGACCCAAAGATCTCCCCACTCACACACCTTGGGACACAGGCTATTCCGGGAGGTGATTTGCAATTTAGCCAGGCCCCCAGGGCTGGGCTCCTGTAGGGAGAAATTCTGCCCAGGTCCACACCCAAGCCTTCGTCGTTTGTCCTCCGGGTTCAGGCTCCTGCTGGAAGAGGGCAGCTTCTGCGATGGGAGTATCCACAGCCCCGCCGCCCCCTACCACCTCCAAAACCCCACAGAAGCAGCATCTAGAAGCAGTGGGCGCTTACCAATATGTGCTTACTTTCCTCTTGATGGGTGAGAGCGAGGGAGGCAAGGGTGCTTGGGGTCTGCCAGGGGAGTAGGGCTTGGAGGGAGTGGCTGGGCTCCTGGCTTGCATGCCTGAGGACAGTGACCAGGTGACAGGGGAGGGCCAGAGGAGATGGCTGGATGTTCTGCAGGGGAGGAACGGAAGGGAGCTCCTGGAAGGAATGACAGCATTTCAGAAGTGAACTTGTGGCTGGAGGCAGTGGCCCATGCCTGTATCCCAGCACTTTGGGAAGCCAAGGCAGGTGGATCACCTGAGGTCAGGAGTTCGAGACCAGCCTGGCCAACATGGTGAAACCCCGTCTCTACTAAAAACAAAAAAGTTAGCAGGGCATGGTGGCAGGTGCCTTTAATTCCAGCTAATGGGGAGGCTAAGGCAGGAGAATCGCTCGAACCCGAGGGGCGGAGGTTGGAGTGAGCTGAGATTGCGCCACTGCACTCCAGCCTGGGTGACAGAGCAGGACTCCGTCTCAAAAAAAAAGAGAAGTGAACTCTTCTTTCTCACCCTTCACCCAGGCCCTTTCTTCTCCCTTCTTGTCTTCATCCTCCTCTTCACATCACTCTGGCTCTTCTCCGTTTTATACTTGGTGTGGCTCTACGTGGACTGGGACACACCCAACCAAGGTGAGCTCCGGACGGGGGCCCAGGTAGGGAGAGATGGTGAGGACTTGGGGGGTGAGGGAGGTGGCCCCGGGGGTCCTTCCACCAGGATCTCATTGTCTGCAGGTGGAAGGCGTTCTGAGTGGATGAGGAACCACGCCATTTGGAGACAACTAAGAGACTATTATCCTGTTAAGGTGATGGGTCACCCTGCAGAGACATTGCTTCCTCCCTCTCCCCATCTCCCACTCCTAGGAGCGCTTCCCTGTGCTGGGGCCTGAGCTCCCTGCTGGCTAATCTCAGGCAGGGGGACAGGGAGTGTGTGGTGGGGTTTTTTGTTTGTTTGTTTGTTCTGTTTCGAGACCAAGTCTCCCTTTGCCGCCCAGGCTGGAGTGCAGTGGTACAATTTGCTCATTGCAACCTCCACCTCCCGCGTTCAAGCTATTCTCGTGCTTCAGCCTCCCAAGTAGCTGGGATTATAGGTCTCCCCGACCATGCCCTGCTAATTTTTGTAGTTTCAGTAGAGACAGGGTTTCAACATGTTGGCCAGGCTGGTTTTAAACTCGTGGCCTCAAGTGATCTGCCTACCTTGGTCTCCCAAAGTGCCAGGATTACAGCCATGAGCCACTGAGCCCAGGCTGGGAGTGGAAGGTGTTTAAGAGTGGGCCCTTGGGGCCAGGCATGGTGGCTCACGCCTGTAATCCCAGCACTTTGGGAGGCCAAGGTGGGTGGATCATGAGGTCAGGAGTTCAAGACCAGTCTGGCCAAGATGGTGAAACCCCGTCTCTACTACAAATTACAAAAAAATTAGCCAGGCGCCATGGCAGGCACCTATAATCCAAGCTACTAGTGAGGTTGAGGCAGGAGAATCACTTGAACCCAAGAGGCAGAGGTTGCAGTGAGTTGAGAAAAGAGTGGGCCCTTGACCCTATCCTAAGGACCTTGAACTCGGAAGTCTTTTGGGGTGGAGGGCCCCTCTTTTCAGCAGTACCTTGACTGCCATCCTCCCTTCATTCTGCCCAATACCCCGAAGCTGGTGAAAACGGCAGAGCTGCCCCCGGACCGGAACTACGTGCTGGGCGCCCACCCGCATGGGGTCATGTGCACAGGATTCCTCTGTAATTTCTCCACCGAGAGCAATGGTTTCTCCCAGCTCTTCCCAGGGCTCCGGCCCTGGTTAGCCGTGCTGGCTGGCCTCTTCTACGTCCCGGTCTACCGCGACTACATCATGTCATTTGGTGAGCCGAATGGGAGGAGGCGACTCTTGGCCAGCTGTTCCCCAGCCCTTCAGGGACCCTCCCGCCCCACAATAAGTCCCCAGAACAGGGGCCAGCCTGAGCACTGGCCAGACTTGCAGTGAGCATTTGGCTGTAGCTTCCCTGCCTTGGAGATGCGGGTAGGGGTTTTGGAACTAAAGTCTGGGTGAGGGGCTGGGGTGCCGTGGATGCAGATGGTGACTACTTTCCACCTCCTCCTGCCCACAGGACTCTGTCCTGTGAGTCGCCAGAGCCTGGACTTCATCCTATCCCAGCCCCAGCCTGGGCAGGCCGTGGTCATCATGGTCGGGGGTGCCCATGAGGCGCTGTATTCAGTCCCAGGGGAGCACTGCCTCACTCTCCAGAAGCGCAAAGGCTTTGTGCGCCTGGCGCTGAGACACGGGTGAGTGCGCCTGCAGGTCCCACCTGTCAGTTCTCTGCTGGTTTACGCCCTGTCTCAGTCCCCAAACATCCAGGTCCCTGCAGGGTGGATCTGGGTACCCAGAGACCAGTGCCAGGCTCTCCAGGGCATGACTTGGTGCCAAACTCGGGCCTGGCTTACCCCAGGCTCCTTCTTACCCCCAAGGAGACAGACCATAATGCAAATAGCAGGGCCCTCGGGCTCAGAAGCCTTGGATTCTCTCCCGACCCCATCTCAAAGTCAAGATCGGCAGTCTCGGTGGCTCACACCTGTAATTCCAGCACTTTGGGAGGCTGAGGCAGACGGATCATGAGGTCAGGAGTTCGAGACCATCCTGGCCAGCACAGTGAAACCCTGTCTCTACTAAAAATACAAATAATTAGTCGGTCATGCCGGTGTGCACCTGTAATCCCAGCTACTTGGGAGGCAGAGGCAAGAGTATCGCTTGAATCCGGGAGGCAGAGGTTGCAGTGAGCTGAGATCACACCATTGCACTCTGGCCCGGGTAACAGTGTGAGACTCCATGTCAAAAAAAAAAGGCAATACTTTGGACTTGTTTTGTTGTTGCTGTTGAGACAGTCTCGCTCTGTCGCCCAGGCTGGAGTGCAATGGCGTGATCCTGGCTCACTGCAACCTTCGCCTCCCCGGTTCAAGTGATTCCCCTGCCTCAGCCTCCCCAGTAGTTGAGACTATAAGAGCATGCCACCACACCCGGCTAAGTTTTGTATTTTTAGTAGAGACGGGGTTTCACTATTTTGGCCATGCTGATCTCGAACTTCTGGCCTCAAGTGATCCGCCCACCTCAGCCTCCCAAAGTGCTGGGATTACAGGTGTGAGCCACCGCATCCAGCCAGACTTGTTTCTTTACCTGTGAAGAGGGCTGATACCTACCTTGCCACAATGTTGTTGTTGCAAAGACCGAATGAGAAAATGGCTATGAGAAGGCCCACTACACAATTGTGTCTCAAGAAATGTGAGTCCTGGCTGGATGTGGTGGTTCGCACCTGCCATCCCTGCTCTTTGGGAGGCCAAGGCAGGAAGATCACTTGAAGATCACTTGAAGCCAGGAGTTCAAGACCAGTCTGGGCAACATAGGAAGACCTAATCTCTACAAAAATTAAAAAAAAAAAATTAGCCAGGTGTGGTGGTGCACTCCCGTAGTTTCAGCTACTCAGGAGGCCAAGGTGGGAGGATGACTTGAGCCCTGGAGGTTGAAGCTGCAGTGAGCTATGATTGCACCACTGCCCTCCAGCCTGGCCAGGAGAGCAAGGCCTCGTCTCTTTAAAAATTTTTTAAAAGGCCGGGCGTGGTGGCTCACGCCTGTAATCCCAGCACTTTGGGAGGCCGAGGCGGGTGGATCACGAGGTCAAGAGATTGAGACCATCCTGGTCAACATGGTGAAATCCCATCTCTACTAAAAATACAAAAAATTAGCTGGGCACGGTGGCGCGTGCCTGTAATCCCAGCTACTCAGGAGGCTGAGGCAGGAGAATTGCCTGAACCCAGGAGGCAGAGGTTGCGGTGAGTGGAGATCGTGCCATTGCACTCCAGCCTGGGTAACAAGAGCGAAACTCCGTCTCAAAAAAAAAAAAAAAAAAAATTTTTTTGTTATTTATTTTAAATTTTTATTTATTTACTTATTTGCAGATAGAATCTTGCTCTGTCACCCAGGCTGAAGTGCAGTGGCACCGAGCTCAGCTCACTGCAACCTCCACTTCCGGAATTCAAGCGATTCTTCTGTCTCAACCTCCCAAATAGCTGGCACCACTGGTGCACATCACCACACCCAGCTAATTTTTTTGTATTTTTAGTAGAGCTAGGATTTCGCCATATTGGTCAGGCTGGTCTCAAAGTCCTGACCTCAGGTGATCCACCCACCTCGGCCTCCCAAAGTGTTGCGATTACAGGCGTGAGTCACTGCGCCCAGCCTATTTATGTTTTGAGATAGAATCTTACTTTGTCACCCAGGCTGAAGTGCAGTGGTATGATATTGGCTCACAGCAACCTCTGCCTCCTGGGTTCAAACAATTCTTGTGCCTCAGCCTCTGCAGTAGCTGGGATTACAAGTGTGTGCCACCGTGCTTGGCTAAATTTTTTTTTTCGGGGGGATGGAGTCTTGCTCTTGTCACCCAGGCTGGAGTGGAAAATGGCACGATCTCAGCTCACTGCAACCTCTGCCTCCTGGATTTAAGCAATTCTGCCTCAACCTCCCGAGTAGCTGTGATTACAGGCACCCGCCACCACACCTGGCTGATTTTTGTATTTTTTGTAGAGATGGGGTTTTGCCATGTTGGCCAGGCTGGTCTTGAACTTCTGACCTCGTGATCCCCCTGCCTCAGCCTCATAAAGTGTTGGGATTACAAGCATAAGCCACCACGCACAGCCTAATTTTTGTATTTTTGAAGAGACAGGGGTTTCATCATGTTGGCCAGGCTGGTCTCCAACTCCTGACCTCAAATGATCCTCCTGCCTCAGCCTCCCAAAGTTCTGGGATTACAGGGTGAGCCACCATGCCTAGCAACAAGACTCAGTCTCTTAAAAAAAAAAAAAGAAGAAGAAAAAGAAAGAAGGCCAGGTGCAGCAGCTCATGCCTGTAATCCCAGCACTTTGGGCGGTTGAGGCAGGCAGATCACAGGGTAAGGAGATTGAGATCACCCTGCCTAACACGGTGAAACCTCGTCTCTACTAAAAATACAAAAAATTAGTCGAGTGTGATGGCAAGCACCTGTAATCCCAGCTACTCGGGAGGCTGAGGCAGGAGAATTGCTTGAAACTGGGAGGCGGAGGTTGCAGCGAACGGAGATCCTGCCACTGCACTCCGGCCTGGGTACAGAGACTCCACCTCAAAAAAAAAAAATAGAAAAGAAACAGAGAGAGAGAGAGAGAGAGAGAGAGGAGGAAAGAAGGGAGGGAGGGAGGGAGAAAGAGAGAGAAAGAAAGGAAGGAAGGAAAAAAGAAAGAAAGAGGGAGGGAGGAAAGAGAAAGAAAAGGAAGGAAGGAGAAAGAGAAAAGAAAGGTGAGTCCTGTTTTCTGGATCTTTCTTTGAGGCCATAGTCATGTGCTTTGAATGGCCCTGGGAGGTAGCATCTGGATATAGGGGAGGGGCTTATAGCCTCTGAGGTGCCCGTCTTGGGGCAGTCCAGCAGCCTGAGCCCCCTCTTCTCTCTTGCTCCTTTCCAGGGCGTCCCTGGTGCCTGTGTACTCCTTTGGGGAGAATGACATCTTTAGACTTAAGGCTTTTGCCACGGGCTCCTGGCAGCACTGGTGCCAGCTCACCTTCAAGAAGCTCATGGGCTTCTCTCCTTGCATCTTCTGGGGTCGCAGTCTCTTCTCAGCCACCTCCTGGGGCCTGCTGCCCTTTGCTGTGCCCATTACTACTGTGGGTGAGTGCCCACCTCCAGGGGGACAGCTGCCAGCAGCCGCGTGGGCATCAGGGACCTCTTGCCACCTATGTCTCCCTCTCCCTGCAGTGGGCCGCCCCATCCCTGTCCCCCAGCGCCTCCACCCCACTGAGGAAGAAGTCAATCACTATCACGCACTCTACATGATGGCCCTGGAGAAGCTCTTCGAGGAGCACAAGGAAAGCTGTGGGGTCCCTGCTTCCACCTGCCTCACCCTCATCTAGCCTGGCCACGGCCTCTCGCTGAGCCCCTGAGCCCAGGGCACTGAGACCTCCACCCACTGTGGACTCCGTGTCTCCAATAAAAGGTAGTTCTAGGCCTAGCATGGTAATCCCTAGCTCACGCCTGTAATCCCAGCACTTTGGGAGGCCAAGGCGGGAGGATTGCTTGAGCCTGGGAGTTGAAGACTGGCCTGGGCAACATAGTAAGACTTCCTTCTTACAAAAATTAAACATAATGTTGTTAATTAGCTGGGCATGGTGGAGTGTGCCTGTAATCCCAGCTACTCGGGAGGCTGAGGCAGGAGAATTGCTTGAACCTGGGAGACGGAGGTTGCAGTGAGCTGAGATGGCGCCACTACACTCCAGCCTGGGCGACACAGCGAGGATCCATCTAAAAATATAAAAAATGTTGTTAAAGCTGTAATAGGCTGGGTGCAGTGGTTCACACCTGTAATCCCAGCACTTTGGGAAGCCAAGGCAGGCGGATCACCTGAGGTCAGGAGTTCAAGACCAGCCTGGCTAGCATGGTGAAACCCCCTCTCTACTAAAAACACAAACATTAGCTGGACATGGTGGCTCATGTCTGTAATCACAGCTACTCAGGAGGCTGAGGCAGGAGAATCTGTTGAACCCAGGAGGCGGAGGTTGCAGTGAGTTGAGATTGTGTCACTGCACTCCAGCCTGGGTAACAGAGTGAGATTCCATCTCAAAAATAAAAATAAAAGTACTGTTAAAGCTATAATCATTCTGGAAGTGAGCATGGCCAGGCATAACCCGCCCGCATCCCGTTGTGCTACAAAGCTGCTGCCTTAGACGGGGTATCAGGACCCGGAACTGTCCTCCCAGTGAGACTTCAGTCTGTGGCATGACTTTGGACAAGTATCTTTCTTTTGCCTGTTTATTTCTTTGTTTATAAATAAAGGCATCTGCTTAGCAAAGAGCTGTCGGGCGTTGGATGGAGTTAGGTGGGAGGATGCATGGATCGGCAGTCTTTGAAGAGTGAGTAGGACTGGCTGGGCGTGGTGACTCACACGTATAATCCCAGCACTTTGGGAGGCCAAGGCGGGCGGATCAGTAGGTCAGGAGTTCGAGACCAGCCTGGCCAACAAGGTGAAACCCCATCTCTACTAAAGATACAAAAAAAAAATTAGTTGGGGGTTGTGGTGGGCGCCTGTAATCCCAGCTACTTGGGAGGCTGAGGCAGGAGAATCCCTTAAATCTGGGAGATAGAGGTTGCAGTGAGCCAAGATCTCGCCATTGCACTCTAGCATGGGCAACAGGGTAAGACTCCGTCTCAAAACAAAAACAAACAAACAAACAAAAAGACTGAGGAGGAGTTAGGTGGAGATGAAGTAGTTAGGGTAGACGGCAGAATTCCAAGCGCTAAAGGTGAGCTGGGTCAAGGGCACTTAACAGGATGGGGAAATGGCACCATCCCCAGTGGATGAAAGGTAGAGTCATGGACACAGCTGGCTTCGGCACACACTCACCAACCATTATGTTTCCTTGGGGCTGGAGAGATCTGATGAAGCAAGGTTAGACCCTAGCAACATTAACACCTACTGCAGATGGTTCACATCTGTGATCCCAGCAGTTTGGGAGGCTGAGGTGGAAGGATCGCTTGAGTCCAGGAGTTCAAGACCAGACTGGGCAACATAGCAAGACTCCGTCTCTACAAAAAATATATAAAAAAGTAGCCAGGCTTGGTGGCATGTGCCTGTAGTCCCAGGTACTCGTAGACTGAGGCAGGAGGATTGCTTGGGCCCAGGAGTGGGAGGCTGCAGTGAGCTATGATTGCGTCAGCCTGGGAGGCAGAGCAAGACCCCATCTTAAACAAACAAAAAAAGGCTGGGCCGGGCGTGGTAGCTCATGCCTGTAATCCCAGCACTTTGGGAGGCTGAGGCAGGCAGATCACAAGGTCAGGAGTTTTTGTTTTGTTTTGTTTTGAGAAAGAGTCTTGGTCTGTCGCCAGGCGCCAGGCTGGAGGGCAGTGGCGAAATCTCGGCTGACTGCAACCTCGGCCTCCCAGGTTCAAGCAATTCTGCCTCAGCCTCCCAAGTAGCTGGGACTACAGGTGTGCATCACCATGCCCAGCTAATTGTTGTATTTTAGTAGAGACGGGGTTTTACTGCATTGGCCAAAATGGTCTTGATCTCTTGATCTCGTGATCCGCTCGCCTCGGCCTCCCAAAGTTCTGGGATTACAGGCGTGAGCCGCCACGCCCGGCCCAAGGTCAGGAGATAGAGACCAGCCTGCCCAACATAGTGAAACCCCGTCTGCACTAAAAATACAAAAATTAGCCAGGCATGGTGGTAGGCACCTGTAATCCCAGCTACTTGGGAGGCTGAGGCAGGAGATTCACTTGAACCTGGGAGGCAGAGGTTGGAGTGAGCCAATATCACGCCATTGCATTCTAGCCTGGGTTGACAGCGCGAGACTCCTCACAAAAAAAATTAAAAATTAAAAAAAATAAAAATGCCATGTGCGGTGGCTCACGTCTGTAATCCCAGCACTTTGGGAGGCCAAGGCAGGCAGATTACTAGGTCAGGTGTTTGAAACCAGCCTGACCAACATGGTGAAACCCCTTCTCTACTAAAAATACAAAAATTAGCCAGGCATGGTGGCAGGCGCCTGAAATCCTAATTACTCAGGAGGCTGAGGCAGGAGAATTGCTTGAACACAGGAGGTGGAGGTTGCAGTGAGCTGAGATCATGCCATTGCACTCCGGCCTGGGCAACACAGCGAGACTCTGTCTCAAAAAAAAAAAAAAGAACAGTACTCATTTTTTTTTTCTTTTTCGCTCAGCATTTGAGCTTAGCATTTGGCTCAGAATTACAGATGGTTGTGAAGATTAAATGAAGGTTAAATCTTAATTAAGATTTAAGGTTTTAGAACAAAGACTGACACAAAAGAGGAGCCAGTGAGAGTTTGCTATCATCATCCTCACCACTATCATCGTTATAGGCATGGTATTGGTAAAATGAGGGGGTGAGACTAAACGGTCTAAAAGTGCTGGTATGGCTGGGTGCGGTGGCTCACGCCTGTAATCCCAGGACTTTGGTAGGCTAAGGTGGGAGGATCACTCGAGCTCCAGTATTTGAGATCAGCTTCAGCAACACAGCAAAACCCCATGTCTATGAAAAATACTAGAAATTAGGCCGGGTGTGGTGGCTCACTCCTGTAATCCCAGCACTTTGGGAGGCTGAGGCAGACAGATTACCTGAGGTCGGGAGCCCGAGACCAGCCTGGCGCCAACATGGAGAAACCCCATCTCTACTAAAAACACAAAATTAGCCAGGCGTGGTGGTGCATGCCTGTAATCCCAGCTACTCAGGAAACTGAGGCAGGAGAATTGCTTGAACCTGGGAGATGGAAGTTGCAGTGAGCCGAGATCATGCCACTGCACTCCAGCCTGGGCAGCAAGAGTGAAACTCCATCTCAAAAAAAAAAAAGAAAGAAAAGAAAAAGAAAAAAGAAATTAGCCAGGTGTGACAGCTCATGATTGTAGTCCCAGCTACTTGGGAGGTAGAGGTGGGAGAATCTCTTGAGCCCGGGAGGTCAAGGCTGCAGTAAGCCAAGATCGTGCCACTGCATTCCAGCCTGGGTGACAAAGCAAGTCCCCATCTCAAACAAACAAAAAGAGCCCTGGTGTGGTCACAGCCTCCTCTGACTTTCGTCAATCCTATTTGCTGATTGGCTTTGTGTATCCAGGACTTGATCAAGAATAAGTCATTGGAATGTAATTGGAATGCACTATACTTGACTCTACTGTTCTATAAAATTTATTTGTGAGAAGAATTTTCCCTGCCTTGGATGAAAATCTGGGCAGTCCCACAACTTCCCTGGGTCATTCTCAGATAAGAAGTTCTACATTCATTTTAAGTTGGAGCACAGAAATGTCTAGTTCAGGCCAGGTATGGTGGCTCAGGCCTGTAATCTCAGCACCTTGGGAGGCTGAGATGGGCAGATCACCTGAGACCAGGAGTTCAAGACCAGCCTTGCCAACATGGTGAAACCTGTCTCTACCAAGAATACAAAAATTAGCCAGATGTAGTGTCGGGTGCTACTCAGGAGGCTGAGGCAGGAGAATCCCAGCTACTCAGGAGGCTGAGACAGGAGAATCACTTGAACCCGGAGGTGGAGGTTGCAGTGAACTGAGATCTCACCACTGCACACCAGCCTGGGCAACAGAGTGAGATGCCGTCAAAGTAAATAAGTAAATAATCAGCTCCAGTCTTGAGCAACCTTGGCCTGGATTCCCTTGGAGTTCGGGCAGACCTCAATGTGAACACTTGTCCTTCTCTCTTTCCTGCCATGGGAGCATCCCGTCAGGCACAATCAATCCAGCCAGTAGATTTCTCCAGTGGGCACATTTTCCTGACGCTGGGGATGGGCAGGGTGTGGTGGTACACCTCTGTCATCCCAGCACTTTGGGAGGCCAAAGTGGGAGGATCCTTTGAGGCCGGGAGTTGCAGGCTGAGCCAAGATTGCACCACAGCACTCCAGCCTGGGCAACAGAGCAAAACCCTGTCTTTTTTTTTTTTTCAGACAGAGTCTCGCTCTGTAGCCCAGGCTGGAGTGCAGTGGTGGGATCTTGGCTCACTGCAACCTCTGACTCCCTGGTTCAAGCGATGCTCCCGCCTCAGCATCCTGAGTAGCTGGCATTACAGGCACCTGCCACCGAGCCCAGCAAATTTTTTTGTATTTTTAGTAGAAATGGGGTTTCACTACACTGGCCAGGATGATCTCGATCTCCTGACCTCATGATCCACCCACCTCGGCCTCCCAAAGTGCTGGGATTACAGGCTTGAGCCAGCGCACCTGGCCAAAACCCCGTCTTTTAAAAAAGAGAAAGAAGTAATAGCGTTTGCGTTAGGAGCTCAGCCTGTCGCTTTCTTTCGGGGCTATTCTTCCCTGCCATCCTCCATATGACCACCAGAGGGCTGTCTCTACAGAGAAGGCAAATCTGTCCCTCTTGCTTAAGGTCCTGGGGCTAGCCAGCCTCTGCCAACAGGCTGGGTCCAAGGTGCAGCCCCACCCAGTGCAGACAACCCAGAACTGCTTGTTCTTGCAAATCAGGCTGTGTCTCAGCCCTGGGCTTTACTCAGGCTGTCCCCTCCCACCTGAGGGACCCAGCCCTCTTTATCTGGAAGGGGATCTTCGAGACTCAGTGTAGGTTCTAGTTCCAAGACACCTTCCCTGACCTGCCAACCTGCCAGGCTGGTTCAGGGCCCTCCTTGCCATCCCCCTAAAGCTCTATCAAGACCTTCTCCAGCCTGGCCAACATGGCAAAAACATGTCTCTACTAAAAATACAAAAATTAGCTGGGCATGGTCGCAGGTATCCATAATCCCAGCTACTAGAGAGGCTGAGGACTGAGGCAGGAGAATCACTTGAACCCGGGAGGCGGAGGTTGCAGTGAGCTGAGAGCGCTGCTGCACTCCAGCCTGGACGACAGTGAGACTCCATCTCAAAGAAAAATAAAAAGATCTATTATGACCTTCTGTGGTTTTTTTGTTTGTTTCTTTGTTTGTTTTGACACAGGGTCTAGCTCTGTCACCCAGGCTGGAGTGCAGTGGCTCCACCACGTTGCCCAGGCTGGTCTTGAACTCCTGGGCTCTAGCAATCCTCCCACCCACCTCAGCCTCCCAAAGTGCCAGGATTACAGGTGTGAGCTACCGCACCTGCCCCTCTGTGTTGCTTTAAAACAGCAATTTATCCAAAAGTTAAATAACTTGAGCATCAGTAAGAAAGGCAACTGCATTGGACTACAACACGTTTCAATCCATGGGTTCTCTTTGTTTTTTGAGGCAGAATCTGGCTGTGTCGCCCAGGCTGGAATGCAGTGGCACAATCTCGGCTCATTGCAACCTCCGCCTCCCGGGTTCAAGCAATTCTCCTGCCTCAGCCTCCTGAGTAGCTGTGACTACATCATGCACCACCACACCCAGCTAATTTTGATATTTTTTGTAGAGCCAAGGTTTCACCCTGTTGGCCAGGCTGGTCTCAAAATCCCGGCCTCAAGCAATCCACTTGCTTTGGCCTCCCAAAGTGCTGGGATTACAAGCACGAGTCACCGTGCTCAGCCAACAAGAGTGAAGAGCCTGACCATCATGGAGAAACCCCATCTCTACTAAAAATACAAAATTAGCTGGCAGTGGTGGCACATGCCTGTAATCCCAGCTACTCGGGAGGCTGAGGCAGGAGAATTGCTTGAACCCGGGAGGCAGAAGTTGCAGTAAGCCGAGATTGCGCCACTGCACTCCAGCCTGGGCAACAAGAGCAAAACTCTGTCTCAAAAAAAAGAAAAGAAAAAAAAAATATATATATATATATATATCTCTCAAAGTTTTGGAATCTAGGACGCCCGAGATCAAAGCACCAGCCGAAATGGCGTCTGGAGAGGGTTCGCTTCATCATGGGTGTCACCTTCTCACTCTAACCTCACATGGAGAAGGGAGGAGGGTCTCTCTCAGGTGTCTTTTTTAAGGGCACTGTGCTATTATCTGTATATCCATTTATAGATCCTATATATGGGTCCGAGTTTCTTGGCTCATAACTCCCAAAGCCCTTGTTATTTCCTAGGTAACTAAAACAATCAGCCCTTCTCTTGTTAGAGTGTTTGGCCTATGTCCTCAATTCCCCAAGCAACTTCAGAACAGCTTCAGATCAGTAAAAGTGAAAGGCGGTCTTTTGTTAGAACATGGGGGCACTTTTGACCTCAGAAGCAGGCTTCAGAAAACACAATCTCTCTCTCTCTGACCTCCTCCTGGCCTCCTCTCTCCTGCTCCTTTTTCGCACCAAGGCAGGCCATAGAAACTAAAAATACACTGGAATCTTCCCCTGCCGTTCTGTCTGAAGCTGGTTATTAAGAGATGCTCTGACCTACCTCTCTGATTGTGGGTCATGAGACCCTCATTTCAGAAGGGGTCCTGCCCCATCCCCTGGAGAAAGGAGCACTACACAGAGTGGCCGAGGAGAATCTGAACAGGCAGGCCTGGCTGGGTTTCCCCAATCAGTCTTATTTTATTTTTTTCTTTTTTTGAGACGGACTCTTGCCCTGTACCCCAGGCTGGAGTGCAGTGGCACCATCTCGGCTCACTGCAACCTCCACCTCCCGGGTTCAAACAATTCTTCTGCCTCAGTCTCCTGAGTAGCTGGGACTACAGGCACCCGCCACCATGCCCGGCTAATTTTTGTATTTTTGGTAGAGAGACGGGGTTTCACCATATTGGCCAGGCTGGTCTCAAACTCCTGACCTTGTGATTGGCCCGCCTCAGCCTCCCAAAGTGCTGGGATTACAGGCATGAGCCACTGCGCCCGGCCTCCCCGATTGGTCTGTTAGTATTAGGCCGGTCGCACCCTTTTGTCCAATCACATTTCTACACAGGTGTCAATCATGCCTATCCAAGGAAACCCCTGTAAAAGGCCTGAGAGGACTGGGTTTGGAGGTGAAGATGTGGCGGTTCTGGCAGAGTGGTGCAGTCTGGGAGGACATAGAGTTCCAAACCCCACTCCCCATGCCTCACCCTAGGCATGTCTTCATCTGTATAGTTTTTTTTTTTTTTTTTCTGAGACAGGGTCTCATTCTGTCACCCAGTCTGGAATGCAGCCTCCGCTTCCCCGGTTCAAGCAATCCTCCCACCTCAGCCTCCCAAGTATGCTGGGATTACAGGTGTGCACCACCATGCCTGGTTAATTTTTGGTTTTTGTTTGTTTATTTGTTTGAGATGGAGTCTCACTGTGTGACCCAGGCTGGAGTGCAGTGGCACGATCTCAGCTCACTGCAACCTCCGCCTCCCTGGTTCAAGCAATTCTTTGCCTCAGCCCCCAACCCTCACAAGTAGCTGGGATTACAGGCGCCTGTCACCATGCCAGGCTAAGTTTTGTATTTTTAGTAGAGACAGGGTTTCTCTGTCTTGGCCAGGCTGGTTTTGAGCTCCTGATCTTGTGAACCACCTCGGCCACTGAAAGTGCTGGGATTACAGGTGTGCATTACCTCACCCGGCCAATTTAATAGAGGTAGGGCTTGGCCATGTTGGCTGGGCTGGCCTCGAACTCCTGGCCTCAAGTGATCTGCCTGCCTTGGCTTCTCAAAGAGTTGGGATTAGAGGCATGAGCCCAGCGCTGTTTGTTTGTTTGCTTTTGCTTTTGAGACAGGCTCTCACTCTGTTGCTCAGGCTGGAGTGCAGTGGCGCCATCACAGCTCACTGCAACCTCTGCCTCCCCCACCCAAGTGATCCTCCTGCTTCAGCCTCTCTTGTAGCTGGGACTACAGGCTTGCACCACCATGCCTGGATAATTTGTTTGTTTGTTTGTTTTTGAGATGGAGTCCTGCTCTGTCGACCAGGCTGGAGTGTAGTGGCGCAATTTTGGCTCACTGCAAACTCCAACTCCCGGGTTTAAGCAATTCTCTTGCCTCAGCCTCCTGAGTAACTGGGATTACAGGTGACTGCCACAACACCAGCTAATTTTTTTTTGTCTTAATTTTTTTGTATTTTTAATAGAGACAGGGTTTCTCCATGTTGTCCAGGCTGGTCTCGAACTCATGACCTCAGGTGATGCTCCTGCCTCAGCCTCTTAAAGTGCTGGGATTACAGGCGTGAGCCACCACGCCTGGCCAAGACAGGGTTTCACCATGTTGAACAAGCTGGGCTCGAACTCCTGAGCTCAAGTAATTGTTCCTCCTTGGCCTCCCAAAATGCTAGGGTTGCTGACTTGAGCCACTGCCTCTGGCCAATCTGTATCTTTTTATTATTATTATTATTTTAATTTGTTTCTTTCTAGAGATGGGGGTCTTGCTATCTTGCCCAGGCTGGTCTAGACCTCCTGGCCTCAAGCGGTCCTCCCACCTCAGCCTCCCAAAGTGCTGAGATTACAGGCACGAGTCACCACACCTGGCCCATCTGTACCCTTTGTAATATCCTTTATAATAAACGTGAATATAAGTGAGTTATTCCCTGAGTTCTGTGAGCTGCTCTAGCAAATTAATGGAACCCATCGGGAGGTCATGGGACACCCAGTACATAGCCAGTCAGTCAGAGTGCAGGTAGAATAACCTAAGGCTTGTGAGTGGCGCTGGTAGTGGGGGCAGTCTTGTGGGACTGAGCCTCCACCTGTGGTATCTGTCACTACCTCCAGGTAGTGTCCAGATGGAACTGGGTTGAAAGACACCCAGCTGCAGAATTGATTGCTTGCTTGGTGTGTGGGGGAAAACCCACACATTTGGCTACAGGAGTCTTTTTTTTTCTTTTCCTTTCCTTCCTTTTTCTTTCTTTTCTTATTCCTTTTCCTTCCTTCCTTCCTTCCTCCCTCTCTTCCTTCCCTCCCTTCCCCTCTCCTCTTCCCTCCTTTCCTTCCCTCCTTTCCCCTCCCCTCCTTTCCCTCCCTCCCTCCCCCTTCCCTCCATCCCTCCCTCCCTCCTTTCCTTCCCCTCCCATCCCTTCCTCACTCCTTTCCCCTCCCCTCCCATCCCTCCCTCCCTTCCTCCTTTTCTCCCTCCCTCCCTTCCTTCCTTCCTCCCTCCCTTCTCCTTCCCTCCCTTCCCTCCCTTCCTTCCCTCCCTTCCCCTCCCCTCCCATCCCTCCCTCCCTCCCTTCCTTCTTTCCTTCCTTTCTTTTTTATGTTTTCCTTTCTTTCTCTCTTTTCACTGAATCTTGCTCTGTCACCCAGGTTGGAGTGCAATGGTGCAATCTCGGCTCCCTGCAACCTCCATTTCCCAAGTTCAAGCAATTCTCCTGCCTCAGTCTCCTGAATACCTATGATTACAGGTGCGTGCCACCACGCCCAGCTAATTTTTGTAATTTTAGTAGAGATGGGTTTCACTATATTGGCCAGACTGATCTGGAACTCCTGATCTCAAGTGATCCGCCTGCCTCAGCCTCCCAAATATCCAGCCTCACGCTGGATTACAGGCGTGAGCCACCGCGCCCGGCCTGTAAATTTTCACTGCAACCTCTGCCTCCTAGGTTCAAGTGATTCTCCTGCCTCAGCCTCCCAAGTAGCTGGGATTACAGATGTGCACCACCACACCAGGCTAAAATTATATATATTCATTATATACAAAGTAATAAGTATTCTCTCTGTTTTTGGGTAGTTAAATATTCTTCAGATAAAAAGGTTTTGTTTTGGTTTTTTGTTTTTTAAGATAGGATCTTGCTCTGTCACTCAGGCTGGCATGTGCAGTGGCACGATCAGAGCTCACTGCAGCCTTGACTTCCTGGTCTCAAGCGATCCTCCCACAACAGCCTCCTGAGTAGCTGGGACTGCATGTGTGCACCACCACGCCTGGCTAATTTTTAAAACTTTTTGTAGAGACAGGGTCTTGCTATGTTGCCCAGGCTGGTCTCTCACTCCTGGGCTCTCCTCTCACCTCAGCCTCCCAAAGTGCTGGGATTACAAGTGTGAGCCACCACACCCAGCCTAAAAGTACATTTTTAATAGCCAGCTAAAGTGAGCTACTTGTGAGAAGAAGTGGAATTAACCAGGCCCATAGAAGATGACAGTAGTGAGGCTGATCACGGCGACTCACACCTGTAAACCCAGCATTTTGGGAGGCCGAGGCGGGAGGATCACTTGAGCCCAGGAGTTCAAGACCAGTTTGGGTAACATGGTGACACCCCTTCTCTACAAAAAAACACAAAATTAGCCAGGTGTGGTGGTGTATGTCTGTAATTTCAGCTACTTGGGAGGGTGAGGCAGGAGAATTGCTTGAACCCGGGAGACGGAGGTTGCAGTGAGTCAAGATCACACCATTGCACTCCTGCCTGGGTGACAAGAGTGAAACTCTGTTCAAAAAATAAATTAATAATAAAAGTTTATAGCTGGGTGCAATGGTGCACATCTGTAATCCCAGCACTTTGGGAGGCCGAGCTGGGAGGATCACTTGAGCCCAGGAGTTCAAGAAAAATCTGGGCAACATGGTGAGACTCTGTCTCTACAAAAAAATTGCTTTGGGTCTCATCAGACAGAAAAAAAAAAAAATTCGCTGGGTGTGGTAGTATGCACCTGTTATATCAACTACTCAGGAGGCTGAGACAGGAGGATGGCTTGAGCCCAGGCATTTGAGGTTGCAGTGAGCAGTGTTTGTGCCACTGCATTCCAGGCTGGGCAAAAGAGCAAGACCCCGTCACCCAAGATCAAATAAAACAGTTCAGCCAGGCACCCACCGCCTGTAATCCCAGCACTTTGGGAGGCCAAGGCGGGCAGATCATGAGGTCAGGAGTCAAGACCAGCCTGGCCAACATGGTGAAACCCTGTCTCTACTAAAAATACAAATATTAGCTGGGTGTGATGGTGCGTGCCTGTAATTCCAGCTACTCAGGAGACTGAAGCGGGAGAATTGCTTGAACCACTGGTCACAGTGAGCCAAGCTCACCCATTGCACTCCAGCCTGGGTGACAGAGCGAGACTCCATCTCAAAAAACAAACAAAAAAACAGTTCATGGTCACACATAGTGATTTTCCCTCTTTCTCTTGCCTGATTCCTGAAGTTTCTATGGATGTTCCTAGAATCCTGACAGTCCTGACTGCAAAATAAACAAGAGGCTTCAGTCATGCCTGAATTCCAAGGTACAGGCTGTGATACACTCCATCCGAGAATTCCTGCTCCACTTGGCTGGATAATAATACCTACCATCAGTGGAAATGTTGTGCCAGAAACGCTGTGCCAGGCACTTTACACACATTATCTGATTTAATCCTTACTGGAAGTTGGGTGCTATGTGAGGCTGAGAAAGCCGTGACTTCATGACTCACCGGGAGCGTGTGGCATCTCTGATATCTGCCTTGTGGGATGATGTAGATGGTTCCTTTTAGTCTATCCTTCTGAGTAAGCCTTTTAGGCACTCACTGGCTCTGTGACTTGGAGTCAATTACATAAACCTTTCATCTCTGGTCTCCCTCCTTTGTCTGCAAAAGAAGCTGACTGTGAAGGTTGTAAAGCATACAAGGTATTGGCCAGACGCGGTGGCTCATGCCTGTAATCCCAGCACTTCAGGATGCCAAAGAGGGAGGATCACTTGAAGCCAGGGGTTTGAGACCAGCCTGGGCAACATACCAAAACTCTGTGTCTGCAGAAAAATTTTTTAAATAAAAGAAAAAGAAAAAAGCATATGAGGCATCAAGGCCATTTCCTGTAAAGCATTCATATATTTTATTTTGCTGCTCTCATCACAGCACAGATGTTCCATAAATAGCTGGAGACAGCCTGGAAGGTCAAGACTTGATTCCTAGATCGGAGAATTATTGACAGTTCACTGGATGGGGCGCGATTAAGGAAATGGCAGAAGACTTGGCATTGGTTTCGCAGTGGGACAGGGAGAAGAGGGGTCTAAGAGGAAAACACTCAAAAGGAAAAATCCAGAGGAGGAAGTCTTGGTCACCAGAATCCTGAGATGCCAAGACTTTCAGCTTGGTGAGTATGAAGGTTCAATGTGGTTTATTATGGCCTGGCAAGGTGGCTCATGTCTGGAATCCCAGCACTTTGGGAGGTCAACGCAGGAGGATGGTTTGAGGCCAGGAGTTCAAGACCAGCCTGGGCAACATAGCAAGACTCTGCCTCTACAAACAAATACAATAATTAGCTGGGTGTGGCAACACGTGCCTGTAGTCCCAGCTACTTAGGAGGCTGAGGCAGGAGGATCGCTTGAGCCCAGGAGTTCGAGGTTGCAGTGAGCTATGATTGTGCCACTGCACTCCAGCCTAGGTGAAAGAGATAAAATCCTGTCTCTTAAAAAATGTGTTTTTTGCCAGGCGCGGTGGCTCACGCCTGTAATCCCAGCACTTTGGGAGGCCGAGGCGGGTGGATCACGAGGACAAGAGATCGAGACCATCCTGGTCAGCATGGTGAAACACCGTCTCTACTAAAAATACAAAAAATTAGCTGGGCATGGTGGTGCGTGCCTGTAATCCCAGCTACTCAGGAGGCTGAGGCAGGAGAATTGCCTGAACCCAGGAGGCGGAGGTTGTGGTGAGCCGAGATCGCGCCATTGCACTCCAGCCTGGGTAACAAGAGCGAAACTCCGTCTCAAAAAAAAAAAAAAATGTGTTTTTTGTTTTTTAAGACTGAGTCTCGCTGGGTCACCCAGACTGGAGTGCAGTGGCACCATCTTGGCTCACTGCAACCTCCACCTTCCAGTTCAAGTTGATTCTCCTACCTCAGCCTCCAGAGTAGCTGGGATTACAGGCACATGCCACCACGCCTCGCTAATTTTTGTATTTTTAGTAGAGATGGGGTTTCACCATGTTGGCCAGGCTGGTCTCGAGCTCCTGACCTCAAGTGATCCGCCCACCTCGGTCTCCCAAAATGCTGGGATTACAGGTGTAAGCCTCTGCGCCGGGCCTATCTCCAGTATTAATGGCATTGACACTTGATTGGTGCTTTATTCATGCTCTCTCTCTCTCTCTCTGTCTCTCTTTCTCTCTCTCTATATATATGTATACACACACATATACACATATATACATATAGATATACGTGTGTATATATGTGTATATATACACATACACATACATGTGTATATATATACACATGTATATATATACACACACATACATAGATAGATAGAGAGGGAAAGAGAGAGAGAGAGAGAGAGAGAGAGAGAGAGAGAGTCTCGCTCTGTTACCCAGGCTACAGCACAGTGGCACCATCAGAGCTCATTGCAACTTGGAACTCCTGAGCTCTAGCGATCCTCTCGTCTCAGCCTCCGAAGTAGCTGGGACCACAGGTGCACATCACCATGTCTGGTTGATTTTTTTTATTTTTGGTACAGACAAGTTCTCACTATGTTGCCCAGACTGGTTCCAAACTCCTGGCTTCAAGAGACCCTCCTGCTTTGGCCTCCCAAAGTATTGGCACTATAGGCCTGAGATAGGCGGCTCACTTGAGGTCAGGAGTTCGAGACCAGCCTGGCCAATATGGTGAAACCCCCGTCTCTACTAAAAATACAAAAATTAGCTGGGCGTGGTGGTGCAGCTACGAGGGAGGATGAGGCAGGGCGATCGCTTGAACCCGGGAGGCGGAGGCTGCAGTGAGCCAAGATCATGGGTGACAGAATGAGACTCGGTCTCAAAAAAAAAAAAAAAAATTATATGAGATCTAGTCCATAGCCTTCTCAGAATCTGCTTTTCTGTAAAATAAGTAAACAATCACACCTCCCCTACAGCGTTATGGAGATTAAGCTACGGTGCTTAGTAAACTCGGGTAGTTCAATGGTTCACACCACATCACCACCAGTACTGGGTAGAGGGTAGTCCTGGAACCCAGGCAAGCCAAACCAGGGCTCTCTCCTCTCAGCCAGATTTCTCCTCCACCCCAGAACAGGCCGCCTCCCTGCATCCTCTGAGCACTTAGGAAGCTGAAAGCCACTTGTTCTCTCCTGCTGGGAGGGAAAGCGGCTCTCCTAGATGTCTGAGAATGAAGCCTGGAACAAGACGGCTTTCCATTGGCCCAGTGAGCGGTCTGGAGGCGGGACTTACAGTGACATCTTGCTTCTGAGTGGCTTGGACATGAGGGGGCCGAAGCGTTGGGAAATTTTTAATTTTGATTGGCTGACGGAACTGGAAGTGTGTGGGTGTTGGACCAATCCAAAAGTTTCTGTTGGTGGAAGGTGTGGCTTCTGGTGAAAGGGGCGGGATTAACATATGATGGCCTCTCCCTTTGGCCACTGGTGATTTTTTCCTTGAAACTTGTAGCTTTTTGAAGTGTTTTCCCATCGTGAAGCATATGGCACCTTAGCTGCAATCTGCAGTTTGGTGAGATGCCCAGTATGTTAGCACTTTCAGAAATCAGAAATGAAGGCAAGTCCTATTTTAAAAGTGTTGAATGATTTGTCGGTTGCATTTCGGCCTACCTCAGCCTAGAAGTCCTGATTCTCATTCCTTTAACCCTTGGTGTAATCTCTCTTTGGCCCTTTAACCCTCGGTTGGAATTCCTATGTGTGGGATTCCAGGAACATGATCTTCCGTCTCATTACATTGGCACATCCAATGGCATCAGTTTGCCTGGTGATGAAGTTATCACCTCGGAAAGTAAAAAAAAGAGAAAAAAATGGAATAAGATGGGTGAACGACGACTTTCGCGGTGGGGGAGTGAGGGTAGGAGGAGTTCTACCCTCCTACCAGTCAGGCTGGTCTTGAACTCCCGATATCATGTGATCCACCTGCCTCTGCCTCCCAAAGTGCTGGGATTACAGGCATGAGCCACCCTGCCTGGCCAAGAAATGTTGTTTCTCTTTAGGAAGGGAACTTGATCCAGGAGATATCTGGACTACACCTCCCACAGTGCCCTGGAGGCACCAGCTGCCTCGGCCTTTGCCGAGACAACCAAGGAGCCAGGCTGGAGGGTGCTGGACTGGAGGGCAGGAACTAGTCAGCTGGGCTGCTCCTGGGGAGAGGACTCCAGCAGAACTCAAGAGTCCTTAACATTACTCACTGCATCTCCAAAGCAGTTTACAGTTACTAAAGGGCTTTGTCCATCGCTTTCCTGGTTCCTTACAGAGTAGAACTGAAGGTGTTCTGATCTCACTTTATTTATTTATTTTTTATTTTATTTATTTATTTTTTGAGATGGAGTCTCGCTCTGCCGCCCAAGCTGGAGTGCAGTGGCACGATCTCGGATCACTGCAACCTCTGCCTCCTGGGTTCAAGGCATTCTCCTGCCTCAGCCTCCGAGTAGCTGGGATTACAGGCATGTCCCACCTCGTCTAGTTATTTTTATTTTTTTTGAGATGGAGTCTTGCTCTGTCGCCCAGGCTAGAGTGCAGTGGTGTGATCTCAGCTCACAGTAACTTCGGCCTCCCGAGTTAAAGCAATTCTCCTGCCTCAGCCTTTCCAGTGGCTGGGATTATAGGCACACACCACTGTCCCCGCCTAATTTTTGTATTTTTAGTAGAATCGTAGTTTCACCATGTTGACCAGGCTGGTCTTGAACTCTTTCCTCAGGTGATCCGCCTACCTCGGCCTCCCAAAATGCTGGGATTATAGGCGTGAGCCTCCGCACCCGGCCTTGATCTCACTTCATAGCTGGGATGGAGAACCTTGTGGGAGTTAAGAGCCTGGGCCACCAGCTTATTAGAGCCAGGGGCAGCGCTGCACCCAACGGGTCCCAGCTCCATACTTCCCTCCTTCTCCCTACCCACCAGGATCAGCGTGGGGTGCAGAGCCTCCTGCGTGCAGAGGTCTGTGTGAATGTGCCTGGGTGTGCCCTGTGTACCTGGAAGTCTTTCTGCCTGCTGTCCCCCCGTAGTGTGGACTGAGGACGCCTTACACACCCGTGGCACCAGGGTGCTCGGGCACCCAAGCATCGGTGAGAAGATGGAGAGGTCTTGGCCTGCTCTGCACTTTTCAGTCTCTCAAATTCTGTCCCTTGGTGTCTCTTCGCCTTCCGGGTGTTCTAGGGTTTCTGATTCTCTCTATCTGTTTCCCGTGGTGGAAGGATCGGAGTCATCTTTCCGAACGCTCTTACTGTGGAGAGAGAGATGCCATTGAGGGGTGGCTCCTGGAGAATGGGGACTTCAGGGCAGTGGGGCACACCCCCCAACAGAGAACAGAGGTGCTGGGCATGGAGGGGGGAGATAACTAAGCCAGCAACTCCAGCATTACCACCACCAAAACCCGAGACACTCCTATTCCCAGTCCCACACCCCAGCCGGGACACGGGGCGGAGTCTCGCCAGCGGGGCTCGAGGCCACCCAGCTGCCCAGGGCGCACCCCGACCCCAGGCCCCGCCAACAGGGCACGAATCCGCTCCGGATCCGTCCCGGGTTTCTCCCGCGTCGCCGGGGTCTCCGCCCCTCGAAGCTGCCGCTGGAGCGTCGCCGCGGGAGCCACGGGCGCCACCAGAACCCCCGAACCGCTGGGTGCCCCGGCCCGCTTCGCCAACGGATCTGCGGCGTAGCCCCAGCGCCGACCTTCGAAGTTCGAGTCGGGCTCCGACGGCGCGGCCGGGTCCCCGCACGTCATCCTCCTCTGACTCTTGGGGGCTCCAAGGAGACCCCTCTCTTGGCACCGGGGCTGCTGCGCCGGCCACCTGCCCCGCTTGGCTTCGCAGCATCTCGACCCTGGCTCCGGCTCCGGCGAGGTAGGGGGGCGGCCGGGCCTGGGGACTTGGGAGGGGGCTAGCGTCTAGCGTACTCCTCTACCGCGGAATGGGGCAGCAGAAGGCCACCACCCCCCAGGGGGACCAAGCGGCTGCGCCCCCTTCCGCCCAGCCCCTTCCAGTCCGGTGACCCAGAAAACTGAGTCAGAGGTTGCGCTTCAGGTGTCCAGAAGCACTCCCCCGCCCCCGTCTGTTGCTTTGTTGCTCCCACCTGTCCCCAGGGTCCCGTGCCCAGGGGAAACCCGGCCAAGCAGACAGTTCCCTTTGCAATCTCCCTCTCGCCCAAGCCCTAGCCCTTACTCCGGGATAGGAACAGAGGGAAGACTCTCACTCGGGAAGACCCTGCAGGACAGCCCCCCTCCTCCACAACTATGGACCTCTGGGAGCGTCCCCCGCTTTCGCTGGGCCCTCTTCCTCGGCACTGCCTCTGCCCACCCCCCAGGCCTTCCCTCCTGCCCCCATTTTATCGCCTCTCCCCTGTCTCGGTTTCCAGGATTGTTCTCTTCCAGCCTTTTTTCTGACTTGCTTTTCTCCTTGACCCCTTCCCCTCCCCGTCTCCCCGCCCCTCAAACCCCGGGGCGAAGGGGGTGTGTCACGCTCCTTTCTATTTATGGTGTCCCAGGGGAGGGGGTGCGTGCTAGAATTTTTTTGTTGTTGGCATCTGCAGGTCCCGGAATCACGAGGTGTCATATCTGTGATTCGGTGTCGGAACCTCCTCCCGCCTCCCTGCCCATCCCCTGCGGCCGCATCTCCTGCCTGCTTTTGTCTGCTCTCTGCCTCCATTCCCGTCCTTTTCGCTCTCATCTTCGGGCGCTTTGTGTGGCTGCCTTCTTTGTCTCCGCCTTTCCGGCGACTGGGCTCCCCCTTCCCTCCCTCTCCTCCCTCCCCAGTGTCAAGAAGCCATCGGCCTCAAGGGCAGCGATATTTCAGGTGTGTGGGGTGCGGTGGGAGTGGGGTGCAAGTGGGTGGGCTCCCGGCATGCCCAGCTATGACTCCAATCCCCCCTCCCCAAAGCAATCATTCATATTTATGAGATTTCAACAAGGTCCCCAGGGATGTGGGGATAGGGATGGAGAGAGAAATGCTGTCCCTAATTTTTTTTTTTTTTTTTTTTTTGAGACAGAGTTTCGCTCTTGTTGCCCAGGCTGGAGTGCAGTGGCGCCATCTCCACTCACCGCAGCCTCCCCTCCATTCAAGGGATTCTCCTGCCTCAGCCTCCCGAGTAGCTGGGATTACAGGTGCCTGCCACCACGCCCGGCTAATTTGTGTGTGTGTGTGTGTGTGTGTGTGTGTGTGTGTGTGTGTGTGTGTTTAGTAGAGAAGAGGTTTCACCATGTTAGTCAGGCTGGTCTTGAACTCCCGATATCATGTGATCCACCTGCCTCTGCCTCCCAAAGTGCTGGGATTACAGGCATGAGCCACCCTGCCTGGCCAAGAAATGTTGTTTCTCTTTAGGAAGGGAACTTGATCCAGGAGATATCTGGACTACACCTCCCACAGTGCCCTGGAGGCACCAGCTGCCTCGGCCTTTGCCGAGACAACCAAGGAGCCAGGCTGGAGGGTGCTGGACTGGAGGGCAGGAACTAGTCAGCATGTGAAGTGAGGGTTACAGGGCCAGCCCACAGCTGTGGCTTGGCCTGGAATCCTTGACCTGTTTTATTACTCACCTCCTCCAAGGTTTAAGAACCTGGGAACCTTTGTTCATGTCCCCAAAAAGGGAACAGGGCTGGAGGTTGTGCCTAGGTTGAAAGATGAGGGATGCATTGGAAAGCCCTTCCTTTTCCATGACGCTGGGAACTCCCCACGTCCACCCCTACCCCTGCCTCCCACCACAAGCAACCTTATCTGAGATGTAGAAATACCATTTGGAAAGGGCTTCCCTTCCTGTAAGCAAAGGAAGGAAACTGGCGCCGAATGTCTTGAGTCAGGTGGGTTTCAGTCTACCAGTTGTCACACCTCATCGCCTTTGCGGGCAGTGAGGGTATTGCTGGAGGCACCACTGAATTTCCCATGAACAGCTGGTCCATGTTGCCTGGAGCTGCAGATGGAGTCAAGAGCTAACTTGCTCTTCTTTGGGACCCATTGTCACCAGAGTGTGGTAGAAGAGGTCTGGGGCTTGGGCTGGTCCCAGGAATGGAGGTTTGTGTGGTCCCAGAGGGACTGCTTACAGTGTGGGCCAGACAGTGGGGGAGTTCCCAGCAACCCCATCTCTGCTTCTTTATAAGCTTAGCCTACCTGAACCCTTCAACTCCTGTTCAAGGACCCAGTAGTTCCTCTCCTTGTTCTTCAGGCTGGGTTCAGAGATCCAGATACACTAAAAAGAGATCTTGGCTAGGCATGGTGACTCACACCTAACAGCCCAGCACTTTAGGAACTGGAGGTGGGAGGATCGCTTGAGCCCAGGAGTTCAAGACCAGCTTGGGCAACATAGTGGGACCCCATCTCTACAAAAAAATTAAACATTTTAAAAATTAGCCAGGTGTGGTGGCACCTGCCTGTAGTCCCAGCTACATGGGAAGCTGAGGAGGGGAGGATCACTTGAGCCCAGGAGGTTGAGGCTGCAGTGAGCTATGACGGTGCCAGTGCACTCCAGCCTGGGCGATAAAGCAAGAGCTTGTCTCAAAAGAATAAAATTAAATAAACAAACAACAACAACAACAACAATAATAAGAGATCTTCCCCCTGGCCTGGAAGCCAAGGAAACTTAACTTTTAGCCTGGCTCTGCCCAAGCTGATTCACCTCGGGCAAGGCTCTTAATCTCCTTGATTGTGAAAAGAATGGGTTGAACTTGATGGTCTCTAATGGCCCTAAGAGGGGCTCTAAGTCCTCTGAGCTTGGCTTCCTCCTCTCCTCTGATAATGCTGGCTCCATACCCAGGTAATCTCCAGGTGGAATCAGATGAGAAAGAATCAGAAAAGAAAGAGGGAGACGGAACTCTAGTTTTGAAGCTTGGTTTGTATGGCAAGCATACCTCGTTTAGGCAAGCTCTGTTTACGGCTTGGGAGGGCAAACCACTACTCAGTGCCACTCCTGGTCAACCTTCCCCAAACCTAGGTCAGGCTTCTGTCAAAAATAAATAAATAAATAAAAGTCCAGCCAAGTCAATATCACCCCCATAGAGTAGTTGGTCTGTGTGCCCTTGGGATGTTGGCTAATGAGGCTTAATGTAGGTTATCCGAGGTGAGCATTATAATTGGTTGAAAGAGAGAGGGGGGATTTGATTGGTTGGTTTGGCTGGTCTGGAAGAGACAGGCCTAGAAATAGAAGTCACTGGGACTTGGATAGGGCGCTTTCCTTTTTATTTTGGTGGCGCTCTGACAGAGCCCTTTTAAAACGGTTCCTGGTCCCCGAGTGGACAGAGCCCAAGTCTCCCTATGGGGAAGAGGGGCAGAAGGAAAGAAAGGAGGGGTTGATTGGCTTAGAAGAAATGGCTTAACATTTTCTTTTCTCTCTCTCTTTTTTTTTTGCTTGAAAATTTTATTAAAATAAGGATTAAACCTGAAAAAAGAGCGATGAGAATGCTAGCCCTTTGCATAAAATCAGCAAGAAAAAGGAAACAGGGAGAGAAAGAGAGGAAAGGAAGGAAGGGAGGAAGGGAGGAAGGAAGGAAGGGAGGAAGGGAGGGAGGGGAGGGTTGTTGTTTTTTTTTCTTGAAACAGAGTCTCACTCTGTTGCCCAGGCTGAAGTGCAGTGGCTCAACCTCAGCTTGCCGCAACCTCCACCTCCCAGGTTCAAGTGATTCTTGTGCCTCAGCCTCCCTAGTAGCTGGGATTACAGGTGTCCACCACTATGCTGAGCTAATTTTTGTATTTCCGGTAGAGATGGGGTTTCATCACACTGGCTAGGCTGGTCTCGATCTCCTGACCTCAGGTGAACTACCCACCTTGGCTGAGCCACTGCGTCGGACTGGCTTGACATTTTCTTTTTTGTTGTTGTTGTTGGTTCTTTCACTAGAGAACAAGGGCTTGACATTTTCTAGTGGAGCTGTGTATCTTGCTTATATTTGAATGTGTGTGTCAAGAGGTGGAGGTGGGGGGACAGCGAACTAGGACAGCAGTATGGAGGAGATTTGGGGTCTACACCCTCCTCCCTTTGCCCTGAGACTGTAGCTGGCAGTGGCAGGAAATGGGAGTGGGGGTGAATCCTCCACTCTTCTCTGAGAACCCTCTTGTGGACAGACGGGTGATGGTGAAAGTTTCTCATGTTGTCCTTGTAGAAGTCTTAGAGAGGTGTTAGGATACTTGAAGGAGTGTGCCTTTATTTTTATTTATTTATTTTTTGAGACAGGCTCTCTCTCTGTCACCCAGGCTGGTGTGCGGTGGTGTGATCATGGCTCACTGCAACCTTCGCCTCTTTGGCTCCAATGATCCTCCCACCTCAGCCTCCAGAGTAGCTGAAACTACAGGCCCACCGCACCACCATGCCCAGCTAATTTTTTGTAGAGATAGAGTCTCACTACATTGTCCAGGCTGTTCATAAACTCCAGGACTCAACCAATCCACCTGCCTCAGCCTCCCAAAGTGTGAGCCTCTGTGCCCCAGCCTTCCTTCTTTTTTTTTTAACTACCCCCAAGTGCCTTCTTTCTTTTGCCTGGGTCCCTGGTTGCTGGCTGGGCCTGGAGGATATCTGGGGCTGGTGTATGGGGAGCTCACAGGGTTCTGAGTTTCTGACTGTTAAGGAGCATCTGGCAGGAGTGGAGTGGGTAGAGCTGGGATTTCTGAAAGCTGGTGGGAGGAGGAAGGGAGCTGGGAACCCTTCACACCCAGGGTCTCTGTGGACAGCAGAAAAGAAAGGATGTTTGTGGGGCAGATACAGTGACTCACACTTGTAGTTCCAGCACTTTGGGAGGCTGAGGTAGGAGGATCGCTCGAACCCAGGATTTCAAGACCAGTCTGAGTAACATAGTGAGATTCCTATCTGTATTAAAAAATAAGAAGAAGAAGAAAGGAAGAAAGGGGCCAATGTGATGGCTCACGCCTGTAGTCGCAGCACTTTGGGAGGGTGAGGTGGGAGGATCACCTGAAGTCAGGAGTTTGAGACCAGCCTGGCCAACATGGTGAAATTCCATCTCTACTAAAAATACAAAAATTAACTGGGTATGGTGGCATGTGCCTGTAGTCCCAGCAACTTGGGAGGCTGAGGCAGGAGAATCACTTGAACCCAGGAGGCAGAGGTTGCAGTGAGCTGAGATTGCACCACTACACTCCAGCTTGGGCAATGGAAGGAGACTCCCTCTCAAATAAATAAATAAATAAAAGGGTTGGGTGTTTCTATAGAAAGGGGCATTGGGACAGTTTGTGTGCAGGGGCCCAGATGTGGGAACAAAGGGCTCTGATCCAGGTGCTGAATTTTCTTTTTTCTGCAGGGTCATGAAGCTGGAAGCCAGCTGTGGTACAGCCACCTCAGAGGTCCCTAAGCCGGAAAAGGAGGCTGCTGGAGATGCAGAGCCGAGCTCCGAAACCCGGCCACAGGAGGTGGAGGCCAAGCCCAGGTCCGGATCGGGGCCTGAGGCTGAGGCTGAGCCCCTGGGTGCCGAGTCAGGGCCTGAGGCCAAGGCCGAGTTGTCAGGGGCCGAGCCTAGGTCGGGATCGGGGCCTGAGGCTGAGGCCGAGCCCCTGGGTGCCGAGTCAGGGCCTGAGGCCAAGGCCGAGTTGTCAGGGGCCGAGCCCAGGTCGGGATCGGGGCCTGAGGCTGAGCCCAAGCCACTGGATTTCGTGGTGGCCACGGAACGGGAGTTTGAGGAGGTGATGGCCATCTCGGGGGGCATCTACAGCGGCCTGGACTACCTTCCCAGCCGCTACCACAGTTGGCTCCGGGACCCCGACCGCACAGTGGTGCTGGCCAAGCGCAACGGAGGCGTGGTGAGCCCGGGGGCAGGGTCCAGGTGACATGGGGTGAAGCCACCAGCGGGTGCGTGGATCTTAGGAAAAAGAGGGGGAGAGCTTCTCCCCAGCGTTTGTCCCGATGCTGAGGAAACAGATTCTGCTTTAGGACCAAAAAGCAAGGCGTGCAGTGTGGATGCAGGGGCTATGTCAGTGAGGGTGGGGTGGAGGACTCTGAAAGCAGAGAAACTGGAGGGACAGGAGAGCGCTTCAAAGTTTGAGGATCCACTGGAGAAGTTCCTGGGGGCAAGAGCACAAGAGGTGAGGAGCAGGAGAGAGGGGGTAGGCTAGGGGTGGGAGCAGCTAGACTGGGACCAGGACCCCCCAGCACAGGGAACCCTTGCCCGAAGAGGATCTGGAAGCCAAGAGCGGGAAGAGCCTAGAGTTGTGCTGGGGGAGGAGCTAGGAGGAAGTGGGCGTGGCAAGATCCCGGGGGAGGAGCCAAGTCAGGACCGTTCGGTCCCGGACTAGTTGCACTCGGGGCTGGCGCATCTGGAGAGGTGGAAGGGGCCGGGCGCGGCGGCTCACGCCTGTAACCTCAGCTGTTTGGGAGGCCGAGGCGGGAGGATCACTTGAGGCTAGGAGTTTCAGATCAGCCTGGGCAACTTGCGAGACCCCCGTCTCTAAAAAATAAAAATAAATAAAAAGCCGGGAGTGGGGGTGCGTGCCTTTGGTCCCAGCTATTCGGGAGGCTCGGGGTGGGGGGAATCGTTTGAGCCCAGGAGCTTGAGGCTGCAGTGAGCTGTGATCGCACCACTGCGCTCCAGCCTGGGATGACGAGACCCTGTCTTAAATTAAAAAAAAAAAAAAAAAAAAAAAAAAAAACGGTGGACGAGACCCCCGCGAATGACTGTTCTGCCGGTTCTGGAATCAGAGGCCCAGGTGCCGTGCTGCCCCAGGCCTGGCCTGGTGCCCGGGTGATGTTGACGGAGTGCTCAGCGTGTGGGAAGAGGAGAGCTCAGTGAGCCGACAGCCCTGGCAGGGGCGGAGGCGGGGAGGGTCCCCCGCTAACGGCCTCGGTCCGCAGATCGCGCTGGAGTCGGTGAACGTGATCGACGCCGGGGAGACGGCGCTGGTGGAGGGGCTGCGCGTGGCGCCTTGGGAGCGCGGGAAGGGCGTGGCCGGGCTGCTGCAGCGCTTCTGCTCGCAGCTGGTCAAGCAACAGCACCCGGGGGTCAAGGTGGCACGGCTTACCCGGGACGACCAGCTGGGCCCCCGGGAGCTGAAGAAATACCGCCTAATCACCAAGCAGGTGAGAAGGACGGGGAGCTCAGATGGCTGGGCCTCTCTGCTGGGGCACACGGGGAGACCTTTCCCACGCCCAGCGGAGCCCGGGTTTACTTTCTCCAGGCTCTACCGAGTGGTGCGACCCATGAGCCTTGCCCTGGGACTTCCAGTCCTTACCAGACCTTTTGACTCAGGGGAAGTCAGACTCCTGACTCCCAGCCTGAAACCTTACATCCCAACTTCGGGGACCTTGCCTCCCCTAGGATCCTGCTTCTGTTCAGGGACCCAAGCATCCTCCTCTGAGCCTTTGTCCTCCCTCTGCGCCTCCCTAATCCTACTGACTGATCGGCCTCCCTGGCTATCACGTCCCTGGAGACCCGGGGACCCGCCCCCTCGGTTCCCTGGCTACTCCATACTGATCCCAACTCTCCTTGGGGATCCAGGTATTGGGAGCCCGTGCCCCTGGTCCCTCTCTGGTACCCTTGAAACCTAGGCTTTCCCATACCCCGACTCCGCCCGGAGCCATCACGGTCGCTCCTCTGGAGCCCGTGGGAGCCCGTGGGCGTGAACGTGGAGTGAAGATTCCCGCCAAGAGGCGCCGGGCTCGCCAACCCTCCCGCGCCCGCCTCGCGCTCACTCGTGCCCCCCACAGGCCATCCTTTTGGTCCGATTCAACGCCTCCGCGCTGCTGGCCCGGCTGGGCGCGCGGCTGGCGGAGCTGCGGATCTCCGGCACTTTCTCGCCGCTGCCCACCGAGGCCGTGTCCGAGACAGGCGGCGACGTGGCACGCCTTCTGTTGTCGCCCTCCGTGCAGCGCGACGTGCTTCCGGGCGGGACCATCATCCAGGACTGGCAGCCCTACCGGCCCAGCGAGAGCAACCTGCGCCTGCTGGCGGCTAAGGGCCTGGAGTGGCGCGTGGACAGCCGCGCGCGCCCGCGCGTGCTCACGCTGTGCACGCGCCCCTTCCCCATCCCGCACGGCGGGGACGGCACTTGGCGCTACCTCAACATCGACGCCTTCGGTAGCGACGGCGCGCAGGTGCAGAGCCAGTTGGTGTGGCACCTGCAGCGCCAGACCCCGCGCCTCGCCGGCCTCAACGTCATGTGCCAGCTCTTCCTGGAGCCCCAGCTGTGGTCACAGCTGGCTGACTTCTGCCAGGCCGGGCTGGGGCTGGAGCTGGTGAAGGGTTATACTGAACAGTACCTGCTGGAGGCAGACATCTGAGGCCTCTCTTCTGGCGGTGTGGGGGAAAATGAAGCACTTTGGACCCGCCCCCTTCTGCAGTTTCCCCAGCCAGCCTCTTCCCTGCCATTTCCTACTCTGCGTCCCTTGGGAAGTTCCCTCTGACTCCCACCCTTACCGGCGCGGGTCCCCCCACTCTGTCTCTTTTCCCCTTACCATCTCGCCTCTAGCGCCCCCAAACACCATTGCCTATTCCCTGACCTGAACTGCCGGATTCGGGGGCGGGGCGGGCTTGAGCTGCTATTATCCACTCTCTTCTCTTCCAAAGAACTGGTCCCGGCACAGGCTTCAGAGTCCTTCCCTGTCCATCATCCCAGCCCCGGCATGAACTCCGCCTTTCCTGGCTTCTCCCTTCTGCCCCCTCGTGGGTGGAAGCGCGCAGGAGTGTGTGGGATGCCCAGCCTCCTCCCTGAGCGCAGCCGCTCAATCCGGGTTTCTTTTCTTCCTCCTGCCCTTTTTAAAGCCCTCAAAACTGGCACTGCACTTCCCTCCCGACCCCTAACTCCCTCCCCCGACTCAAGCTTCTGGTGCCAGAGATCAGTGCCCTCTCCACACTTCTCTCTAGTCCTCCCTTCCTCATCCTCTCTGGATCTCTACGACCCTTAGCACAGCAGTGCTCATTTTCCTGGCCCTCTGTTCCCCTTTCCATCACCAGCCCAGTGTCAATCCAGAGAGAGAAACCCTGTAAAATGAAATGTATTTAGAATGCTCCCCATTTGGGTCCTTGTTCACCTTGGTGATGCACTTTCTGAGCCTGCCTCTCTCACTGGAGTTTCCTCCAGCTTTGCACAACGTTGCTATTTTGCAGGCTCCCCCGTGCCCCAGCTCACCCAGGTGGGGGTGGAGGGGTAGGCGGGGGTTCTGGCTGGAGAGTTTGGTATAGTGGAGGGCAGGTCCCTCAGCCTGGCATAGGGGTTGTCTCCTGGTTCCAACCAGGCTGCCTTCTAGTGCAACTGGAATCCCCACCTCCTGGTATTTCTGGACACCACTCCCTTCCTCTAGATCATTTATGCTTTTAGAACTTTGAGAGTCTTCTATTTAATTGCAAGTAGTAACAGCTGCATCTGCACAGCGCTGTCTCCAATGTTGGATCCCCACATCAAAGGCAGAGGAAGAAAACAGAAGTCTGGGAAAGATCAAAGTGACTTCTAAGTCACTCAAAGTAGCTGGGAGCTTCCCAGAGAATAGAACTCAGGTGTCCCAAGCCTAGAGCATGACCTAGAACTTAATTCTGTCTGATGATGCTCGCTTGAACTTCTTGTTGGGCAATGCCCAGGTGCTAGGAAAATGTTGGCAGTGAGTTTGGGGTTTGCTGGGGATGGGATCTGAGATGTGGGCAGAGGGGGGCACCAGCAGGTCAAAGGGGGGGCAGCTGCCACTTCCCCACTTTCCCCAGCTCTAGTTTTGCTACTGTGATGCTCTGCTTGGCTGCCTCCTGTGCCAGGCAGACATGGCCATGCTGCCACCCTCCTTGTCACAGAAACCACGACTATATGACAATAAAATGGACCTTTTGGCCATCTTCTGTGTCTGTTTTACTTCTCAGTGGGGAGGGTTGAGACACATTACCTTCCCCTTTCCCCAGCAGCCTGTATCAGAGAGGATCTTTAAGCCCTGTGGCAATGGGGCTAATGACTTCCTGGGGATAGGGAAGAGGTGGGGAGGGGTTCTGGGGTGGGCTGCTGGCCGTGAGCCCCTACCCCACCCCTGCCAATTGAGGAAAGAAACTGCTGCTCAGGACCGAGGTGGGCAGCAGAACCGCCCCCTGACTCGCCCCGGCCTTGTTTTTCCCTGGATCTGGGAATATGCTGCTACCCGAATTCTGTGGGTTCTTCTCCCAAGTCCCGCTTGGCATCAAAGACCAGCTTCCATCAGTCAGGATCCAGGCATCTAACTCCCAGTTCCAGAGTCGCCCGTGGCCAGCCTGGCTCGCTTTCCCCATTTCTAGGTGGGCAACCCATGGTGTGGGGAGGAGGTGGAGAAAGCCTGGGCACCGCCCCCCACCCAGCCTGCTCTGGAGCGGCAGAGACTGCGATCCCCCAAAGTAACACGCGGGGGCGCTAGGACGTGCGCGGACGCGGGCGAGGCAGCACAAGGTGGTTTTCGTCCGTGTGAGTGTGTCCGTGGGCGTCTTTGTGTGTCTGCGTTTCTGGACATGTGTGCACGAGTCAGGGGGTGTCTGGGTGGGATGGATTCGGGACAACGTGCCTGGTGTACCCTAGAATCAGGTACCTCAAGTGGCTTTTTTTGTTGTTTTCTTTTTTGATGAGGACGATGCTTGATATGTTACTATGTACGTGTGGACGGGGAAGCAGGCGACTTGTGTATATTGTCGAGTGTGCACAGCGCAGCCTGTGAGTCCCTGCAACCGCGTCTTGGATTTCTGAAGTCGCATTCCTTGAGGGTTTTGGCGCCCTTCCCTCCACCTGGTAAAAGGAATGAATGAGAACACTTAGTGAACATCTCCATCGCCCTGGACACATCTCCAGCCTCGGTCTGGGTGACTGCTAGGCGAGGTGTGACATTGTGTTTGTGTAAGTGGGTGTGTCTCCCAATCTCTGTGTGATTCTCTAGGACAGTGTGTTGTGTGTGTGACCGGTGGAAGTTGAAGGAGGCTGGTTCAGGATTACAGAAGTGGTTTTCTTTCCCTTGGTGGATACCACCTTCATGGTGTATGTCTGTGTGTACTTGAGTGTGTGAGTGTGTGTCAGTCTCTCCAGTGGCTCTCTCTTCGTGTCTCTCCCCTTCTCTGTCTCTTTCTCTCTCTCTTTCTTGGTGACTCATCTCTGCGGCGTTGCCCTCCCCCGCTTGCTGGGTCTCCCCTCCCCCACTCAGGAGTGGGTGGGGGTCTGAGGGCGAGTGGGACCTCGGGACTAAAAATCAGAGTGAGCACCCCCTTCCCATCACTCATCATTCCAGACCCTCCAGTAGCCCCCTAGCCCTCCCCTCAGTCCCTTCCCCAGGACTCCCCAGCCCTGGGATGGGGAGGGGATAGGGCAAGAGTGTGTTCTAAATGGGGCAATTTTCAGGGGGCCTTTAGCATCTTCTGTGAATTCAAAGTGGAGACCCCTTCCCCTCTCATAAAGTGCCCCCTCCCTGACTGCCCCCCCACCATGGCTGACGCAGTTAAAGGCTGCAGAGGTGAGTCACCGGTTGGGGGGAGGGGGAGGAGAAGAGGGGAACTGTGAGCTTCGGGGTCCACAAGCCCCTGCTCTCTCTTTCTCTCCCAGACCTTCTCAGGGAAAAGACCCAGTTCTCTTCCCCGATTCCCTGGTTTTCCAAATCTTGAGCTTAGATTCCTACGATGCTGGACCCCATCTTCTCCAGCTACCCTCTTGGAGGGAGATTCAGGAACAAACACAAAGAGAGATGATGGATTCACACAAACAAGTCAGAGCCAATACCAGGCATCCCCAACCAGGTCCCCATCTCAGCTCTGCCTTTTCCAGCACTCTGTGTCTCCCACTTTCTTCTGTTCTCTTTCTTTTTCTCACTGTCTCTCTCCTTTCCCCATCCCAGGAACCTGTGCCCAGTCCAGAAGCCCCTAAAGGCAGCAGGGTATGAAGGGCACAGCTCACCCCCAGTAGAGTGAGGGAGTGTGTGATCGAGTTGACCCAGGTAGGGAACTGGGATGGAGAGAAGCAGAAACAGAATGAGTCCAGAGACCATGCAGACATAAGGAATCAAGACCCAGATTGTGGAATCTCCAAGCCTTTGGTGCCCCAGGCACTCACCTCCACCTGCTCCCTCACCACAGGATGCTGGAGCCTTGGGGATGCTGATTTCTGAGAAGCTCTTCTGGGCTTCTGAGCTTAAGTGGAGGAAGGGAGGGATGGGGAGTGGGGGCATGTGTATGCTTACACACACATTATTGTGTACCACCAAGCCAGGCACAGTTTTTGGACACCAGCAGATGCCCAGAACTTGGTGTGTTCAAAGACCCCAAACTGCATGGGCATACAGGCATGACGAAGAGATAAGAAACCCCCCCAACACACACACACACACACAACTTGTGCACATACACACACAGCTGGAAGCAAACACAAACACAGCCACATAGAAAGGAAGAGAACATCACATAGTTAAATTGGAAACACTACCATGCCCATCCAGTCTTGATCTGATTAAATACACAATTGCTTCCCCCATTCCCTTTCTTTTTCTCCCCCGCCCGTCACGTATCTAATTCATCTCTGTACACATATAAACATACGTGCACAAGCCATGTACATGCACACCCAGGTGTGTGTGCACACTCACAAGCCCACAGGCAAATACAGTTTCTCTAGGTACCTGTCTCTCATCTTGCAACTCGGTCTCTAATCCCCATCAGCACTCAGTCAGCCCCCTTGGCTCCCTCCCTCCCCTCTCCCTTCTCTCTTGGATGGCTTCCCCTCCCCCTCTCCAGATGTCTGAGCCATCTCTCTCTGATTCATCCTCCTCAGGAAGGTAACGTGACCCCTTCCTCATCCCACTGCTCTCTGCATCCAGGCTGGGAAGATGAAGGGGAGATGGGGGTAGAGGAGAGGAAGGAGGGGAAGCTGTGGCTAGGTGTGTGTGGGGATGGGAGGCATTGCCTCAGGGTCTCCTAACCCCTCTTTCCCTCCTTTCTTTGGAATCTCCACTGTCACCTTGATTCTCAGTGTTTTTTTTTTCTTTTTTTCTCTCTCTCTCCTTTAGCCTGCTCCTTCTACCTGTTCCAGATCCTTTCCTTCCTTCCTCCTCCCCTGCCCCCATCTCTTCTCTCTTTCCTCCCTCTCCACTCCTCCCAATTTATTTCCCCGCAGAGCTGATGGGCTTTCTTCTGGGAAAGTCGAGCCACTGATGGAAGCGAGAAGCCACTGCTGGTTATAGAGAGAAAGCACGTGAGTGTGTGTGTAGGGAGGGGGAGGTTGGAAGGAGGGTCAGTTCTAGGAAGAGGTGAGGAGGGGGGTGAGGACTGTTTCTGAAAGAGTCTCTGAGCCCCTGGCAGACAGCCCTGACCTCGGTTTTCAGAGTCTTAGGGTGCGGGTGCCCTGCGTGTGCCCACGAGCATCTCTGTGTCCGCAGTTCGTGTGTGTCTGGCGTGTGTCATTGTCGTTCCCCCCTTCCCTGTCCACGCCCCCGCACCGCTCTCTGCCAGCACCGCAGCCCCCTCCAGCCTTCCTCCCTCCCTCCCCTTCATTCCTGCAGTGGATGCCCCCCTTGCCACCCTCTCCTCTCCCCTGCCCCCTCCCCATTTCCGTCCTCTTCCCCCACCCCCGCCCACGGCTGGTCTCCCTTCACCGGACCCGGCTCGCTGATGGATTCTCTTTGCGCAAATCTGTGCGTCATCGCCCCCCACCCCCGGAACCTCTAGCTGTCCAAGCCCCCAGCCCCAACCTCTCTGGCAGGAGATACGGTCGAAGGGTCTGGTGGCAGAGAGGGGGTATCTGTGACGTTGCATGCCCCCCTCCCATCGCGTTCAAACCTTTCCTTTAAGCGGTGGAGAGAGCTGGAGTTGAGTCACCCCCCCACCTGCGCAACCCCCTCCCCACCTGGTCTGGTCTCGCCCTCCAAACGTCCTTGGGGGAGGGAAGTGGCTGGAGAGAAAGCGACTGGGGGAGAATGGGAAGAGATGGGCCGAAGGGGGCACAGCGGGGGGCCTTGACACGCGCGGCAGTCGGGGGACAGAAGGACAGACACACCTTTTTCTCCAGACACAGCACGGGTCGTGAAACAGACACGACCCAGAGGCACACACATCCTCATTCCTTCCCCCTTCTCTTCCGACTCCGACCCTTTCCGATGGGATTACCAAAACCGCAAGATCCACACATCTGCCCCTGCCAGGGGGCTGCCACCCCGCACCGCCGATCCGTGGACAGCGCCCGCAGGCGCACAGATATGTCCCCCCCGTGCTCAGGTTCATGCCGTCCTTGGGCGTGTGGTCTCGGGGTGGCGAAACCGGCCCCCTCCTCGGCTGTCGAATGTTTATCCTTCCCCTCCCCAGTATTTAGCTCCCACTGGTGCCCAGTCAGACGCTGGGGCTGCCCTTTTCCAAGTCCACTCGGCAACGGCGGACTCCATCCAGCAGCTCCAAGTTGCTCTGCAACCCACCCTCCCGCCTTCCAGCGCCTCTGCATCCACCCTTCCATTCATTCTCCCATTCATTCATTCATCCTTTTCTCCTCGTCCCTCCTTCATTCATTCATAGCCCCCCGCCCCGCCCGCTTCAGCATTTCATTCATTCATTCATTCATTCATTTCCCGGAGCTCCGCTAGCGCACACCCCTCCAGCCGAAGGGCCCAGCGCGCAGGCGCAGGCCAGGAGAGGCAGGCACCCTCCAATCGTAGGGCGTCCTCCCTCCTCCAGGCGCCCGCCCGCTTCCCCATGAATGAACATTGACGTCAATGGGGCGGGGCGCACCCACGTGACCCCGCGCGCTCCCCTTTATAAAGCGGTGGAGGCGCGGGCGCTGTCCAGCGTGCTGAAGCCGGAGCGAGCGAGCCGCCCGGAGCCGCGCTGACCCAGCTGAGCCCAGCCCAGGGGACGCCAGACCTCGACCGTCGCTCGTACCCCGGCCACCGCTCGGAGCCGAGGCGGACGCGTCCCGATCTTCCCCAGTCCCCATCCCGCCCCGACCCTCCTCTCCACCTCCCGCTTCGTGACACCAGCTGGTAAATACTCCGCTGTCCGTCCCTCAAACCGTGGGCGTGAGGGAGGGTTCTCTCTCCTCTCGATGGGGGTGTTGCAAGCACAGCGGGAGCCCCCTGGTAAGGGTCCCCGGTAAACGGGGGAGTCGCAGCTTTTTCTCTTGCTGCTGAAGTCGCCCACGCACCATCCGGGGAGTCCTACGGGGAGGGAGAGAGCAGAGATTTTTTTCCCCCATATTGCTGCTTAGTACGTGGGCGATGGCAGTGAGATGGCTCAGGGAAGGGGGCGAGGAAGCCCTGGGTAAGCGAGGGCTTCGGGCGTTCTTTTCCCATTTACACGACTCCAGAGATCGGCACAACATTTTCCTCCTTTGCTCCTAAATGTTCCTCCTCTGGGTAAGGTTAGGGGGATCAGGGAAGCCCTGGGTTTCCTGCTTAAAGGTGGGGGAAGGGAACATAGATCTAGAGAGGGGAATTCTTACAGAAATCTTCTTTTTTTTTGGTCCCTTCTATTTTTCAGTCTCTGGCAGCCTCTTGGTCATGAAAGCCCTCAGATTGCCGGCTTCCGCCCTCTTCTGCCTTCTGCTAATCAAGGGGTTAGAGGCAGCACCCTCTGGTCGCCCTGAGGCGCAGCCTCCTCCCCTCAGCTCTGAGCATAAAGAGCCGGTGGCCGGGGACGCAGTGCCTGGGCCAAAGGATGGCAGCGCCCCAGAGGTCCGAGCCGCTCGGAATTCCGAGCCGCAGGACGAGGGAGAGCTTTTCCAGGGCGTGGATCCCCGGGCGCTGGCCGCGGTGCTGCTGCAGGCACTCGACCGCCCCGCCTCGCCCCCGGCACCGAGCGGCTCCCAGCAGGAGCCGGCGGAAGAAGCGGCTGAAGCTCTGCTGACCGAGACCGTGCGCAGCCAGACCCACAGCCTCCCGGCGCCGGAGAGTCCGGCGCCAGAGGCTCCGCCTCGCCCTCAGACTCCGGAGAATGGGCCCGAAGCGAGCGATCCCTCCGAGGAGCTCGAGGCGCTAGCGTCCCTGCTCCAGGAACTGCGAGATTTTAGTCCAAGTAGCGCCAAGCGCCAGCAGGAGACGGCAGCAGCAGAGACGGAAACCCGCACGCATACGCTGACCCGAGTGAATCTGGAGAGCCCGGGGCCAGAACGCGTGTGGCGCGCTTCCTGGGGAGAGTTCCAGGCGCGCGTCCCGGAGCGCGCGCCCCTGCCACCCCCGGCCCCCTCGCAATTCCAGGAGCGTATGCCCGACAGCGGGCCCCTTCCCGAAACCCACAAGTTCGGGGAAGGAGTGTCCTCCCCTAAAACACACCTAGGCGAGGCATTGGCACCCCTGTCCAAGGCGTACCAAGGCCTGGCCGCCCCGTTCCCCAAGGCGCGCCGGCCGGAGAGCACACTCCTGGGTGGCTCTGAGGCAGGCGAGCGCCTTCTCCAGCAAGGGTTGGCGCAGGTGGAGGCCGGGCGGCGGCAGGCGGAGGCCACGCGGCAGGCCGCGGCGCAGGAAGAGCGGCTGGCCGACCTCGCCTCGGACCTGCTGCTCCAGTATTTGCTGCAGGGCGGGGCCCGGCAGCGCGGCCTGGGGGGTCGGGGGCTGCAGGAGGCGGCTGAGGAGCGAGAGAGCGCAAGGGAGGAGGAGGCGGAGCAGGAGAGACGCGGCGGGGAAGAGAGGGTGGGGGAAGAGGATGAGGAGGCGGCGGAGGCGGAGGCAGAGGCGGAGGAGGCGGAGAGGGCGCGGCAGAACGCGCTCCTGTTCGCGGAGGAGGAGGACGGGGAAGCCGGAGCGGAGGACAAGCGCTCCCAGGAAGAGACGCCGGGCCACCGGCAGAAGGAGGCCAAGGGGGCAGAGGAGGGCGGAGAGGAGGAGGACGACGACGAGGAGATGGACCCGCAGACGATCGACAGCCTTATTGAGCTGTCCACCAAACTCCACCTGCCAGCGGACGACGTGGTCAGCATCATCGAGGAGGTGGAGGAGAAACGGAAGCGGAAGAAGAACGCCCCTCCCGAGCCCGTGCCGCCCCCCCGGGTCGCCCCCGCTCCCACCCACGTCCGCTCCCCGCAGCCCCCGCCCCCCGCCCCCGCCCCCGCTCGGGAAGAACTGCCGGACTGGAACGAGGTGCTCCCGCCCTGGGATCGGGAGGAGGACGAGGTGTATCCGCCAGGGCCGTACCACCCTTTCCCCAACTACATCCGGCCGCGGACACTGCAGCCGCCCTCGGCCTCGCGCCGCCGCCACTACCACCACGCCTTGCCGCCTTCGCGCCACTATCCCGGCCGGGAGGCCCAGGCTCGGCGCGCTCAGGAGGAGGCGGAGGCGGAGGAGCGCCGGCTGCAGGAGCAGGAGGAGCTGGAGAATTACATCGAGCACGTGCTGCTCCGGCGCCCGTGACCCGCCCGGCCCCGCCCCCGCGCGCCCCCGCCGTGCGCGCCGCCGCCCCCCTCCGTGTCGCCCGCTCCCCCTCGGTGTTTGCATGCGCCCCGGCCCCGCCCCTCGGCCCCGCCCCCGTTCCCAGGCTGCGCCGGGACCTGCCAGACCCCCTTCCCGGGTCCAGAGCCCGAACTCCCGAGCTCACCCGCGGGTGACCCGGGACCAGCCCAGGAGGACCGCTGGTTTGTGCCAGTTCCCTCCCTGCAGGGGACTCCGGCCCCATCAAGTCCCTCTGGGGACGTCCCCATCCGAAACCGGAAAAAGCAGTTCCGATTAATTGTGTGAAGTGTGTCTGTCTCCAGCCCTTCGGGCCTCCCACGAGCCCCTCCAACCTCTCCAAGTCGTTGTGAATTGACCCCTTCTTTCCTTTCTCTGTTGTAAATACCCCTCACGGAGGAAATAGTTTTGCTAAGAAATAAAAGTGACTATTTTATTAGGACTTTGTTCTCGGTTATTCACCCGTCCCCTTGGGCCTGTGTGGTCCTTCCCAAGGGGCGGTGAGGGAAGCGCCAGCCACAGTCCCCATCTCCTCCTGCTTCCTGTCCCCAAATCAAGGCGAGGGATGAGTGGGGAAAGTCCTGAAACTGTTTTTAGAGGAGAATATGGCTCACGCCCATTAAGAAACCCGAAATTCCACTTCCAGCTTGGGGGATGGTGGTAAAGTCATCTTTCCCCGGGGCTTGACAGAGAGAAGCCCAGCGGAATGCAATAAAAGAGCCAATTGTCTAGGATGGGTCCAGCGACCTCTGGTTCAAAAGAAAAAGGCACCCCGCAGGAGGTGCCACAGTTCTGGGTGCTACCTGGCTCCTTTTTCCCCAAGATCCTGGGGTTGCATAGAGTAATGGTAATGGAAACTCTGGTAATGCCAGAGTTTCTTCTGTTCACCCACCCACCTCCCTCCATTGCTCCCTAAATTCCCTGGTCCTAGGTACTTTGCCAGAAATGCGGGGAGGGGGTGGCAGCCACAGAGACACCCTGACTAAAGCCACTTCTTAACCCCCACCTTTTTTTTTTTTCCTGAGACAGGGTCTCTGTCGCCCAGGCTGCAGTGCAGTGGCATGATCACAGCTCACTGCAACCTCGAATTCCTGAGCTCAGGTGATCCTCCCACCTCAGCCTCCTGAATAGCTGCAACTACAGGTGCACGCCACCATGCCCAGCTAATTTTTGCTTTTTTTTGTAGAGATGGGGTTTTGCCATGTTGCTCAGCTGGTCTGGAATTACTGGGCTCGAGTGACCTGCCCACCTCGACCTCTCATCTTAGACTTTTCTAATCACAGGTATCTGTGAACTGATTCAAATGAAACTAAACTGGGCAAATGAAATCCCCTCACAATGAACCCACATCCTGAGGAGCTGTTCCTCCTTCTGTAAAGGCAGCTCAGGGAGTTGGGGGCAGCCTGTTTGGAGATGCATTCTGCATAAAAATCTGTTTAAGGTAAGGTGGTCAGACAAAATACAGGACATGGAAATTTGAAATTCCAGATACACAACGGATGCAGTTTTAGAGTTAAGTGTGTCCTAAACATTGCATGGGACACATTTATTCCCAAAATGATTCCTTGTGTATCTGGAATTCCAATTTCACTGAGTGCTCTCTACTTTGCTTCTTCCCACAGCTGGCAGGATCCCTTGGCCTCCCGATGATGCCAGCAGCCCTGCCTTCCTTCACAGAGCCCAAGGCCAGCAAAGTCCAGAAATGCTTTTCCTTTTATTTCAGAAGAAAGGAAATAAAGGCAGACACTTCCCCCTCCCCACCCCTCCCAGCTCCTGCCTCACCCAGAACTGGAGTGAAAGAGGGACAGGGCCAGGACCACAGTCCCATAAAGCTTGCCTTTCCTCCAACCCTTCCTTCCCTCAAAGTGGCAAGGTTAGAAAAAAATTAACTATGTTGTTCCTCCCTGGCACAGGATAGAGGCCCAGCTGCAGCCAAGGAGAAAGAGGGGGGCCAGGCTTCCCTCCCAGGCAGAGAAGCCGCCCTGGCTGGCTATCGGGAGGGTGGAGGTAGGTTACGGGGCAGAGAGGAAGAGAAGCGCCCTGAAAACCTTTTCCCTTTAACCCGACATATTTATATATTTACAGTTATTAGGGAGGGGAGAACGTCTGGGGTGACATTGGTTCTGCAAAGGCAGGGAATAAAAGCCAATAGCACCCCCATCTGGGTCACATTTTCCTGCCTCCTAGCTTTTAAAACCTTCAGTGGGAAAAGGGGAAAGTGGAGGTAGGGGGTGGAGGGAGGGAATGTTTGAAGGGCCTGAGCCCACAGCTCACTCCAGAAGAAGGTGAGGCAGCAGAGGAGGGGCAGCTGAGTCCCACCAAGAACAGCGCCCTGGGCAGAAGAGAAGCGGCCGTTGGCACCCCACTGCCAGGACCCCATTTCCATGCCCTGACCCGGCGGGGGCTATGCCAGACCCATCTCCTCCAGCACACTCCGCGGCGACTCATCCTCCTAAGGCAGAGACAGAGGGTGACGCAGAGACACCAGGAGAGGCCGACAGGGTGGGCAAGACAGCAGTCACGAGGAAGAGTCAGACGGGGGAGGCACAGACACGGGGGAGGGGGAGAGAAGCCAACGTGAGCCCAAGGCCAGACCAGCGAGCCCTTCAGGGGGGGCCCCACCAGCCTCCCACGGCCAGCCAACAGTGGCAGGTGGGGTCTAGGTTGAGTCCATCAACACCCAGAGAACCCAAAGCCAGGAGCTTGGTGAGCAGGGGCCCTGCCTTGGCACCTGGGAGTAAAGGGAGTGAAGCCAGGATGGGGAGGTGGGAGATCTTTCTGGGGGCCTAGGGGGTGCAGCTGGCTGGGTCCTGTTTATCAGAGTGGGGGAGGCAGTGGGAGGTGAGTGCCAGGTGCCTGAAGGAAGGTGAACCAGACTGCAGGGAGATGCGTCATTAGGGTCTGAGCAGAACACTGGTGACACGGTGGGTGTGTGTGTCAGGGCATGTGTGTGGGTGCCAGGGCATGTGTGTGCATGTGTGTGCATGTGTGAAGGTGAAGCTCGACCAGTGAGGTGGCAAGTTCAGTTCTGCCCTCTCTCTCACTGCAGAGATGAGCCCCCCCTCACCCCCCATCTCTCCCCCTCCTCAGAGCCAGCTCAGGCCGGGCTCGCTCATCACTGCAGATTCCGGTGACTCATCTCCCTGCACCAGGGCCCGGTGATGGCACAGCAGAGAGGGGGCAGGCAGTAATGGGGTGAGGGCGGGGGTGTCAGAGAGCAGCGAGAACCAACGTCCAGGTGCCCTCTGCCCCAGTCCCCAAATCCCCATAGCTTCTTCCTCCTAAGAAGCAGAGGCTTTGGAGTATGTGTGTGTTAAAAAAAAAAAAAAAGAGGGGTCGGGGCAGAAATCAGGGAAGAAAAGAAAGATCTATCAGGTGCCCCTTCTCCTATTCTGCAAGCAACCCTTAACTCCAAAGCTAACCCTTAACCCTTTGGCGTTAAGCGTTGCTCAGAGAATTGAACAAAGGAGACTGAGTGGCCACGAGACATCTGGGGCTTGGGTTAAGGACAGCTTGGAGTGAGGGGTACACAGGTGGGCTATCTGCCACCCTACCTCCCACCCCAGGGGGTCAGGGCTTGAGGTTAGGCTGGAGAGCTGGGTGTACTGGGGGTCAGATGTCACAGGGAGGGGGGCCCCCTTGGCGATGGTGGGCAGGGCGGGCAGGGCGTCTGCCACTGTGCGCTTCCTCCTCCTCCTCACTGTCCCTGGCCCGTACCTCCTGCAGTAGGTCAGCCTGCTCGATGGCTTTCAGCACACTCTTCTTGGAGGTGTCCTGGACGTCTCCCCCCATCAAAAACTCATCCAGGATGAAGTAGGCCTTCTCAAAGTTGAAGATGATGTCTAGCTCGCACACCTGGGAGGACGGGGGGCGGGAGGGAGGCCAAGTTGAGCGTAGACGTGCAACTGCAGCCACTTCCTTTTCAAGACCACGCCTCCCACATTGGATTCTGCCCCCAACACCCAAGCCTTAGTAGTTGGTTCAGCTTTTTCACTTTTTTTGTTTTGTTATTTTGTTAGAGACAGGGTCTCTTGCTCTGTCGTCCAGGCTGGGGAATGCAGTGGCATGATTATAGCTCACTGCAGCCTCGAACTCCTGGGCTCAAGTGATCCTCCTACCTCAGCTTCCTGAGTAGCTGGGACAACAGGTACGTGCTATCATGCCCAGCTAATTTTAAAAATATTTTGTAGAGATGGGGTCTTGCCATGTTGGCCAGGCTGGTCTCGAACTTCTGGCCTCAAGTAACCTGCCTGCCTCAGCTTCCCAAAGTGCTGGGATCACAGGCGTGAACCACTGCGCCTTGCCTTGAATTAGTTTTTTCCCCTCTTCCTCTTTCCTCCTGATCATGAAACATTAGTTGTCCTATCTACTTTTGTCTATGGCTCTGCTTGCCTTTCCCCTAAAATCTGTGACGTTGTTCCCACCAAAGGCTGGGCTAGCCCCCTCTTCCTAGACATGGTGGGGCAGGAAAGGAGGGAATTCTGGACCACAGCGGGAGAGACCCGAGTTCCAAGCAGGGCTCTGCCACCAACCATCCAGCTAAACATGTCCTAAAACATCTCTGAGTCTCAGTTTTCTGGCCTGAAAATGGAGATACCAACACCTACTGAGAAGATGGGGTAAGAAGCAAACAAGAGGACCCGAAAGCACTTTATAAATTGTTAAGCAGGACACAAATTAGGGAGTTATCACTATGCCCCATTTAAGATCTGAGCTGTCCCTCAGATAAGTTATTTCAGAATCTCTAGGAGTGGAACCTGGACATTGCTATTCAAAAAAATTCTCCAGAAGATTCCAATGTAAATCCAAGGTCAGGAACCAGTGATAAAAATCTGACTATGAGGCCAGGTACAGCGGCTCATGCCTGTATTCCCAGACTTTGGGAGGCTGAGGTGGGAGGATCGCTTGAGCCCCAGAGTTAGAGACCAGCCTGGGCAACACAGTGAGACCCCATCTCTAAAGAAAAAAAAATACAAAAATTAGCTGGGTGTGGTAGTGTGCACCTGCAGTCCCAGCACATTGGGGGACTGAGGCGGGAAGGAGGCTTGAGGCCAGAGTTTAAGGCTGCAGTGAGCTATGATTGCGCCACCACACTCCAGCTATAGCAGGCATTCCTCCAGGTGACAAGGTGAGGCTGGGCCTCTAAAAAAATAAAAATTTAAAATAAACAAAGAAATCTGAACTTGGTCTCTGTGTGAAAAGTCCGAGCTAAGCTGTAAGTGAAGATTAGGTGCCTGATCCTGCCTGCGGCCTCCCCACTCACCATTACAGAAAGTGGTTAATAGGCTTAGAGCTTAAAAAGGGAAATTAATTACTGTTCTTACTGCTCCAACTTCACCTCTCCCCTGAGGTTTCCAGCGCAGAGACCGGAGGGGCCTCAAAGTTTGCTAGAAAGGGGATTGCTGGGAAAGGAAACCGGGGGCAGAGGGGACTCACACTGCCGAAGTATTTGTCTAAGAGCTCCACGTATCGGTGGATCAGCTCCAGCGTGATGAGCTCATTGTCTTGGCCCTCAATGGCGCAGCAGAAGTAGAGGCTGGCATATCTGTGGAGAGGAACGCATGAGACATTGCCACAAGCCTGCTTCAGGACCCAAGCATTCTGGGCTCAAACCTCCCCCCAGCCCAGGGGTGGTCTGTGCCCTGGCTGGTCACAGGTGGAGTGGCCCTGGGGCATGTAAATAGTAACTCACTTGCCTGTTAGTGCTATCTTAAAAACAGTCAAAGAACACATGCTGTTTCCTTCCTGCCCTCTGACCTCCTAAGTTTGACTCAGCAAAAACCTGGGCCAAGCAATGTACCTGCTCCGAGGAGAAGGAATCAGAAAGGGTGGGGGTGTGTGTTAGGAAAAGTAGGGCAGGACCTTTGACTGTAAGAGACATGCACAGTGGGGCAAGATAGAGCCTAAAGGGACACGTGTGAGGCAGGTGTTGCATGTGAGCAAAGCCAAGTGGTAAACAAGAACTTCTTTAAGAAGAGTTTGGGGGAAAAAGACAAAAGAAGCTGGCATTCATCACTGTCCTCCAGATGTCCTCAGCTTCCCAGGTCTCCGTGACCTAAGGGACAACCATTTCTCAGCCATTTGAACCCACTGCCCAACTCGAATCTAGGCAGGTCTGAAAGTAGGTGGGGAGTCACCTCTTATAGACAACTTTGAGGTCCCTCCACTCCAGGAAGCTGCACATCTTGGGCTTTCGAGCCAGGACAACCTGCATGAGCTCTCGCACCATCTTCTTCCGTTCTTTGTCCGAAGTGGCCAGGTACCATTTTTGCAGCCGCAGTTTTCCCTGCCGGCTGAATAGCAGCATAAACCGCATCTGCGGCGGGGGTCGGGGGAGGGATGGAAGGGCAGAACCGAGTGTAAGCACACATTCCCCAAACTCATCCCTGCTTGGCTCATTCTTCTCTACCTTCTCCCAACATCCAGCCCCTTGCACTCATCCCTGGGTGTTTCCACCAGCAGGGGGAAGTCAGAGCTTCTGACTCTGTCATTTGGGTTCACATCCTGGCTCTCTCTACTAGTTATGCGGAGCCTTAGGCCAATGACTACTCTCTCTCTGGGCCTCAGTTTCCTTATCTGTAAAATGGACATCATACCTGCCTTGCACAGTTGTTAGGAGAGACTAAATGAGTTGATATATGCAAGTCCCTAGCACAGGAAGGTAGTATAATATGTTAGGTATTATTATTATTATGTTTGAGACAGAGTCTCTCTCTGTCGCCCAGGATGGAGTGCAGTGGTGTGATCACTGTTCACTGCAACCTCCGCCTCCTGGGTTCCAGCGATTCTCATGCCTCAGCCTCCTGAGTGCTGGAATTACAGGCACGTGCCACCAAACCTGGCTAATTTTTCTATTTTTAGTAGAAGTGTGTTTTCATCATGTTGGCCAGGCCCTGGTCTCAAACTCCTGGCTTCAGGTGATCCGCTCACCTTGGCCTCCCAAAGTGCTGGGATTACAGGCATGAGCCACTGCGCCTGGCTTTTAGGTATTATTATTATCGCGATGATTCCCTAATCTCTTGCTTTCTGGTTCTGCTTCCCAAAGTAAAATGCCTAGCACAGTGACAAGAAGCCAGTAGCTGATGCCAAAGAAATGCCTGTTCTCTTCCACCCTCCCTCTACCCACCACCATGCTGAAATCTGGTATTTTGTCCCTGGAGAAGCTACCTCAATTCTCCACCCCATCCTAGCCATAAGATCTTAATGATGTCCAAACAGAGGGCCCTCCAGTGCCAGCCCTATGCCCAGGGGTATCCTTCTGCCTTATGTATCTGCAACACCACACAGGGTATGGAGATGCCCAAATCCCACCTTCCTCTCTGCAGGCACCCAGGTATTTGGTCTTTTACAATTTCTCTTAACTCTTCTTCCTTTTAGGGTGCCTCCTGCTAAGTGCCCACTCCTCCTTAGATACCAGGTGATCAATCTCCCTCAGTTAGAGCCCCCACCACCCAGGGGGTTCCACTAAAGAATGTCTGCAGAACAGAGAGCAAGCTGGGTCAAGTGGGATGGAAGACAGAACCCTCGCTGCCCAGTGCACCCCAGGTTCTCAGTTCCAGGGGGTCTGGGCTACATCCTGGAGTCTTATCCTTCCCCCAGCAGCTCTCCTATCCAGGGACATGTCCAGGGCTGGAATCCCTGTGTGTGTGGCACTGTACTAGTTTAGTAGGTGAAAAATCAGAATTCAGGGGAACTTATTTTTTTTAGTGGAGGGGAAAAGAGGGGTGCCAAGGAGCCTCGTTCGGCTCAGATAGGGGGGTGGGGAGCGAGCAGGAAGACGGAAGGCCTGGGTTCCGGAAAGAGAGTGAGATGGCGGGGCAGAGAGCCCCGGATCCCAAAGCCTGGGTCCCTGGGGGCAAAACCACAAGCCCACTTCGCTTCCCCACCTGGGCCCAGCCTCTAGGAGAGCATGGCCACGCACCAGGCAGGGCACTCCCTCCTCCGACCCGGAAACTCCCCGCCCGCACCCCGCTCCCCACCAGGGCCCCTGCTCCCGCCTGGACCGCCCGGGAAGGGGGTCTTGGTGACTGGTGACCCCCGCTCCCTCCCTCCGCAAAGAGACCCCCGCGCCCCTCTGCTTCGGGCAGCTTCCCTGCGGCAGGGATCGAGGGACCCCCGGGGGCCGAGATCCGAGCGTCCCTCTCGGCTCGGGACGGTCCTGACGCCCCCTCGTCAGCCCCCGCTCGCCCAGCAAATGCGTCCCTCGCCGTCCCTCTCCCGAAGGCCACCTCCCCCTCTTCCTTCCGAGCCTCGCTCGCCCACCCGCTGAGGCAAGGGAGGCCTCTGAGGACCAGAGGGAAAACAGGGAGGCTCACCCCGAGGGCGGCCCCGGAGGACCCCCACAGGTGCAGCCCACGCCCCTCGCTTCCCCCTCCCCTCCCTCTTCGTACAGCCTACCATCCTGCAGCCTCCGGCTCGGCGCGTCCCACTTCGGCCACCGTAGGCGCCAGGCCCACTCCCTTTCTTATCCTTTCTCTGGCTTCCCTCCCTCTCGTCCGAAGCCCCGCCCCGTCCTGCCCAGGCTCCGAGTCCCGGCGCGCCACGCTCTGCGCAGGCGCCGACGCCGCGGGGCGCGCGGGCGGGGCTGGAGGCGGAGAAGCGGAAACCATGGCAACCAGGTCCTTGACTGCAGCTTCTAGGAGCCCGGTCGTCATGGTAACGCGGCTGTCCTGTGGACTGGTTGAAGGATGGGGGAGGAGGACAATGAGGTCCTCGCGCTTTGGAGGCTTGAGGGGGAAAAAGGCGGGAAAAGGGGTGCGAGGTGAATGGGACCATCATTAGACTTCGCGGCAACAGGCAGGACTCCTGGAAGGAGCGTGGGCAGTGAAGAGGGAGCAGAGTGGGAATTAAGTGTAGAAGCGGAGGAATGACCCGGAAAAAGGGAAGTATAGAACTCGAGCTAAATATCTATTGAGAGCCTGTTAGACACCCTCCTCTATTTATTTATTTCTTTTTAGAGACGGGATCTGGCTGTGTCCCTAGGCTGAAGTGAAGTGGTGGGATCATGGCTCTCTGCAGCCTTGAACTCCTAGGCTCAAGAGATCCTCCCGCCTCAGCCTCCTGAGTAGCTGGGACTACAGACGCGCACCATGATGCCCAGCTAATTTTAAATTTTTTTTTGTAGAGACGCGGGTCTCACTGTGTTGCCCAGACTGGTCTCAAACTCCTGGGCTCAAGAGACCTGCCTCGGTTTCCTAAAGTGCTAGGATTACAGGCGTGAGCCATTGTGCCTGGCTTCTGATCTTAAAGTAAGAGAAATGTGTAGACAATGAATAAAAGAGAAAAGGAGAGGCTGCTATAAAAGGCATGTAAGGAGAAGGGGGAGGAGTGTGAATTGAGGCAAAAAGAGAAGAAATAAAGAGCATCTTAAAAGGTTAACGTGGGTCAAAGCTAAAAAAGGGACAGATGTAACCCATTCTCAGTGTGAAGATGAGGTGGATATAAGTTGTGATATGAGCTTTTAAACTGAATGTGTGTGTGTGTGTGTGTGTGTGTGTGTGTGTGTGTGTCTACATGTTACTGGAAAAAGGGATCCTGATCCAGACCCCAAGAGGGGATTCTTGGATCTCATGCAGGAAGGAATTCAAATCAAGTTGCGGAGTGCAATGAGAAGAGAGAGTTTATTGAAAACTACCCCCTTAGGCGCCACCACACCCCACTAATTTTTGTATTTTTAGTACAAAATACAAAATCGGTTTTCACCATGTTGGGCAGGTTGGTCTCCAACTCTTGACCTCAAGTGATCCGCCTGCCTCGGTCTCCCAAAGCGCTAGGATTACAGGTGTAAGCCACCATGCCCGGCCCCAACTTCTTTTTTCTTCTTTTACTTTTTCTTCTTCCCTTGCTTTTGTTTCCTTTTCTCCTCTGCCTCCACCTTAGGCTTGTCAACAGCATTGTCTAAGATACAGGGCATGTACTAGTGGGATATCTTACCAATGGCATAGGTAGTTGTCTGGCTGAACTATCTTGGTGCTATTTTATTTATTTTTATTATTTTTTTTAATTTTTTTGAGATGGAGTCTCACACTGTTGCCTGGGCTGGAGTGCAGTGGAGTGCAATGGCATGATCTTGGCTCACTGCAACCTCCACCTCCCGGGTTCAAGCGATTCTCCTGCCTCAGCCTCCCAAGTAGCTGGGATTACAGATGATCACTACCATAGCCGGCTAATTTTTTGTATTTTTAATAGAAATGAGGTTTCACTATATTGGCCAGGCTAGTCTCAAACTCCTGACCTCATGATCCGCCCGCCTCAGCCTCCCAAAGTGCTGGGATTACAGGTGTGAGCCACTGTGCCCAGCAGCTATTTATTAAGTAAAGAATAAGATGGCACAGATAGTTAGGTGGTTGGACTATCTTGGTATCATTAATTAGGTCAAGAATAAGATCAACAAAGAAAGTTGTTACAGTTAGAAAGGGTAAATCATTATGGAATGAAAACAAGGACTAGAAGTGTGGCCAGGCACCGTGGCTCAAGCCTGTAATCTCATTACTTTGGGAAGCCGAGGCAAGTGGATCACCTGAGGTCAGGGGTTCAAGAGCAGCCTCGCCAACATGGTGAAACCACGTCTCTACAAAATACAAAAAAATTAGCTGGGTATGATGGCAAGTACCTGTAATCCCAGCTACTCGGGAGGCTGAGGCAAGGGAATTGCTTGAACCTGGGAGGCAGAGGTTGCAGTGAGCCGAGATTGCACCACTGCATTCTAGCCTGGGCAACAGAGCAAGACTCCATCTCAAAAAAAAAAAAAAAGTGCTCAGGAGAGAGATGAGAAGGTATAGATAAGGAAGGAATGAGTGGTATGGGTGATGAGGTAAAGAAATAAAGCAGAGAGCTGGGCAGCAGCTTGCAGAAGTTTGGAAGCTCGAGAGATGTTAACTCCTACACTTCTTGGAAAGCCGACACTCTAAAATTCCTTGCCTCTATGTGATATGCCTAATTGCAGAAAAGACAGGCTTCGTGAGAGAATTGTTTGAGAGGTAGGTTTTGCAGCCAGGCACAGTGGCTCACGCCTGTAATCCTAGCACTTCAGGAGGCTGAGGTGGGAGGATTACGGGAGCCCAAGAGTTCAAGACCAATATGGGCAACCTGGCAAAATCCTGTCTCTACAAAGAATACAAAAATTAGCCAAGAATGATGGTGCACACCTGTGGTCCCAGCTACTCAGGAGGCTGAGGTGGGAGGATTGCTTGAGACTGGGAGGTAGAGGTTGCAGTGAGCTGAGATCTCACCACTACACCCAACTTGGATGACAGAGCAAGAACCTGTCTCAAAAACTAAAAGAAATAAAAAGTGAAAAGAAATATGGGTTTTGCTCATGGGTAGTCATAGAATTCAAGTGGTTGAAACTAATTAGAAGATGCTGGACTGGGTTTCTTCTTTTGAGACAGAGTCTCGCCCTGTCAGCCAGGCTGGAGTGCAGTGGCATGATCTTGGCTCACTGCAACCTCTGCCTCCTGGGTTCAAGAGATTCTCCTGCCTCAGCCTCCTGAGTAGCGGGATTACAGGCACATGCCACTACACCCACTTTTTTTTTTTTTTTTTTTTTTTTTTTTTTGTATTTTTAGTAGAGACAGGGTTTCATCATTTTAGCCAGGCTGGTCTCGAACTCCTGACCTCAAGTGATTCACCTGTTCTGGCCTTCCAAAGTGCTGGGATTACAAGCGTGAGCCACCGTGCCCAGCTTGGATTTCTTCACTGTTACTGAATGATGAATGTGGAGGATCTACGAGTTAGTGGATCCAATACATCTTGTGCATGGAGATGAATAGAGATTTTGATGCAGTTGGCAGTTGAGAGTCGTTTTGGTTATGTGAACTGGTGAATAACTTGGTGAAAACCGTGTTAAGAAAGTTAATCTTGACTAGGCACACTGTGGCTCATGCTCATGCTCGTAAGCCCAGCACTTTGGGAGGCTGAGGTGGCAGGGTTGCTTGAGCTCAGGAGTTTGAGACCAGCGTGGGCAACATAGATCCTGTTTCCTTTTATTTTTTTGAGATGGAGTCTCACTCTGTTATCCAGGCGGGAGTGGAGTGGCATGATTTTGGCTCACTGTAACCTCCATCTCCCGAGTTGAAGCTATTCTCCTGCCTCAGCCTCCCAAGTAGCTGGGACTGCAGGCATTTGTCACCACACCTGACTAGTTTTTATTTTATTTTTAGTAGAAATGGAGTTTCACTATGTTGGGCAGGCTGGTCTCGAACTCCTGACCTCAGGTGATCTGCCTGCCTCAGCCTCCCAAAGTGCTGGGATTACAGGTGTGAGCCACCACCCCCAGCCCTTAGACCCTGTTTCTAGACACTGATAGCAGTGTCTTGTGCAGGGGCGCAGGTATGATGTGGGCATTGTTGTCCCTAGCGTGATAGAGTGAGACCTCCCGCCAGCTTGGTTCTCTGGCTGCCCTGGAGATTCCCTGAATTGTCGAATTTTTGCCTCCCTTCCCCTCCCCTCCCCTCCCCTCCATTCCCCTCCCCTTTTCTTTCCTCTGTTTTTGAGATGGAGTCTCGCTCTGTCACCCAGGCTGGAGTGGAATGGCACGATCCCAGCTCACTGCAACTCCAGCTCCCAGGTTCAAGCAATTCTTCTGCCTCAGCCTCCTGAGTAGCTGGGATTACAGGCACCCACCACCATGCTCGGCTAATTTTTGTATTTTCAGTAGAGATGGGGTTTCGCCATCTTGGCCAGGCTGGTCTGGAACTCCTGACCTCAGGTGATCCGCCTGCTCGGGCTCCCAAAGTGCTGGGATTACAGGCATGAGCCACCACACCCAGCTGGTTTCTATTTTTAAAAAGTAAAACAAAATAAAGTGAGTATTCCATTGTCATCTCAAACTTCACTTGCCAAAAATACGTCGATACTTCCTTCCCCGGAAATTGTCCCCTCTTGGTTTCCCATTGTGGTTGATGCCGCTGCCTTTTTCTAGCCTTGCAAGCTGTAAGCCTGAGACGTGAAGGTTAGTGCGAAACTGTGGCTTATTCAAAGACCCTCGAAAAGACTTGCCAGGCTAGATTAGGAGAAGGCTGGAGAGAAGTGGCTGGATTGTCAGAGGAGGGAGGAGGGACAGGCTGAAACCAGCTGGAGACCCGGGACTTCATTCTCACGTGTCCCTTGCGTCTGCCTTGCTATATGTTTTTCTTTGTGATTTTGTTCATGCTGTTTTCTGGAATGCCCTGCCATTCTCTCCGTATAGACCCAAACCCATCTGATTTATCTTTTATGGTTTCAAACAGCCCCTCCTCCGATGAGTCTACACTCTAGTGCAGACTATAGTGATCATTTCTCTCTCTCTTTTTTTTTTTTGAGATGAAGTCTCACTCCAGGACTCAGGCTGGAGTGCAGTGACGCGATCTCAGTTCGTTGCAACCTCCACTTCCCAGGATCGAGCGATTCTCCTTTCTCAGCCTCCTGAGTAGCTGGGTTTACAGGTGTGCGCCACCATGGCCAGCTAATTTTTGTATTTTTAGTAGAGACAGGGTTTCACCGTGTTGGCCAGGCTGGTCTCAAACTCCTGACCTCAGGTGATTTACCCACCTTGGCCTCCCAAAGTGCTGGGATTACAGGTGTGAGTCACCACGCCCAGCTAATATAGCAATCGTTTCTACAGTGTTCCTTTTAATTATTTTTGCAGTGACTTGCTTAGGTTTTCTTCTTTTTCTTTTCTTTTTTGTTTTCAAGACAGGGTCTCCCTCTGTTGCCTCAGCTAGAATGTAGTGGTGCAATCACAGCTCACTGCAGCCCCGACCTCAAGTGATCCTCCAGCCTCAGCCTCTGGAGTAACTGGGATCACAGCCATGCACCACCACTCCCAGCTAAAGTTTTTTGATTTTTAGTCAAGACAGTGTTTTGCCATGTTGTCCAGGCTGGTCTCGAACTCCTGGCCTCAAGTGATCCTCCCACCTTGGCCTCTCAGAGTGCTGGGATTACAGGCATGAGCCACTGCACCTGACCAGCATAGCTTTTTTCCCCAGCTTTTTAGTTTGTTTTTGAGTTGGAGTCTCACTCTGTCACCCCAGGGGTGGAGTGCAGTGGCATGATCTCGGCTCACTGCAACCACCATCAAGCGATTCTCCTGCCTCAGCCTCCTGAGTAGCTAGGACTACAGGCGCGCGCCACCATACCTGGCTAATTTTTGTATTTTTAGTAGAGATGGGGTTTCACCATATTGGCCAGGCTGTTCTCAAACTCCTGACCTCATGATCCGCTGGCCTCAGCCTCCCAAAGTGCTGGGATGACGGGCGTGAGCCACCGCACCTGGCAGATATCTGCGATTATGAAGAATCGCTGACACTTTCTTTTTAATGCTTCACAGCACCTGGTCTAAAGGGCAGCTTTTAAATAAATACTCATTAAATTGAATGGAGTTCCAACTTGGCAAGATTTTGCTGGAAGCCACAGCAGCTTTGCTTCAGGGAAGAGCTTTCCACTGGAGCAAAAGCGACCTCTGGTGGCAAGGGGATCAAAGACTCCATTCAGAAAGCGGGTGTTCAGGCTGGCAAGGCGGCTGGTGGCAACACAGAAGCCGCTGATGACTGGCACATGAGGGCAGCACTTTTTTTTTTTGAGCCAGGGTCTTGCTCTGTCACCCAGACTGGAGTGCAGTGGTGCAATCTTGGCTCACTGCAACCTCGACCTCCCTGGCTCAGGTGACCCTCCTGCCTCAGCCAACATGCCTGGCTAGTTTGTTTGTGTTTTTAATGGAGATGGGGTTTCACCATCTTGGCCAGGCTGGTCTCAAACTCCTGACCTCAAGTGATGCACCACAGCATCCAGCCTATGTCTGAGTCCTTCTTGGTGTTTGGGGAGACCTGTTCCTGTCCACACGTGCCACAGAGAGAGGCAATACAGTGTAGAGGCAGGGAACACAGGGTGCCCAACTGCCTGGGGCTGTTAGATATTAATATTGATAGCAGCAGCTGGGCGCAGCGGCTCACACCTGTAATCGCAGCACTTTGGGAGGCTGAGACCAGGAGTTCAAGACCAGCCTGGACAACATAGTGAGACCCTGTCTCTACAAAAAATAAAATTAAAAAATTATCTGGGACTGTGTGTAGTGGCTCATGCCTGTAATCCCAGCACTTTGGGAGGCCAAGGCAGGTGGATTGCCTGAGGTCAGGAGCTCGAGACTAGCCTGGCCAACATGGCAAAACCCCATCTCTACTAAAAATACAAAAAAAATTAGCCAGGCATGGTGTCTCCCAGCTACTTGGGAGCCTGAGACAGGAGAATCGCTTGAACCTGGGAGGTGGAGGTTGCAGTGAGCCGAGATCACACCATTGCACTCCAGCCTGGGTGACAGAGCAAGACTCTGTCTCAAAAAAAAAAAAAAAAAAAAAAAATTAGCTGGGTGTGGTGGCGCACACCTGTAGTCCCCAGCTGCTTGGGAGGCTGAGGTAGGATTATTTGAGCCCAGGAATTCAAGGCTGCAGTGAACTGTGATTGTACCACTGCACTCCAGCCTAAGCAACAGAGAATCTTTTTCTAAAATAATAATAATAATAATAATAAGCTCAAGTTGCCCAACCTCTCTATGTCTCAGTTTTCCTAAGTGCTTGCTACTATTATTTCAATAAACCTTACTTGAAGAACCACCTAAAAAAAAAAACTGATAAAATGATTTCAAATACAGATGGTGTCTCTTTGACAAATTTCCTTTTGATAGAATATTTTTTACCCTCGAGGGATTTACAACATTCGTATTCTTTGCCCACACACGAGCAGATAAATTCCACTGTTTGAGGTTTATAAGAAATCTATAGTAACAGTGATTGGAGGCAGATCTTGTTAATTTCTCATCCCTAAAGAATAGCGGGCCAGGCATGGTGGCCCAGCACTTCATAATCACAGCACTTTAGAAGGCCGAGACAGGTGGATTGCTTGAACCTAGGAATTCAAGACCAGCCCAGGCAACATAGTGAGACACTATCTCTACAAAAAAATGCAAAAATTAGCAGGGCTTGGCAGTGCACACCTGTGGTCCCAGCAACTCTGGAGGCTGAGGTGCAAGGATGGCTTGAGCCCAGGAGATGGAGGCTGTAATAAGCTGAGATTGTTCCACTGCACTGTAGCCTCAGCAATGAAGCAAGACCCTGCCTTAAAAGAAAAAAGAAAACATAGAGAAGGGAAGACAAGTCCGGGCGCGGTGGCTCACGCCTGTAATCCTAGCACTTTGGGAGGCCAAGGTGAGTGGATCACCTGAGGTCAGGAGTTCAAGACCAGCCTGGCCATCATGGTGAAACCCCATCTTTTTTTTTTTTTTTTTTTTTGAGACGGAGTTTCGCTCTTGATACCCAGGCTGGAGCGCAATGGCGCGATCTCGGCTCACTGCAATCTCCGCCTCCTGGGTTCAGGCAATTCTCCTGCCTCAGCCTCCTGAGTAGCTAGGATTACAGGCACGCGCCACCGTGCCCAGCTAATTTTTTGTATTAGTAGAGACGGGGTTTCACCATGTTGACCAGGATGGTCTCGATCTCTTGACCTCGTGATCCACCCGCCTCGGCCTCCCAAAGTGCTGGGATTACAGGCTTGAGCCACCGCGCCCGGCCAAAACCCCATCTTTGAAAAAAAAAAAAAGAGAGAGAGAAGGGAAGACAAACTTAGCACAGGCAAGGAACAGGGCCAGGCAAAGTCAAACGGGGTTGGACAGGTCTCGTGCTGTGCGTCTACATCATCTTCGTCCTGACAATAGCTGAGCAGAACGAAGAGTCTGTTAAGTGGGGCATTTCCTGGAATAAGCCTCCTCTGTGGTGAGGGGGCTTTTTGAAGAACTCTTTTCCCCAGAGCCGTCTCAGCATGGGTGGGCAGTTTTTGAACTGTATACTGCAGAGTTAGGGCTAACTTGCTCTGCTTTTTGAAGCATTTTGTGCAAAAAGAGGCCGTTTAGCTTTCCAAGGAAATCTGTTACAGACAGGTAACTTTTCAGCCACTAGCCTAGGGCCTGGAATTACTCATATTTTCAGGGCATAAGGAAGTCGAAAGATATACCTAGGCCAAGCTGGGCATGGTGGCTCACACCTGTAATCCCAGCAATTTGGGAGGCCAAGGTGGGAGGATTGTTTGAGCCCGGGAGTTCAAAACATGGCAAAACCCCATCTCTCCAAAAAAGTTTTTAAAAAGAAATAGAAATGAGTGGGGTGTTCAGAGGGTTGCATTTCTCACTCCTGTCTTCAGGGTCCTGGAGTTAGACAGTATGCGAGTTGGACAGATGGTTATTGGTCTTTTTTCAGTTTAAAAAATTGTTTTTGAGTATCTGAACAGAAACTAATGGAAGGAAGTGTGCCCTCTGCCAAGAGCCTTCAAGATACTGGAGGAAGATGACAAAAGACTTTTCAGGAAGCTGCTACAGTATACATAACAAGAGAGCCCTGTTTTCAAGAAACCTGATACCTTCATGGGTTTGGGGAGGGTAAGACACACACACGCAAAGCTGAAGAACACTGGAGAATCCAAGGACTGTTTTTTGGTTTGTGTGTGTGTGTGTGTTTTTGTTTTTTGTTTTCTCCTGAGATGGAGTCTCGCTCTGTTACCCAGGCTGGAGTGCAATGGTGCGATCTCGGCTCACTGCGACCTCCACTCCCAGGTTGAAGCGATTCTTCCACCTCAGCCTCCCAAGTAGCTGGGATTACAGGCACGCACTACCATGCCCGGCTAATTTTTGTATTTTTAGTAGAGACGAGGTTTTGCCATGTTGGCCAGGCTGGTCTCGAACTCCTGACCTTGGGATCCACTCGCCTTGGCCTCCCAAAGTGCTGGGATTACAGGTGTGAGTCACTGCACCTGGCCTCCAAGCACTCTTACAGACCAGGGAGAAGAAAACCTGGTCAAGAGTGATGATGTTTTGATGTTTTCTTTTCTTTCTTTCTTTTTTTTTAAAGGAAGAGTCTCACTATGTTGTCCGGGCTGGTCTGAAACTCCTGGCCTCCAGCGATCTTCCCGCCCTGGACTCCCAAAATGCTGTGATTACAGGCACAGGCTACTGCCCCAGACGCGCAAGTGATGATGTTGTCTGGATTCATGGGAAGTCCTAGGTGGAGGAGCTGGAATTTGAGCTGGGTTTGAAGAATGGGGAGTGGGAGTAGGTGGGTGGGAAGCATTTAGTGCTGGAAGGAAGTGGCATGTACAGAGTTGGGAACCCACAAGGACAGTGACTTATGAGCAGCCCCATCTGGGTAAGTGGAAAATGTATGGGGGGGAACAGTTTTCCTTTTTGAGGATGATTCCCAGGGGCAGAATCAAGCTCCCCCAACTTATCTTTGGGGCTTGTGGCAGATCTGAGAGGTCCATTTCATGGACTCGTCCATGTGGGCCAACCCGGGTATAGGAAGGTCCCTTTCACCCATGAGGTCTATGGACCAACAAGATTTTTGATTTCTGGTTTTTTGTTGTTGTTGTTTTGAGATGGAGTCTTGCTGTCACCCAGCCTGGAGTGCAGTGGTGAGATCTCGGCTCACTGCAACCTCTGCCTCCTGGGTTCAAGTGATTCTCCTGCCTCAGCCTCCCAAGTAGCTGGAACTACAGGCGCATGCCACCACGCCTGGCTAATTTTTGTATTTTTAGTAGAGACAGGGTTTTGCCATGTTGGCCAGGCTGGTCTCTCGAACTCCTTAGCTCAGGTGATCTGCCCACCTCAGCCTCCCAAAGTGCTGGGATTACAGGTATGAACCAACACACCCGGCCTAGGCTTCTGATTTGTCCGATGTGAAATGGCGAAGGTAAGGGCAGTGACTGTCCTGACATAGTTTTCATATTTATTTATTTATTTTATTAATTTTTTGAAACATTTTTACTTTTTTATATATCAAAAGTGAAAAAGCATATAATTCAACACAATTTCAATAGCATTTGACACCACCCCCGTGGGTCCTGTGTATGGCTGACATCCCTGTCCAGTGCAAAATCAAACAAGAAAGAAAGGAAGAAAAACCCCAAAGAGAGAGGATTTTTCAGTGGGGACCATGCTGGGCTGATTAGATTCTATTAGATCACATTCATTTCATATCTATGTACAATTCTTCCATAAACTGGTCTTTAAAATAGATATATTTAAAGATATTAGAAATATATATTCCAAGATATTTAAAAAATGTATTTTTAAAGAGACAGGGGTCTTGCTGTGTTGCCCAGGCTGGTCTCAAACTCCTGGGCTCAAGCAATCCTCCTGCCTTGGCCTCCCAAAGTGCATACATCCATCTTTGTGCCCTACCCTCTGGCTGGTAGGTTTTCAGAAACATTATCTAAGGTAGTTGAATCTGAGCTGCCTGTCTCTCTCTCACCCACCCCCCCCTCACGTGTCCACTGCTCACACACAGCAGCCGGAAATGACACATTGAAGTGAGTCACCGATGCGGCTGTGAGTCACCCTGTAATTGGGGAAAGTTCTGTCCTGGTAGGTCATGCAGCCCCTTGCATTTCTGCTCCTAAATCTATTGAACACATTGGAAACCACTCTGTCCTCGCCCAAGTCTCTCTCCCCCACTGCGTCCTTTTGGTCCCCTAAAGGAAGCTGAAATTGGATGGTCAATTTCCATCAAGTGGAAAAACACGAGGATAAGAGGGGCAGGAGGGTCTCAGGTGGCCACAAGGTGGCAGTGTGGGCCCCATCACGCTGGATGTCCCAAGGGGTGTGTGCCAGTCAAGTGGCCAGACTTCCTGAGATACAGTGACACAGACCACAAAGTAACACTAGGAGCAAGTTTAAATACTATTATTTTCCGTAATAGTTCTCTTTCTCTCTAACAAGCACACAAGGGCAAAGATATAATAAATATTCAGGCACACCTCTGGCATTCCACTCTCCTCACCAAGAGATTGGGGGTGAAGAGCTGGGCACACATCTGACCTTTCTTCTTCTATTCCTATAAAAATAAATTGAAGCAGAAACCTGCTTCAATGAGTAAACAAGTCACCTACACTCCAAAATAATCCATGCACACTGTTTCTGGGGAGGGAGACGGCCAGGCCAGGAGGGTCTCAGGGCTTGAGGGGCATTCACTCTGCTACCTCCAGCATCTCTGTGCTGGGGAGGGGTGGTCAGTGCCAGAATGGACTCTGAGATAAATGAGTGTTTCTTCCTTTGGCCTTTGGCCTGTCACCAGCCTCCTCCACGGTGGCAGACAGTACAAGAGTGATGGCAATGAGACTGGAACAGAAATAGTTTCTACCAAGCACACAAAAGCTCCTGTAAGCCCCGTGGTTCCGTCCTGCAAAGGTCCTCAGTGGGAACCGGGTCTGCAGACCCAAGTGGGCAGAGAGACAGGCGGAAGCAGTGCCCAGATGGTCCCGCAGGCGTCACCGTTTGGTTTGGAGACCTTGAGGGAGTTGTGCTTCAAACTCTCCCCGGGTCCCAGGCAAAGACTAGGGAGTTTGACCTAAAGGTCCTCCAAGGAGAGGCTGAGGTCTTGGAGACATATCTGGTTTACCATCTTTTCACAAAAGGCAAATGTCTTCTCTTCCTCCAGAAAGAGTCATTAACACTAAAATTCTTGTCTTCGGAATTTCTTCTTTCCCGATGCATCTCCAGTTTGTCCCAGATGAAGGCGTTTTTTTCCCAGGGTCAGGGTTCCATGACTTGGCCCATGAAAAGGACTGTTCCTGAGGATGGAAGAACCGTGGGGGTTGAGAAGTGGAAGGAATGGGACAGCTCATCGGGCTGCATGTGGGTGGAAGGGCTGATATCTGGGCAGATGAGTGAGCTGTCTGGAGTCACAGCTGCCTGAGTGACAGAGCAGGGACGGTGCCCTGGCACAGTCTGTGGGTGACAGAAGGATGCCTCCTCTTGGGATAGGAAGCGGGGTAGGGTTATGGATCCCCTGCCCAGAGCCCCCTCAGAGCTAGAGAGATGTCTGCATCTGTCGGGACTAGCTCCTGAGAGAAAGAGTGAGTGGGAGAATGTGGAACATGATGGGTTCCAGGCTCACCTGTGGGGTTGTGCCGGACCACAAAGAGGAAGGGTCTGTCCATGATGATCTCCTCGGGGGCCATTCGGGCTGAGACTATGACAGCTGCAAGAGACGGGACAATGTCTTAGAGCAGAGGGATGCTGGCACTGGCACTCCCCCGCCCTTTTTCTTAGAGACAGGGTCTCCCTCTGTCGCTCAGGCTGGAGTGCAGTGGTGCCATCATGGCTCACCGCAGCCTCTAGCTCCTGGGCTCAAGTGATCCTCCCACCTCAGTCTCCCAAGTAGCTGGGACTACAGGTACATGCCACCATGCCTAATATTTTTTTCTATTTTTTGTAGAGACAGAGTCTCATTACGTTGCCCAGGCTTATCTCAAATGCCTGGGCTCAAGCGATCCTCCCACCTCGGCCTCCCAAAGTGCTGGGATTACAGGTCTGAGCCACTGAGCCCAGCTAGAAGTTGTTTTCCTGAATATGAACCTTAAAAGTTTAGAGACATCCTCAAGACATGGTTTCCTCCAGGAGCTTGGTGGCGATGGATCAGTTTTCCCCTTATACATATTTATCTAGATGAATCCTTTAAGGTGTTACTGGTAAGCACTTTTCTTTTTCTTTCTTTCTTTTTTTTTAAAAAATACAGAATCTTGCTCTGTTGCTTAGACTGGAGTGCAGTGGCATAATCTTGGCTCACTGCAACCTCTGCCTCCTGGATTCAAGCAATTCTCCTGCCTTGGCCTCCCGAGTAGCTGGGATTACAGGCGCACACTACCATGCCTGGTGAATTTTTGTATTTTTAGTAGACACAGGGTTTCACCATGTTGCCCAGGCTCACAACATCATGTTGTGAGGAATTCTCAAATTCCTCGCCTCAAGTGATCCGTCTGCCTCGGCCTCCCAGGGTGCTGGGATTACAGGCATAAGCCACCGTGCCTGGCCCGATAAGCATGTCTTAAGTTTACTCCCCACTGTGGGAACAGTGTAGGTTTTCCTTTATGAGTCTTTTCATAGTCAGGGAACTTAGGAACCATCAGGTGAGGAAACAGGGTCCCGTGGTCCCAAGCCCGTCTTCCAGGCTGAGAAACAGGTTGGGAGAGAGGGTGATGGCTGAGCACAGACAGAGCCGCTCTGTGCAGAGAGGTCTGTGCAGAAAGGGCTGTGGGGTCCTTTTCGGGTCTGGGGACCAGTTATCCTGAAAGGCATTGGAGGTGCCGTGCCTGTGGGGCGTCACCTGCGCCAGACTCACCTGTGGATGAGGAGGCCACGGTGCCGCTCTCATTCACCTCGATCTTCACTTTCTGCAGCGCCTGCGCGACGTGGAGAGGCTCTTGGTCTGAAACAGATGTGGATACAGGAATAGATCAACTGTCGCCCTCAAGGAGATGTTCCTCTTCCCTCTTAGGGCCCCCTGCACTCCATTGGGATAAGAAAATGCAAAGGAAAGTCCTCTTACCTGAAAGACTCGTGAAGTCCGCCTGGAATGGTCTGAATATCTCGGTCATTCCCAAGTTCTCTAGGGGTTTCCTGAGGTCCACTTCTGTCTCCAGGGAGAACCTGCAGATAGCAGCAGCAGGCAGCTCAAGTTGGGGGTCCCCTCTGGCTGGCAGTCCCCCTTCCCTGTCCCCTACCAGGTGTCCCCCAAATAAAGTGAACAGAATAGGAATGGAGGTGAAGGTTGGAGAGGGAGGCCTGGCTCTTTTTCTTTCTTTCTTTTTTTGAAACAGTCTTGCTCTGTCCCCCAGGCTGGAGTGCAGTGGCGTGATCTCAGCTCACTGCAGCCTCCGCTTCCCGGGTTCAAGTGATTCTCCTGTTTCAGCTGTCCCAGTAGCTGGGATTGTAGGTGCTCACCACCATGCCCAGCTAATTTTTGTACTTTTAGTAGAAACAGGGTTTCATCATGTTGTCCAGCTGGGTCTTGAACTCCTGACCTCAAGTGATCCACCCACCTCTGCCTCCCCAAATGCTGGGATTACAGGTGTGCGTCATCGCGCCTGGCCGGCCTCCTGGTTCTTTTTCAAAAGCTGTTTGTAAAGTTCCCCTTATTGCTGGGATTCTAATATTCATCAACATTCTTCTGCAATCTCCCCACTCCCTCCTACCTATGACTAATTACTTTCCTCAAATAAGACAGTCGTTTCGGCATAATTTTATTCAGCCTGGCTGGGGCGGGGGAAGCCAAGGGCAAATGCTCCCGAAAGGATGCTGGAGCACAAATCCGGTCTGCAGATTGTGTTTCTGAGGGCTAATCCCGGAGAGTACTCAAGCAGGGAGGCTTTGTGCACTCTCTGCTTCCCACCAGGGCACGACTAATTACCTCAATTTTTATGAGCCAGAGAGAGAAAGAGGAAAAAAAAAAAGAGAAAGAGAGAAAGAGGATGCAAGCGACAGCACGCACCAGCTAACCAACTAAATTCTCCCTTCCCCAAGGCTGGCATTATAGCATCTGGAAATTTGGGATGAGCGTGGTGGGAGGCTTCCCTATAATTCTGGAATTCCCCAGCTCCAGCCTTCTGGGTTTTGAAAAATCCCTTTGCTTCCTTCTGCAGAAGGATTTAGAAAAATCTGCTTTCTTGGAACCCCAGCTAAAAGCTGCACTTCGAGCTGCTCCTTCCTTGAAAATGATTTCTTTTGTTTGGATGTTGACTTGAAAGGGTGGGGGATGGGAATGCTGATGGGGCCACCTTAAGTGGATGTGGACTGATTGGGCCCCCATCTCCCTTATGTCTCTGGCTCTCCTTTTGGGGACTTTCTGAGGTATTCTGGGGATAGTCAATGTGGGGGTGTGGTTCGGAAAAGCTGTCCCCTGCCTTCCAGCAGAAACAGCGGGAGAGGTGATTGCGAGATTCATAATCAAACCCAGGCCACAGTGTTTCCCATCAGCCTCCCACACATGCATGTCCCTGCCCTGCAAGCATCACGGGTCTAGGAAATTCAGCCGGGGGCAGTGATTTCAGCGAGCCTGGAGAGAGGGGTGGGCGGGTGGGGGAGATGGCAGGGTGGCTTACTTGGGCAGAACCAGGAGGCGGGGCAGCCTGGTCATGTTGCCTTTCCAGTGGCTGATGAGCTGGGCACTCAGAATGTTGGTGAGGGCAGAGAGAGGCACCTCTTTTTCATAAGGGGCAGCAATGAACATGCTGAGGGTGGTCCCGTGGTAAGGCAGCTCCAGGATGTCGTAGTAATGGCCATCGGGTGTGGTGAACTCAGCTGTAAAGACAGCAAGATGGCGCGTCAGACATGGCTCCAGCTCTCACTGACAGCAACCCAGCACTGGGTTTTCACCTTGTTCTCCTGGCCTCTCCACTCTTTCTGGAAGCCAAGTTCTCTCTCCTGCCTGGCTTTTGGGGATCCCCTGTTCACTGCTCCCCTATTCAGTATTTTAATGTCCATTTCCCTTCTCTTCAACCAATTCAGTATTTTCTAATTTCTGGGTTTCTTTTTTTGTTTTTTTTAATATATATATTTTTTCTTAGAGACAGGGTTTCACTGTGTCACCCAGACTGGAGTGCAGTGCAGTGGTCATAGCTCACTGCACCCTCCAGCTCCTGGTTCAAATGATCCTCCCATCTCAGCTGCTGCTGCTTTTTTTTTTGAGGCAGAGTCTCGCTCTGTCACCCAGGCTGGAATGCGATGGCACGATCTAGGCTCACTGCAACCTCCCCCTCCTAGGTTCAAGCAATTCTCCTGCCTCAGCCTCCCCAGTAGCTGGCATTATAGGCACCCATCATCATACCCAGCTAATTTTTATATTTTTATAGAGATGGGGTTTCACCATGTTGGCAAGGCTGGTCTTGAACTCCTGACCCCAGGTGATCCACCTGCTTGATTTCCCAAAGTGCTGGGATTACAGGTGTGAGCCACTGTACCTGGCCTCACCTCAGCTTCTTGAATAGACTACAGATGTATGTCACCAAGCCTGGCTAATTTTTAAAATATTTATATATATTTAAATATATATACATTATATATATATATATTATGTGTGTATATATATTATGTGTGTGTGTGTGTGTATATATATATATATATAGTAGGGACAGGGTCTTGCTATGTTGCCCAGGCTGGTCTTTAACTTCTGGCCTCAAGCAGTCCCCCTTCTCAGACTCCCAAAGTGCTGGGATTACAGGCGTGAGCGACCTCGCCAGGCCTTCTCTATCTCTTTTGCCCTTCCTTCACTTCCATTTTCCCCACACCCAGCCACCAATTCATCCCAGTCCTCATCCTTTTTCTTTTTTTCTTTGAGATGAAGTTTCACTCTTTCGCCCAGGCTGGAGTGAAGTGGCATGATCTCGACTCACGGCAATCTCTGCCTCCTGTGTTCAAGCAATTCTCCTGCCTCTACCTCTGAAGTAGCTGGGATTACAGGCTTGTGCCACCACGCCTGGCTAATTTTTGTATTTTTAGTAGAGATGGGGTTTCAGCATGTTGGCCAGGCTGGTCTTGAACTCCTGACCTCAGGTATCCACCAGCCTCAGCCTCCCAAAGTGCTGGGATTATAGACGTGAGCTACCACACCTGGAGTCCTCATCCTCTTAACCTCGACTCCCCCAGCAGTATTTCTCAGCCCCAGGTAATCACGTTAGCAACACACTATGGGACCCTGGAGTCAGGTAGACAAATGTGGCCCTGAGGGAATTTCTGGATTTCAGCTTCACTCTTCATGGGTTAAAGCTCCTGTCGCTGGGAGCAGTGACTCACACCTGTAATCCCAGCACTTTGGGAGGCCGAGGTGGGTGGATCACCTGAGGTCAGGAGTTCGAGACCAGCCTGGCCAACATTGTGAAACCCCGTCTCTAGTAAAAAATACAAAAATTAGCTGGGCGTGGTGGCACGCACCTGTAATCCCAGCTACTTGGGAGGCTGAGGCAGGAGAATAGCTTGAACCCGGGAGGCGGAGGCTGCAGTAAGCCCAGATCGTGCCATTGCACTCCATCCCATGGACAGAGCGAGACTCTGTTTCTTCTTCCCCCCCAAAAAAGCTCCTGTTTTCTGTTCCCATTATCCTAATGTCTCTTGCTTGGGAAATCTTTGTCAAAGCTGGAGTATATTCTAGGGTCTCTCCTCCCTTAGAGGGGAACATTCCCTGTGGTCTTCCTCCCTCGGAGGGCGACATTTTGGGTATTCCTTGGGAGACCCCTGGAATATGAGATACACTCGCTGTGGGCTGTGGGAAAGGGGCTCTTGGACTTACTATAGTTGAACTTGTTGGTTTGAGTCATCATGGGCACAGAGACAGTGCTGCCGTCTGACTTGTGGAAGAGACGGTGGTGGGTGCCGGAGTCGGGGAAGGGAGTCTTCCAGTGGCCATTGAAGTAGAGGGCGTTCACCAGCACCAGCCGTGTCAGCTGGTCCACGGCCCCTTTCCCCAGCAAGTCGCTGATCATACCTATAGGAAAACCAATGATCAGGAAGTTAGACACATTTTTTTTTTTTTTTTATCTACGGCCATACCACCCTGCACGAAAAAAAAAAAAGAAACAAATTTTTTTTTTGAGATGGAGTCTTGCTCTTGTCACCCAGGCTAGAGTGCAATGGTGCAGTCTTGGCCCACTGCAACCTCCGCGTCCCCGGGTTCAAGTGATTCTCCTGCCTCAGCTTCTCAAGTAGCTGGGATTACAGGCGTGTGCCACCACGCCCGGCTAATTTTGTATTTTTAGTAGAGACAGGGTTTCACTATGTTGGCCAGGCTGGTCTCGAACTCCTGACCTCAGGTGATCCACTTGCCTCAGCCTGGTAAAGTGCTGGGATTACAGGCATGAGCCACCTCGCCTGACTTAGGCTTTGGTTCTTAAAGCATCCAGCCCTCTGTCCATAGAGAAGAGAATGTTGAAAAGGAGCGTTGTTTAGGATACATGGATTTTTGTTGTTTTGGTTTTGGATTGTTTTTTAGAGATGGGGTCTTGCTCTGTTGCCCAGGCTGGAGTGCAGTGGTGCAAACATAGCTCACTGCAGCCTTGAACTCCTGGACTCAAGTGATCCTCCCACCTCAGCCTCCCAAGTAGCTGGGACTACAGGTGTGTACCACCATGCCTGGCTAATTTTTAAGTTTTTTTGTAGAGATGGTATCTTGCTATGTTGGCCAGGCTGTTCTCAAACTCCAGGCCTCAAGCCATCCTCTTGCCTAGACCTCCCAAAATGTTGGGCTGGGATTACGGGTGTGAACCACTGCACCCAACTAGGATATGTGGATTTGTTTCCAAATTCTCTTTCTCTTGAGGCCCTGGGGATGGACTTCCTTTCCCTGCCTGCTCACCTTTTGTGTGTGTCTTCACCCAGTCATTGATGATGAATCTGGCTCTCTCCACCTCTGTAAAGTCCACCTGCTTAACCATGGTCCGGAAGAGCCTGAAGAAGTGAGGCATGAAGCCCGGGACCAGCTTCAGGTCCCGCTGGACGAAGATGGCGTCTGTGGTGCTGATCTCATCCTTGTTCCATGGCCCCATCAACTCCTTGTACAGATGCCGGAGGGCGGGGGCTGTGCCCTTGTCTGTGCCGGGGCAGAGAGGAGAAGACATGTGAGGCTCCTGTCGAGTCGAGGGTTCCCAGCCCAGCCCAATTCCCCGACAAGAGGCCCAGTCCTGATGGATGGGGCCTACCGTGCTTTCCCAGGGGTCTCTGGAGGGAGACTTCATTCCAGGATGAAATCTCTTTTCTGCATCTCCTTCCTTTCTTCAACAGTCTCAGATCCCAACCCTTTCTTTTTTATTTATTTATTTATTTTTAAAGATGGGGTTTCACCATGATGGCCAGGCTGGTTTTGAACTCCTGACCTCAGGTGATCCACCCACCTCGGCCTCCCAAAGTGCTACGATTACAGGTGTGAGCCACCACGCCCGGCTTCTTTTCTTTTTTCTTTCTTTCTTTCTTTTTTTTTTTTGAGATGGAGCTTCGCTCTTGTTGCCCAAGCTGGAGGACAATGGCTGGATCTTGACTCACCGAAACCTCTGCCTCAACCTTCTAAAGTGCTGAGATTACAGTCATGAGCCATCATTCTTGGCCTTAGATTTCTTTTCTTTTCTTTTCTTTTCTTTTTCTTTTTTTCTTTTGTGAGACAGAGTCTCACTGTCCCCCAGCTGGAGTGCAGTGGTGCAATCTCAGCTCACTGCAAACTCCACCTCCTGGGTTCAAGCAATTCTTGTCCCTCAGCTTCCCGAGTAGCTGGGATCACAGGTGTGCACCACTGCACCGGCCTAATTTTTATATTTTTAGTACAGACAGGGTTTCACCGTATTTCCCAGACTGGCCTTGAACTCCTGGCCTCAAGTGATCCTCCTGCCTCAACCTCTCAAAGTGCTGAGATTACAGGCATGAGGCACTGTGCCTGGCCTTAGATTTTTTTTCTTATAGTCCTGGCTATGCTAAGCATTTCACAAGTGTAATTCCACGAATTCTTTAGGGCAGTCCTACATGGGAGGTTTTTGTTTTTGTTTTTGTTTGTTCTTGTTTTTGTTTTGAGACGGAGTCTCGGAGTCTCGCTCTGTCACCCAGGCTAGAGGTGCCATCTCAGCTCACTGCAACCTTTGCCTCCCAGGTTCAAGTGATTCTCCAGCCTCAGCCTCCCGAGTAGCTGGGATTACAGGCGTGCGCCACCGTGCCTGGCTGATTTTTTTTTTTTTGTATTTTTTTTTTTTTTTGTAGAGACGGAGTTTCACCATGTTGGTCAGGCTGCTCTCGAACTCTTGACCTCAGGTGATCCGCCCACCTGGGCCTCCCAAAGTACTGGGATTATAGGCGTTAGCCACCACGCCTGGCCCTGTGGTAGGTATTTTTTATAATCCCCATTTTGTAGATGGGCAAAGTGAGGCTTAACGAGGTTAAGATCACGCAGTGGTGAATAAACGGTAAATCTACTGACCAGACACCCTTGGCAGTTTAAGGGTCCAGTGACTTAGAGTGTGGTGGGAAGACAGGGGGACCCTGTAGCACAGCTGTATGGCGCTTGGCTCAGCTAAGCAAGAGCCAGCCTTTCCTGGCTGGTCCGTTCTGTGGGGACTGCATGCCTCTCCCCGCCCCCATGTCCCATCACTCACCATCGATCTTGAATCCCATGGCCGCTTGGATCTGCCTCCGGGTTTCTCCTCCCGTGGTCGACTGCAGCATGGCCAACACCGAGGCCACCCCATAGGGTGAGAAAACCACGTTGCGGTCCTTGGAGGCCTGCGCCACCTGCTGAAACACCCTCACCCCGAAGTCTGAGGCCAGGTGGGCCACGTGGGATGGGGGATGGTGCACGGTGGACCCTTCACCAAAGACGAGGGCCAGGCCCAGGACCAGGCAGGTGAGAGCTGGAGACATCTGCATCCTAGAGCAAGGGAAAGAGAGCTGGTGAAGGAGCCGCTCTGGAAGACGGGAGGGGAAGGGAGCTGGTGCCCTAGCTGTGGACTCGGCTCTTCTTGTTTGCTGCAAGTAGATGTTAGGTAAACACCAGGGCAGGGTGCAGGAAGAGGCCACGTTCAGATTCTGAGCCCATCCCGCTCTGTCTCACTCAGATGGACTCACCCTCGGGCAGTCGCAGGGAGGCTTCTCCCATCTTGCCCTGTGGGAATCTTGGAATCCAGTCCATTTGCCTTCCCTCTATGTCCCGTAAAAAAGCCTCAGAGAAAGGCAGGTGAGAGGTCATTACCACGCTCTGCCCTTGCAGCCCGGGGGAGTTTAGCTCAGGCTCGATTATCAGTGATCACAACATCTTTGATTTGCGTGAGCTTTTAAATTTTCTTTCCTTTTCTTTCTTTTTTTCTTTCATTCTTTCTTCTTTTTCTTTCCTCTTTCTCTCTTTCTCTTGCTTTATCTCTTTCTCTTTTTCTCTCTTTCTTTTCTTTTCTTTCTTTCTTTTTCTCTTCCTTTCCTTTCCTCTCTCTCTTTCTTTCACTTTTTGAGATAGGGTCTTGCTCTGTCACCCATGCTGGAATTCAGTGGCTCAATATTGGCTCACTGCAGCCTCCACCTCCCTGGCTCAAGCAATCCTCCCACCTCAGCCTCCCAAGTAGCTGGGGATACAGGCATACCAGCACACCCAGTTAATTTTTGTATTTTTTGGGGAGAGACAGGTTTTTGCCATGTTGCCCTGGCTGGTCTCAGACTCCTGGGCTCAAGCGATCTGCCTGCCTCAGCCTTGCAGAGTGCTGTGATTACAGGCGTGAGCCACAGCGCCTGGCCTTAATTCTCTTGTAATGCTTTCCCAGCCATTGTTTCATTTGTTAGCAGGCATGAGGTGGGAAATGGGGGAAGTCTTGAGGCAGAGGGACCGAGGGAGTCAAGGTTCTTGTTTCTGGGTGATGGGGTTGTTGGTGGGACCTGACCATCCTTCTTGCTATCCTGCACTCACCCCTAGGGCAGGGTCGGCTCAAGGCTAAGGAAAAGAAAATAGAGGAATTGGCCGGGTGTGGTGTCTCATCCCCGTAATCCCAGAACTTTGGGAGGCCTAGATGGGCCGGATCACAAGGTCAAGAGTTTGAAACCAGCCTGGCATGGTGAAACCCTGTCTCTGCTGAAAAGACAAAAACTGACCAGGCATGGTGGCACACACCTGTAGTCTCAGCCACTCGGGAGGCTGAGGCAGGAGAATTGCTTGAATCCAGGAGGCAGAGGCTGTAGTGAGCCAAGATCATGCCACTCCACTCCAGCCTGGGCAACAGAGCAAGACTCTGTCTCAAAAAGAAAAAGAAAATAGAGGAATAGCGGGGGATCGTGGAGGGAGGGGATTCTGGGGAGGTGAGTCCTCTGCCTTAAGCCCAAAGTAAGAGGTTGGAGGGAGTTTGCTTTTCTCCTACCTGAAGTTCTCAGAGGTGCCTTGCAATTGGTGGTCCGTCCTGCTCCGCTGTGGCTGCTGAGCTGCAGGAATTCAGCGGCTGGAGGGGGGCGTGTGGCTCTTCTTGACAGCGCTCTTGGCTCTGCAGCCAGACACAGCTGTGCTCCTCTGTGAGCCTCTGCCTCCTTTTATACCAGATGTGGGCAGGAAACAGATGAACTCATGTTCCAGCCCCACCCACTCGCTGGCTCTGGGAGTCCGTCTGAACAGCGAGCCAGGCCCCCTCTACACCTCCCTCTCCGGGACTTGCTGAGGCATGTGTGTGTGTGTGCGTGCCACTGTGTGTGTGTACGTGTGTAAGAGGGTTCAGGAACGGCTGAGCAAACCCCGATAGCCTTGGCCTGGGGACCTCCCTTGAGCTTTCTGCCCTCTGCCTGTGTCTGTCTCTCCCAGATGTCCTGCCAGGTTGACCGTCTGCCATGCCAGATAACCCAAAAAGCCCAGGACTCTAGCCTTCAGTTTGGAGAAAAACCAGCTCATGTTGTCCAGCTTTCCTTTGGAGAACCAGGTCACTGTGGAGTTATCAAATATAACCTCCATTGAAAGCTGGATGTTTTTCCACCAGGACCGTCTACCCCATGCCCTGGGACAACTCCAGGAAAGAGCACCCCTCCCTCCTCCTGGACCCAGTCCAGCAGCCACGGGCATGCAACCAGCCACGTGATTGTCTAGGTTTTGTCTGTCTAGCACTTGGGCCCAACAGAGGACTCTTGGTCTTTCCCTCATCCCCGCCATGTGCCCGGCCGCCTCCGATGATACACGGCTGACTCCCACACGTGTCCAGACTCTCCCCGTGCCCCCGAGGGCTCTCTTGTGTCAACAACCTTGTCTGGCTGGGGTTTGAGGTGTGCTGGGTGGGGCGGTGGTGGCTGAAAGGGACTAGGGGTTACCATGATAAAGGCTTGGTAAAGAAACAGGAGACCAACGTGTTTCGTTTCTTGGAGCTCCCCGCTGGGACTTGGGGGCAGCTTGTCCTTTATCTTCTTCCTCCAGACACAGACACCTGGGGAAGAGGGACAGAAGCAGAGTGTGAATTCATGGCGGGTTTGCAGGGTGTGCTTTTAGCGCTGGGGGTGAGGGGAGGAAGAGTGACTCATAGATTCTGTAGAGCAGTGGTCCTCAACGTTTTTGGCACTAGGGACTGGTTTCATAGAAGGCAATTTTTTCACAGACCAGGGTGGGATGGTTTCGGGATGATTCAAGCGCATTACATTTTTTGTGCACTTTATTTCTATTATTATGACATTGTAGTATATAATATAAATAATTCCACAACTCACCATCATGTAGAATCAGCAGGAGCCCTGAGCTTGTGTTCCTGAACTAGATGGTCCCCTCTGGGGGTGATGGGAGACAGTGACAGATCATCAAGCATTAGATTCTCATAGGAGCCGGCAGCCTGGATCCCGCGCATGCGCAGTTCACGATAGGATTTGTGCTCTTATGAGAATCTAATGCCGCTGCTGATCTGACCAGAGGCGGAGCTCAGGCGGTAATGTGAGCAGTGGGGAGCTGTAGCATGGCACGATGGCTCTCACCTGTAATCCCAGAACTTGTGGGAGGCTGAGGCAGGCAGATCACCTGAGGTTGGGAGTTCGAGACTAGCCTGACCAACATGGGGAAACTCCATCTCTACTAAAAATACAAAACGTTAGCCGAGTGTGGTGGCGCATACCTGTAGTCCCAGCTACTCGGGAGGCTGAGGCAGGTGAATCACTGGTACCTGGGAGACTGGGGTTGCAGTGAGCCGAGATCACGCCATTGCACTCCAGCCTGGGCAACAAGAGCAAAACTCCGTCTCAAAATAATAATAACAATAGTAATGGGGAGTGGCTGTCAATACAGATGAAATTTCACTTACCTGCCGCCCACTTCCTGCTATGCAGCCTGGTTCCTAACAGGCCATGGACTGGACCCTGGCCCAGAGGTCGGGGACCCCTGCTGTAGAGGGTGGAAACTGAGCATGTAGGACCAGACTAGTGGATTTGAGTTTTGTTTGTTTGTTTGTTTGTTTTTGAGACGGAGTCTCTCTCTGTCGCCCATGCTGGAGTGCAGTAGCATGATCTCCGCTCACTGCAACCTCTGTTCTCTCAGGTTCAAGAGATTCTCCTGCTTCAGCCTACTGAGTAGCTGGGACTACAGGTGCCTACCACCATGCCTGGCTAATTTTTTTTGTAATTTTAGTAGAGGTGGGGTTTCACCGTGTTAGCTAGGATGGTCATGATCTCCTGACTTTGTGATCTGCCCGCCTAGGCCTCCCAAAGTACTGGGATTACAGGTGTGAGCCACCACGCCCGGCCAAATTTGGAATTTTGACAGGGTCAGGTGCCCTTGGCCGTGTGGATGGAAGGGTGGCCAGCGTGCTGCCAAGGGGGGGTCTTGTATCAGAGACATGGCATACTTGGGGTCCATGCACTGTCGGGTTTTGTGTAGGTGGTGGGGCTTAATTAGGAGAATCCATGGAGACAGCAGATAACAGAGTCATAGGAAGTTTCAGTGGGTGGAAGCGTGGGGATGTTTGTTTTGGATTTTGTCCGTAAACAGATACCAAGGGCAACCACAGCTAAGCAGCCCTCCCGCTTTTCATTCTGCCTTAGGCTTTGTTTTCTCACAAGTGGCAAGGAGAGCTCAGAGCCTCCTCGGAAAGTTGGGCTCACAGACACATCAGAACTCTTCCTGTGAAACTGCCTCTTGTTTATGTCTTTTTCCTTTCCTTAGTTGTGGTTTGGAGTCCCTGAGAGTGTGGTTAGCGGTGAGGAAGAAGCGACCGCCCTGACCTCTTAGATGAAGACAAGTCAAGCCCCAAACCCATCTCTTTTTTTTTTTTTTTTGAGATAGGGTCTCATTCTGTCACCAAGGCTGGAGTGCAGTGGCGTGATCATAGCTTACTGCAGACTTAAACTCCTGGGCTCAAGCAAGTAGCGGGGACTGCAGGCTAGCGCCAACACACCCAGCGAATTATTATTTGCTCTTATAGAGATGGAGTCTCGCTGTGTTCACCAAGCTGGTCTCAAACTCCTGAGTTCAAACGATCCTCCCACCTTTGCCTCCCAAAGTGTATAAGCCACCATGCCCAGTCCCAGAGTTATCTCTTGTCCTCAAAAGTATCCCCAAGGTTGAGCCATGGTGGCTCTTACCTGTAATCCTAGCACTTTGGGAGGCCAAGGCGGGTAGATCACTTGAGGTCAAGAGTTCAAGACCAGCCCGGCCAATACAGTGAAACCACATCTCTACTGAAAATACAAAAAGTAGCGAGGCATGGTGTTGTGTACCTATAATCCCAGCTACTTGGGAGGCTGAGGCAGGAAACTCGCTTGAACCCGGGAGGTGGAGGTTGCAGTGAGCCGAGTTCATGCCACTGCATTCCAGCCTGGGCGACAGAGTGAGATTGTCTCAAAAAAAAAAAAAAAAAACCCAGCTTTGGCCGTGCCCCTGCCTCTACTTCACACACGTGGCCCTGCCTTCTCTTGCCTGCCTTAGGAACCGAGCCCTTCCATACCGGGTCCAGCTGCCCGAGGGTTGCTCCCCACCCGACCTCCCAGAGAAACCCCCTTCTCAGAATCTGACTCAAGGGGTTATCACTTTTCCCTTTTTCCCTGGACCCCAAGTCCTCTCTTTCTTCATCCAATCCTCTCTTTCCAGCTTACGCTCTTTTGTAAGGGGTCACATGGGCGCAGAGAGAAAAGTCCGTGCTGTTGAAATAGCCAGATCTCCAGCTTCCGGAGGGTCAGAGATAAGAGAGTGAGTTACGGGGACGTGAATTTTAGGGGAAAGTTCTGGCTCAAGCCTACTGGGAAAGATGTGTCCATCTGCCCCTGAGCAGGTGGTTCGTGACTGTAGACCACACTCAGATTTTCCATGACTGTCCCTCCACCCCCCACCCACCGGTGGGCCCTGGGTGGACTCTGGCCTTCCCACCACCCATCACTCCCTGACCTCCTGCCCTCTGGCCCGATCTCTGCTCTTCCTCTTTGCTTCTGTTTTCTCCACTCTCTCTCTTTTTCACTTTCCCTTTCTCCTTCTGAGCCTCCCATTTCTACTCCCTTCTCTCTGACATTTCGCCTGCCCTTTCTCCCCCAGCATCCCCACTCTTCGGCTGCAGGAGGCTGCCCCCCATTTCCACTCTCCCTCTTTTCTGCTGTCTCTGACTCAGTCCCACTTTCCCTCTAGGATCCCAGAATCCCTTTTACAGTCAAATGCTCAGCTCCCGGGCCCTTCCGGTGGGGAAGAGAGCGCTGCTGCCTGTTACACAGGCTCCCTGGAATGTGGCGCCCAGCCTCCCCATTCCTGGTGATTTCACTGGGAGAGCCGGGGGTGGGAGAACGCGGGGTCTTGCTCACGGCACTATTTCTGTCTTGGTTGCTCTCCAGGCAACACAGCTCCAAAAATAGCCTGTGTTTGGGTTCGGCTCTCTGCCCTTCTCTAGGAGGGAATCCGTCCTGGGTGTCTCTGCTGACTTTAAGATCGTGGTCCTGGGACAGCCTATCCAGGGGCCCTGCCTCACACTGGCTCTGTGCCTGAGATCCCCCTCCTCTCCTGCTGTGTCCCCTCTCCCCTGCCAACCCCTTGGCCGGCCGGCCAGCAGGCCAGCTATCTCTTTCTCTCTCTCTGTTTTTTTTTTTCTGGAGACAGAGTTTCTCTCTTGTTGCCCAGGCTGGAGTGCAATGGTGCAATCTCGGCTCACTGCAACCTCTGCCTCCGATGTCCAAGCGATTCTCCTGCCTCAGACTCCTGAGTAGCTGGGATTACAGGCCTGTGTCACCACACCTGGCTAATTTTGTATTTTTAGTAGAGATAGGGTTTCTCCATGTTGGCCAGGCTGGTCTCAAACTCCTGGTCTCAGGAGATCTGCCCGCCTCAGCCTCCAAAAGTGTTGGGATTACAGGCGTGAGCCACCTCACCCAGCCTGGCCATCTCTCTTTAAACTACACAATACTCTCACTGGTCCTGCCTCACCCAATGCAGCCCTTGCTTGTTCACAATTGCTTTTTTTTTTTTAGAGTGGGGGCCATGCTCTGTTGCCCAGGTGGGATGCAGAGGCACAGTTATGGCTCCCAGCATCGGCACAATCACGGCTCACTGCAGCCTCGACCTCGCAGGCTCAATTGATCCTCCCACCTCAGACTCCTGATGAGTTGCTAGTTGGGACTACAGGTGTGCACCACCACACCCCACTAATTTTTTTTTTTTTTTTGAGTCGGAGTTTTGCTCTTGTGGCCCAGGCTGGAGTACAGGGGCACGATCTCGCCTCGCTGCAGCCTCTGCCTCCTGGCTTGAAGCAATTCTTCTGTGTCAGCCTCCCAAGTAGCTGGGATTATAACTGGGATTATACCATGCCTGGCTATTTTTTGTATTTTTAATAGAGACGGGATTTCACCATGTTGGCCAGGCTGGTCTTGAACTTCTGACCTCAGGTGATCTGCCCACCTTGGCCTCCCAAAGTGCTGGGATTACAGACATGAGCCACTGCGCCCCACCTGATGTTTTTTTTCAGAGATGGGGGTCTCTCCATGTTGCCCAGGCTAGTCTCAAACTCCAGGGCTCAAGGTTGGAGTGCAGTGGTACCATTTCAGTTCACTGCAGCCTCCACCTCCCAGGCTCAAGTGATCCTCCCACCTCAGCCTCCCCAGTAGCTGGGACCACAGGTGTACACCACTACACCTGGCTAACTTTTTGTATTTTTGGTAGAGACAGGGTTTCACCATGTTGCCCTGGCTATTCTTGAACTCCTGAGCTCAAGTTATCTGCCTGCCTCAGCCTCCCAAAGTGCTGGGATTACAGGCATGAGCCACCATTCCTGGCCCTAACCCAGTTCTTTTAATTTACAAGTGAGGGCACTTAGGTCCAGTGAGGTCCACTGCACTTGAAGCCACAGTGACTACACCATAAATGAGAGAAGAGTGGTCATTGGATCAGGCGGACCCGGCTGCTAGTTAGGAATCTGACATTGGCTATATGACTAGGTAAAACTCAAACACCCTTCCTTCCTTCCCTACTTCCTTCCTTCCTCCCTCCCTTCCTCCTACCCTCCTTCCCTCTTTCCCTCCCCACTCCTTCCCTCCCTCCCTCCATCCCCTCTCCCTTCCTTCCTTCCCTCCCTCCCTCTGTCCCCCTCCCTTCTTTCCCTCCCTCCATCCATCCTCCCTTCCTTCCTTCTTTCCCTCCCTCCATCCCTCCTTCCTTCCCTCCCTCTTTCCCTCCCCCCTCCCTCCCTCCCTTCCTTCCTTCCCTATGACTGAGGGATCAGAGCCTCAGTATTACCTGTAAAAGGCGGGTAGTGATTAACATCTTTCAAGGTTATGATGAGGATCACATAGAACGTCTTCTGCCAAATGTCCCACACATTCCAGGCTCTCCCTTGTGGCAGCCGCTCTTGGTGGGCGGCAGAGCCAGGACAGGAACCCAGACAGCCTGACCTGTTCATTTTGATACCATGCAAGCTCCTTGACGGATGGATGTTTTAGGTGTTCGTTTTTACGCCTCTCGGCATTTAGCGGAGCATGGGCGTTAAACGCCTCGGAAGTGGACTGGCTGCTTACCTGAGGGGATGCCTGCCAGCCCCTCTTGTCTGTATCATGCCAGATCCTTCTGCTGTCTCCCTGGTCCTGACATGCTCCCACTGGCTAACTTTGCAGATCCCAGGAAGATACTCCTCTCTGGGCTGCATGTCATGGATGCACCCCGCTGATGTTCCAAGTGTATCCTTATCCTCTGAGCATACCAGGGAGGAAAGGGACTGGATTTACCAAAATAGAGCTGAGCCCGACCCACTGCTCCAGCAGACCCTTGCAGCCCCCATCTCCCATCTCTTACTGACTCTCCCATGACACCTGTAATGCTTTCATCACTTTAAAAAATTTATGCTTGCCAGTCGCAGTGGCTCATGCCTGTAATCCCAGCACTTTGGGAGGCCGAGGCAGGCGGATCACCAAGTCAAGAATTAGAGACCAGCCTGACCAACATGGTGAAACCCCATCTCTACTAAAAATACAAAAATTAGCCAGGTGTGGTGGTGCACGCCTGTAGTCCCAGCTACTTGGGAGGCTAAGGCAGGAGAATCACTTGAACCCGGCAGGCGGAGGTTGCAGTAAGCTGAGATCGTGCCACTGCACTCCAGCCTGGGCGACAGGGCAAGACCCCATCTCAAAAATAAATAAATAGCCGGACGCGGTGGCGTGTGCCTGTAGTCCCAGCTACTCGGGAGGCTGAGGTGGGAGGATCACTTGAGCCCAGGAGTTCTGGGCTGTGGTGCGCTATGCCAATCGGGTGTCTGCACTCAGTTTGGCATCAATATGGTGACCTCCCGGGAGCGGGGGACCACCAGGTTGCCTAAGGAGGGGTGAACCAGCCTAGGTCGGAAACGGAGCAGGTCAAAACTCCCATGCTGATCAGTAGTGGGATCGCGCCTGTGAATAGCCACTGCACTCCAGCCTGGGCAACATATCGAGACCCCGTCTCTAAAATAAATAAATAAATAAATAAATAAATAAATAAATAAATAAGGAATGTGGTCACCAAGGGGAGTTTTAATGGCAGGGAATGGGGGAACACAGGGCTCCTGGGGGTAGATGAGACACGGAGCCGATGACGTCGGGCTGATGAGGCAGTGCAAGCCTGCAGGGCGCCTCTGAGCCACTGGCCAGATTCCATCTGTCCATCCACTTCTCTTTACCCACACAAGTGGCTTATCTAACTCTGATTCACTTTCGATTGTCTTTACCAGAACTTGTTCCTCATTCTCTACATTCCTCTGTCTCTCTTTAGGCCTTTCTCTGGACACATTCTGGTTTTTTGTTGTAGTTCCTGTTTGTCTTGAGAAAGGGTCCTGCTCTGTCACCCAGGCTGGAGTGCAGTGGCTCAGTCATGGCTCACTGCAGCCTCCACCTCCTGGGCTCAAGCCGTCCTGCCTCAGCCTCCTGAGTAGCTGAAACTGCAGGCGTGCACCACCAGGCCTGGCTAATTTAAAACGTTTTTTGTAGAAATGGGGTCTTATTATATTGCCCAGGCTGGTCTTGAGCTCCTGGGTTCAAGGGATCCTCCCACCTCTGCATCCTGAGTCTCTGGAACTACAGGCTCGTACCACCATGCCTGTTCTTTTTCTAGTCGCCATTCCTGGCTCTGGATGTGACTATATGAGTGAACTTCCACTGAGCCAGGCAGATGTCCAGACAGTGACCCGAAGTCAGTGGGGGATGGGTGAGGGCGGAGGTCTCAGGGGTGATGCTGCCTGGGTGACACAGCACAGATGGAATTCACCATGGGGACGCCAGCATGCCCAGTCAGTCACTGGCCACTCTTATCTCCCCAGCTTCCCCTCCACATGGGAGCAGGCTTCTTCAGTGTCTCTTCATCTGAGTCACCCTGGGCCCCCTCAGCTGTCCTCACCACTGTCATGCAGCTGGGCTGCTGGCTGGCTTCAATCTGTCTGGGCCCAGAGCCCATCCCGGACCCCCTCGTGTAGCTCTGTGGCTGGAAGGCCTGGGAGAGCAGTGAGGTGTGGGAGAGGAGGGGAGCAGGAACCCTGGCCTAGCTGCGGGTTGAGGGGACCATGGATGGCTGCCTTCTGCCTTCCTCCTGCACAGCCAACGAGACCACAGAGCGGTGTCTTAGGGTCTTTTCTGAGGTGGTTTTGTTTCCGGTTTTGTTTTGTTTCTTGAGATGAAGTCTCGCTCTGTCACCAGTCTAGAGTGTAGTGTGTGATCTCAGCTTACTGCAATCTCCACCTCCTGGGTTCAAGCGATGCTCCTGCCTCAGCCTCCTGAGTAGCTGGGAGTACAGGCATGCACCACCATGCCCGGCTAATTTTTTGTATTTTTAGTAGAGACGGGGTTTCACCACGATGGCCAGCATGGTCTCAATCTCTTGACCTCACGATCAGCCTGCCTTAGCCTCCCAAAGTGCTGGGACAACAGGCATGAGCTGCCGCACCCGGCCTCTGCCGTGGTTTTTATGGGACCTTCACACATGCACAGGACGAATACTGTCCTTGTCTCAGGAGCTTGCATGGTGGTCTCTGGCCTGTGCAACGATGCCCTCTGCTATAGTGCAGACTGGATACCGCGTGGGAGGACTTTCCCGAGGCTGCCCACACCCAGCTTCTTCCTCCTCTTTCTTCTTCTTCTTTTTTTTTTTTTTTTTTTTTGAGACAGAGTTTCACTCTTGTTACCCAGGCTGGAGTGCAGTGGCATGATCTTGGCTCACTGCACCCTCCACCTCCTGGGTTCAAGCGATTCTCGTGCCTCAGTCTCCCGAGTAGCTGGAATTACAGTTGTGCGCCACCACACCCAGCCAATTTTTGTATTTTTAGTAGAGAAGGGGTTTCACCATGTTGGCCAGGCTGGTCTTGAACTCCTGACTTCAAGTGATCCACCTGCCTTGTCCTCACAAAGTGCTTGGATTACAGGCCACCTTGCCTGGCCTCCACCTGCTTGGACAGAGCAAGACTCCATCTCAAAAAAAAAAAAAAAAAGGATTCAATCCAACCTGCTACTGAGCCCCTCATGTTTGCTCTGGACACAGACTTCTCCGATGGTCCTTGCTGTGACCAGACAGCTCCGGCTCCAGTGAGCTGGGTGATTGTGAACAAGTCCTCTACCTTCTAGAGCCCCAGTCTCTGGAGAAAGAGGCAGACAGGGTGCATGTACAAGGAGGAAATTCTGGGCAACTCCCTTTTTTCCTGAGTCTCAATTTTCTCTCCTGTAAAGTGGGAATAATGATGCCAATTCCATAACAGTGGCACTAGGATTTCAACAGATGGCATGAATGAGATGACCAACTGCATCCATCCATAGAAAGTCGTCAGTAGGTGTAATCCCAGCACTTTGGGAGGCCGAGGCGGGTGGATCACGAGGTCGAGAGATCGAGACCATCCTGGTCAACATTGTGAAACCTCGTCTCTACTAATACAAAAAAATTAGCTGGGCACGGTGGCGTGTGCCTGTAATCCCAGCTACTCAGGAGGCTGAGGCAGGAGAATTGCCTGAACCCAGGAGGCGGAGGTTGCGGTGAGCCGAGATCGCGCCATTGCACTCCAGCCTGGGTAACAAGAGCGAGACTCCGTCTCAAAAAAAAAAAAAAAAGAAAGTCGTCAGTAGGTTACAAAAATGGTGGCCAGGCACAGTGGCTCATGCTTGTAATCCCAACACTCTGGGAGACCGAGGCGGGTGGATCATGAGGTCAAGAGATCAAGAGCAACCTGGCCAACATAGTGAAACTCTGTCTCTACTAAAATACACACACACACACAAAAATTAGCTGGGTGTGATGGTGCACACATGTAGTCCCAGCTACTCACAGGAGAATCGCTTGAACCCTAGAGGCGGAGGTTAAAGTGAGCCGAGATCGTGCCACTGCACTCCAGCCTGGCAACAGATCAAGTTGAGATCCCTGCCTCACATGGGCAGTCCACATGAGGTCATGAGTTCGAGCCCAGCCTGGCCAACACGGCAAAACCCTGTCTCTACTAAAAACACAAAAATTAGCCAGGTGTGGTGGTGCACACCTGTAATCCCAGCTACTTGGGAGACTGAGGCAGGAGAATTGCTTGAGCCTGGGAGGTGGAGGTTGCAGTGAGGTGAGACCACTCTACTGCACTCCAGCCTGGATGACAGGGCAGGACTCTGTCTCAAAAAAAAAAAAAAAAAAGTAACTGTTTTTTTTAAAAATATGTCTTTTCTTAAGCCCATTGGTTTCCTGAGGGTCTCCTATGCTAGAAGGGAGGGATATTCACCAACGAGGCTCTAAAGTGAGGAAACTCCAGACAGTGAGCAGGTGGAGCTGGGCCGGGTCCTGCTGGGGCAAGGAAGGCCACCAAGGGCTCTGGCCTGTGTCCAGCACTGGTCCATAAGAACGGTGGAAAAGGAGACTCACCTAGGCCATTAATACCACAGTAAGAACATGGATCTAGGCTGGGCGAGGTGGCTGACGCCTGTAATCCCAGCACTTTGGGAGGCTAAGACTGGAGGATCATTTGAGGCAAGGAGTTTGAGACTGGCCTGGGCAACACAGACAGACCCTGTCTCTACAATATATATATTAAAAAATTAGCTGGGTGCAGTGGTGCGTATCTGTGGTCCCAGCTACTGGGGAGGCTGAGGCTGGAGAATCTCTTGAGTCCAAGAAGTCAAGGTTGCAGTGAGCTGTGATCACACCACTGCAATCTGGTCCAGCCTGGGTGGCAGAGCAAGATACTGTCTCTAAAAAAGACAAAAAAGTCCGGGCGCTGTGGCTCATACCTGCAATCCCAGCACTTGGGACACTGAGACAGATGGATCTCCTGAGGCCAGGAGTTCAAGACCAGGCTGACCAACATGGTGAAACTCCGTCTCTACTAAAAATCCAAAAAATTAGCTGGGCATGGTGGCAGTTTCCTGTAATCCTAGCTACTGGGGAGGCTGAGGCTCAAGAATCTCTTGCACCCAGGAGGCAGAGGTGGCAGTGAGCCAAGATCACACCACTACACTCCAGCCTGGGTGACAAAGTGGTCTCAAAATAAATAAGTACATAAAAACTTAAAAATTAAAAAAATTAAAAAGACAAGAAGCAAACAAAGAACTCAGATCTAATGCTGGCCCCCCCAGGCTGCAATCCTGAAGCCCCCACAACTCCCAGGGCCTGAAGCCCCATCTGAGACTTATGACATGGTCCCCACCGGAGTCCCCTTCCTGGGGGGCTCTGATGCATCCCTTCTGTGCCTACCCACATCTGTGTCAGGAACTCCCACGACGGTGTGAGTAAGGGCTGATGCAGGCAGGACGAGTAACTGTTATTCACACAACAGCATTGCCTTCATGGGTGCCTGGGGGAGGGGGCCGGGGCCGTTGGGGTGAGGGTGGCTGAGGTGGCAGATATGAGGCAGCTAAGACTCGACAAAGGGCTCCGGGGCCCCTTCTGCTCCGGGGCTGGGAGGGCAGGCTGACCTGGGCGCTTAGAGCACCCCAGAGATCAGACTTGGGCTGTTCCCTGGAATCAGCACACAGGCTGGAGGCTAGGACAGAAGAGGGGGCCATTGCCATCCCCACCACATCTCCCCCTTCTCCCCCACCTCGCAAAACCCCACAGGAAATGTCAGGGGCAGGAGAGTTGGCACAGGTATTGGGCAGAACCACCCCCTTCCCCTGATAACATTGGAGGTTGGTCTCAACCATCGCCTGTCTGAGCTCCTTGCCTTCCTCATGCGCTGGGGCAGACTTGCAGAAAATGGTGGCAGAACCTGATTTGGGAGTATGAAGTCCAAGGCGGTAGGAGAGGTGTGTCTCCATCTGCGTGGAACTTCCTCATGCGTCCAGTCTGGGTTTGCCCCAGGGACTCACACTGCTCCATTGTAGAGGGGAAGGGTGGCTTGCTTTTTCTTCTTCTTTTTTTTTTTTAAGAGAGTTTCCCTTTGTTGCCCAGGCTGGAGTGCAATGGCGCGATCTCGGCTCACTGCAACCTCCGCTTCCCAGGTTCAAGTGATTCTCCTGCCTCAGCCTCCTAAGTAGGGGAATTACAGGCATGTGCCACCACACCCAGCTAATTTTGTATTTTCAGTAGAGACAGGGTTTCATCATGTCGGCAGACTGGTCTTGAACTCTTGACCTCAAGTGATCCACCCACCTTGGCCTCCCAAAGTTCTGGGATTACAAGCGTGAGCCACCATGCCTGGCCGGCTTCTTTCTTCTTCTTCTGCTTCTTCTTATTATTATTATTTTTGAGACGGAGTCTCACTCTGTCACCCAGACTGGAGTGCAGTGGCACAATCTTGGCTCAATGCAACCTCTGCCTCCCAGGTTGAAGCAATTCTTCTGTCTCAACTTCCCAAGTAGCTGGAACTACAGGTGTGTGCCGCCATGTCCAGCTAATTTTTTGTATTTCTAGTAGAGACGGGGTTTTGCTATATTGGTCAGGCTTGTCTTGAACTCCTGACCTCAGGTGATCCACCTGCCTTGGCCTCCCAAAGTACTCGGATTACGGGTATGAGTCACCTTGCCTGGCTGGCTTGCTTTTTCTTTACAGCTTTCTTTTCTTTTCTTTCTTTTTTTTTTTTTTTTGAGACAGTCTTGCTTTGTCATCCAGGCTGGAGTGTAGTGGTGTGATCTCAGTTCATAGCAACCTCTGCCTCCCAGTTCAAGTGATTCTCCTGCCTCAGCCTCCTGAGTAGCTGGGATCACAGGCATGCACCACAATGCCAGTCTCTTTTTGGTATTTTTAGTAGAGACAGGATTTCGCCATATTGGCCAGGGTGGTCTCGAACTGCTGGCCTCAACTGATCTGCCTACCTTGGCCTCCCAAAGTATTGTGATTCCAGGCATGAGCCACTGCGCCTGGCCTTTTTTAGAGTTTTAGAAGTTTCCTTCCTCTAACTGCAGCAGTAACAGGGCTAGTATTTATAGAGCCCTTGCTGTTTGCTAGGCCCTGTTTCATACTCATTATTTTATTTCATTTTCATACAACTGAAGTAAAAAAGGGGTATTGGGGAGCAGGCGCATTGGCTCATGCCTCTAATCCCAGCACTTTGGGAGGCCAAGGCAGGAGAATCGCTTGAGCTCAGGAGTTTTAGACTGGCGTGGGCAACATAGCAAAAGACCTTCTCTATAAAAAATACAAAAAAAAAAAAAAAAATTCAGGCATGGTGGTCTGGGCCTGAAGTCCCATCCATGGTGGATGCACCACAGGCCCCTGCAAAAGGGGCCCCGAGGCCTGACCAAGGAGGAAGTCCAGTTTCCCTTTCCTGCTTCAGCCCTTTGCCGTGTTCGTCCCCTGTCCTCTGCACGAATGGTCAAGGTCCTGGCTGATGGCCAGCGCTGTCTGGACAGGAGGAAACCGGGATATGAGGGGCAGAACACGAAGTCCTCAAGAGCAGAAATTCCACCGGAAGGGAAACAATGCGTAGGGGATAGAGTCATCCCCAACGGGGCAAGGGAAGGGACACAGCCTTCCTGGCCCAAGCGGGGTAAACAACCCCAGGCCTGGGGAAGCTCCCGACATCTAGCGTCTTCCAGGCACGGATGCTGGAGCACTGGGCTGGAGTGCTGGGTGGGGCACCGCCTTGGACCAGCTGGAAGAAATGGGTCCCTGCACTGTTTTCTGGCCTTTGAAGGCTGATGTGCTCCTATGGGGAGGAACAGGATTCCATGCCAAGGTCAGGGGGATCAAGGGAAGAAGTGGGGGACGATCCAGCTAAGGAGGTTCAGCTGTGGCTGCAGCCACAATGGCCACAGCCCTCAATGGCCGGTCAGCTGCTGGTTACCAAATAAGAAAGCCCTAGGGTTTTGTTCTGTTTTGTTTTCATTTTTGTTTTGAGACAGGGTCTCTCTGTCACCAGGTTGTAGTTCAGAGGTATGATCACGGCTCACTACAGCCTCAGGCTCTCGGGCTCAAGTGATCCTCCCACCTCAGCCTCCCTAGCAGCTGGGACCATAGGCACATGCCAGCATGCCCAGCTAATTAAAAAAAAATTTGGGGGCCGGGTGCGGTGGCTCACACTTGTAATCCCAGCACTTTGGGAGGCTGAGACAGGCGGATCACCTGAGGTCAGGGGTTCGAGACTATCCTGGCCAACATGGTGAAACCCCATCTCTACTGAAAATACAAAAAGTAGCCGGCATGGTGGCAGGCACTTGTAATCCCAGCTACTCGAGAGGCTGAGGCAGGAGAATCGCTTGAACCCAGGAGGCGGAAGTTGCAATGAGCTGAGATTGTGCCACTGCACTCCAGCCTGGGTGACAAGAGTGAAACTCTTGTCTCAAAAAAAGAAAAAAAGAAAGAAAGAAAAGAAAAGAAAAAGGGTCTTGCTATGTTCCCCAAGCTGGTCTCAAACTCCTGGGCTTAAGCAAGCCTCCTGTTTTGGCCTCCCAAAGTGCTGGGATTACAAGCATGAGCCATCATGCCCAGACAGCTCCAAGTTTTAGGGCAGGATTTTCAGGAGCCAGAACTTGTGGAAAGCTCTGTTAGGGGTTAAAGAGGCCAGTCCGGGGCCACACTCTGTGGTGTTACAGGGGGAAATTTCCTTTCCTTTCAGGGCCCAGACCAGGCTAGCCTTTAGCGGAGCGGAAATGAGCCTTCTCCCAGGGCTGGAAAAGGAGCTTCCGTCTGGAAGAGACAGAAGCAGTAACAGTGCCCCTGGGATCTCCCGCCCAGCCTCCCATGCTGGCCGGGCTGGAGGGAGGATTGATGCAGAGGCTGAAAATTCAGGCCCCGCTTAGTCTGGATTTCTGGGTGCCTCTGTCATTTGTTTAGGTGGCTTTTGATCTGCGAATCCGTTTGTTTTTCAGCTTTCAGGGTCTGCTTGCCTTTTCTGTAGTTTTTGAAGTTCCCGTCCCCAAAACTGCAGCGATAACAGGGCTAAGATACGTACAGAGGTTGCTGTTTGCTAGGCCCCGTTTAATACCCATTATTCTATTTCATTTTCACACAACTAAAAAATGGGTATTGGCAGCCCGGCGCAGTGGCTCATTACTGTAATCCCAGCACTGTGGGAGGCCCAGGCAGGTGGATCACTTGAGGTCAGGAGTTCGAGACCAGCCTGGCCAACAGGGTGAAACACTGTCTCTACTAAAAATATAAAAATTATATGGGCGTGGTGGTGGGTGCCTGTAATCCCAGCTACTTGGGAGACTGAGGCAGGAGAATCTCTTGAGCCCGGGAGGTGGATGTTGCAGTGAGCCGAGATTGTGCCACTGCACTCCGGCCCAGGTGACAGAGCAAGACTCAGTCTCGAGAAAAAATAAAAAATAAAATAAATAAATAAATAAACGGGTATTAGGGACCAGGTGTGGGGTCTCATGCCTGTAATCCCAGCACGTTGGGAGGCTGAGACTGAAGGATCACTTGAGGCCAGGAGTTGGAGGCCAGGGCTTGGAGACCAGCCTGGGCAACATAGCAAGACTCTGTCTCTGCCAAAAAAAATTGTAATAACATTAATAATTAGCTGGGTGTGGTGATGTGTACCATAGTCCCAGCTACTCTGGAGGCTGAGGTGGGAGGACAGCTTGAGGGGAGGAGTTCAAGGCTGCAGTGAGCTATGATCATGCCACTGCACTCCAGCCTGGATGACAGAGAGACTGTCTCTTAAAAAAACAAAATAAGGTATTGGTATTATTCTCATTTTAAAAATGAGGAGACTGAGGGCTGGGCATGGTGGCTCACGTCTGTAATCCCAACACTGGCAGGCTGAGGTAGATGGATCATGAGGTCAGGAGTTCGAGACCAGCCTGGCCAACATAATGAAACCCTGTCCCTACAAAACAAATCCAAAAATTAGCCGGGTTTGGTGGTGGGCACCTGTAATCCCAGCTACTCAGGAGGCTGAGGCAAGAGAATCCTTTGAACCCGGGAGGTGGAGGTTGCAGTGAGCCAAGATGGAGCCATTGCACTGCAGCCTGAGTGACAGGGTAAGACTACATCTCAAAAAAAAAAAGACAAGGAAACTGACATATAGATGAGTTGCTATCTTGCTCAAAGTCACTCAGCTAAGAGAGGGACTCACTCCAGCAGCCCCAGCTCTGAACCGGGCTTCATCCTGTTTCTCAATATCTGGGCTGCTCCCCCAACATGACCCTTGCATGCCTGTCCTCCAACCCCCAATTCAGGATGACTCAAGCCCCTCACTGTGTGTCCCACTGCTCCCCACGCATCCCTTCATTGGCTCCTCCCTTCAAAACTTGTTTTTTTAAGAGACAGAGTCTCACTCTGTCACCCAGGCTGGAGTGCAGTGGCATGATCTTGGCTCACTGCAACCTCTGCCCCCGGGTTCCAGCAATTCTCATGCCTCAGCCTCCTGAGTAGCTGGAATCACAGGCATGCACCACCATGCCTGGCTAATTTTTATATTTTTATAGAGATGGGGTTTCCCCATGTTGGCCAGGCTGGTCTTGAACTCCTGGCCTCAAGTGATCCTCCTACCTCAGCCTCCCAGAGTGCTAGGGCTACAGGCATGAGCCACCTCGGCTGGCCCAAAACCATTCTAATCTAGGCCTTATCCTCTCCCTCCCACCAAATCTGCTAAATTGAGGGACTGGTTTCAACCCAAGTGTCACCGGGTCATGCCTGCTTTTGAATGGTGACTTTCTGAGCCTTGCTCCAGTGGTTCTCCATCCCAGCTACGCGGTGGACTTACCCAGGAGCTTCTGAAAAATCGTGAGGCCCAGGCCTACCTATGATGATTTGAATTGGAATCCTGGGATCTGGTATTTTGGTTTTTGTTTTTGTTTCAGACAGTCTCGCTGTCGCCCAGGCTGGAGTGCAGTGGCACAATCTTAGCTCACTGCAACCTCTGCCTCCAGGTTCAAGCGATTCTCCTGCCTCAGCCTCCCGAGTAGCTGGGCTTACAGGCATGTGACACTACACCCAGCTCATTTTGTATTTTTAGTAGAGATGGGTTTTCTCCATGTTGGTCAGGCTGGTCTTGAACTCTCGACCTCCTGATCCCCCTGCCTTGGCCTCCCAAAGTTCTGGGATTACAGACATGAGCCACTGCACCTGGCCTTGGTATTCTTTTTATTAGCTCTTCGGGTGCCTCTAGGATAGAGATAACAGACTTTGCTCATCTGATGAGCATATGAAATTTCAGGCATTGGCTGCCATGGGGTGGCTGTTGGAGGCAGGAGTCCTCCTATCACACTAGAAGGGGCCACCTGGTGGGCTGAAGGCTTGTCACTGTTCCCTAGAGCCCTGAGGCTGAGGACAAGGAGCTACAGCCTGTGGGGGGCAAGACAGGCCGCGCCAGGTTGGCCTTTTGACCTTTGTGCCTAGCAAGCAGTTTTCTTTCTCTGCCCTCTGCCTCATTCGTGTCTGTGGACTTCAGACTAGATTCTGATGTGGGTGGAGAAGGGAGAGAGGAGACAAGAGTAGGGGAGGGATTAGAAGGTCTCTAGCTTCAGAGCCAAAGGCCAGCACAGGCCTCCAGTGCTTTGAAAGAGCTTTAGAATGGCCAGGGATGGTGACTCACGTGTGTAATCCCAGCACTTTGGAAGGCTGAGGCCGGTGGATCATTTGAGGTCAGAAGTTTGAGACTAGCTTGGTCAACATAGTCAAAACCCGTCAATAATACAAAAACTAGCTGGACATGGTGGCACACACGCCTGTAATCCCAACTACACAGGAGGCCGAGGCAGGAGAATCGCTTTGAACCCAGGAGGCAGAGGTTGCAGTGAGCCGAGACTGCACCACTGCACTCCAGCCTGGGTGATGAGTGAGACTCCATCTCAAAAAAAAAAAAAAAAAAAAAAAGAAAGAGCTACAGATTAGAAGCCCCTGTAGGAGATCACGCAGGAGATAGACCCTGGAGAATGATAGAATGATAGGCATCATCATAATTGCCATCTTGGAGAGAGGGAGGGAGGGAGGGGGTGGAGGGAGGGAGGCAGGAAGGAAGAAAGGGAGGGAGGGAGGGAGGGAGGGAGGGAGCGATCTGGCTCTGTTGCCCAGGCTGGAATGTAGTGGCATGATCATGGCCTTTCTTTCTAGCACTGGAGAGCCCACTTTCATCTACCCAGGGGCAGAGAAAGATGTAGGGGCTGGAGATGTGACTCCCGCCCTGGAAGGACTTGGGAACCTGGTCCAGAGAAAGACAACACTTGTTATAAAGATAAGAAGATTCTGGCCGAGCACAGTGGCTCATGCCTGTAATCCCAGCAGTTCGGGAGGCCGAAGCAGGACTGCTTGAGGCGAGGAGTTTGAGACCAGCCTGAGCAATATATTGAGACCTCCCTTCTCTACAAAAAAAATTTAAAAGTTAACTGGGTGTGGTGGTGCATGCCTGTAGTTTCAGCTACTCAGGAGGCTGACACGGGAGGCTCACTTGAGCCTGGGAGGTCGAGGCTGCAGTGAGTCATAGTCACGCCACTGTACTCCAGCCTGGGCAACAGAATAACTCTTTCTCTCTTTCTCTTTCTTTCTTTCTTTCTTTCTTCTCTCTCCTTTCTCACTTTTTTTCTTTCTTTTCTTTCTTCTCTCTTTCTCTTTCTTTTCTTTCTCTCTCCTTCCTTCCTTCCTTTCCTTTTCTTTCTTTTCCTTTTTTCCTCCTTCCTTCCTTTCTTCCTTCTCTTTTTCTTTTTCTTTCTCACAGAGTCTCACTCTATAACCCAGGCTGGAGTACAGTGGCATCATCTCAGTTCACTGAAGCCTCCACCTCCCGAGTTCAAGTGATTCTCCTGCCTCAGCCTCCCAAGTAGCTGGGATTACAGGCACCTGCCACCACGCCTGGCTAATTTTGTATTTTTAGTAGAGATGGGGTTTCATCAAGCTGTCCAGACTGGTCTCGAACTCCTGACCTCAAGTGATCCACTCACCTTGGCCCCCAGTGCTGGGATTACAGGCGTGAAACATCATGCCTGGCCGTGAGACCCTGTTTCAAAAAAAAAAGAGAAGGTTCTAAGGAAATTTACACCAAAGGGCTCTTGAGTGACACGTGAGATCAGGCCCCTAGAAAGGGGATGTGTGAGGCCTGGGGCAGATGGGGAAGGGTCCAGGGACCTTGGCATAGAGCAGAGAGGCATGATCAGGGGCTGGTGGGGGAGGACGTCACAGCCTGGGGTCGTGTACATAAAGCAGGTTGGAGGATCTGGACATGGAGGACCCCAAAGGGCAAACTCCTCATGTGGGGTTTGCTCCATGTGAGGCAACCTGGGGGAACCTCCCGCTCCCTTGTTGGCTGCGCGTCACCTTCCCGCCCGGACCTGCTCTCTTAGTCACTTCTGCGCCAGGTGCTCCCTTCCCTGCAGCTCCGGGACAGTGATGAGGCTCCCGTTATTCACAGCCTGAACCACTATGGCTGTCTCCCTTCGGGCACCCTCCCTGGGTGCAGCCAGCCTGCCAGCTCATTCCCTTAGGAGGCTGGCCCCAGACCCAGACACCCCAGGTGGTGCCAGGGACAGCAGATGCTTGGGGCCCTGCAGACAGAGACCTCCCCCTCCTCCTGAGCCCTTCAGCCCTGGGCTGGCCAGCTTGGTCCAAGGATGAGCATCTCAGGAAGCAGAAGCAGTTGTCATGTGTCCACGGCCTTGCTCCTGCGCAGGGGACACCAGGGAAATTACAGAGAGACCAACAGAGGAGCTTTGAGGTCTAGGAGATTTGAGAGTTCCCCGCTTCTCTTTCTGAGCGCCCCGATTTCAAGCTAACAGAAGCCGTTCTGTTTTGGGTGGATGAAGCATATCATTCTTGAATCTAAACTCCTGGAACTGAGCTCAGGGGACCTTGTCCTCAAGTCCTTCTTTCAGGAAATGACGTGCCAAACTCCATTTGCTCCTGTCTATCTTTGGTCGTAGCTCATCAGGGAGAGAGAGAGGCAGAGGCGGGAGGCAAGGGCTGAGCCCAGATGGAAAGCCCCAGACTCGGGAACCCCTCCTCCACCTCCCACCTGTCGCTGTTTCTGAGAATCCCGAGGGGCTCACAGGTAAGAGGTCATGTTGTGTCCAAAACAACAGGCTCTGTCCAAAACACTGCGCTGGTTTTCCGGGCTGAATCAGAGCTGGTCAGCAGCTCTGCAGCAGGTGGAAGGAGGCAGGGCTGTCCCCCTTGGCCTGGGCGGGATTCCCCACCCTCTCTCTCCAACAGAGTTTTCCTGTACAGTAGACTGCTAGTTCCACCAGCCGGAAGAATGAGCATGTCTGTGCGTGCGTGAGTGTGTTTGTGTTTGTGTAACGGGCATCTGCCAGGGCTGTGCTAATTGCAGGGCCTCCCCAGGGCTCCCCACATTTCCCAGCAAGCCCAGTGCCTTTTTTTTTTTTTTTGAGATGGAGTCTTTCCCTGTCACCCAGGCAGGAGTGCAGTCGCGAGATCTCTGCTTACTGCGATATCCGCCTCCCAGGTTCAATCGATTCTCCTGCCTCAGCCTCCCGAGTAGCTGGGATTACAGGCGCAAACCACCACACCGGGCTAATTTTTGTATTTTTAGTAGAGACAGGTTTCACCGTGTTGGCCAGGCTGGTCTCGAACTCCTGATCTCAAGTGATCCATCCGCCTTGCCTCCCAAAGTGCTGGGGTTACAGATGTGAGCCACCGCGCCCGGCCCCCAGTGCCTCTTCTGTGGAGGATGAGCAGAAGCAGTGTGGGTGAAAGAGGACACTGGGAAGTTAACTACACATCTGGGGTTGGGGGCACATCTCAATTTGCCACATCTACCCTGTGGCAAATCTACCCCTGGTAGATCCCATCACACGATCTCTTGCAATTAGGCAGGTCCACTCACTGCCCCCACTTGGACTTCTGGGGATCTTTCGTGGTCAGTCTCCCGCCACACACACTCATCTCTGGAATGTTCCCTCTCCTCTGCAGATCTGCGGTCCACAGAACCTTCCAAAGCTTCCACCTTTCCCCAAAGCCACCCTCTGCTGTCTGTCCTTTGAACCTGAAAATTCTTGCAATATGACCCATAGCATCAAACACAGAGTTCAGCCCTGGCTTGTTTTCCACTGTCAGGAGTTCGAGACCAGCCTGGCCAACACGGTGAAACCCCATCTCTACTAAAAATACTGTGTCATGTATTCATTTTGCTTTCCCTACTGGATGGTAAGCAATTTAGGGGTTAGGAACTGTTTGGGTCTACGCTTTCCTCCTGTGCCCCTTAATACTGCATGATACGGGCCCAGTGCAGAGGCTCACGCCTGTAATCCCAGCACTTTGGGAGGCTGAGATATCACTTGAGCCAAGAGTTCAAGACCAGCCTGGGTAACACAGCCAGACCCCTTCTCTACAAAAAAGAAAGTACTTAGCCAGGCCTGGTGGCACACACCTGTGGTCCCAGCTACTCACGAGGCTGAGGTCGGAGGATCCATTGAGCCCAGGAGTTGGAGGCTGCAGTGAGCTATGATCACATCACTGCACTCCAGGCTAGGGGACAGAGTGAGACCCTGTCACTAAAAAAACAAAAACAGGCTGGGCGCGGTGGCTCACACCTGTAATCCCAGTACTTTGGGAGGCCAAGGTGCGAGGATCACCTGAGGTCAGGAGTTTGAGATCAGTCTGGCCAACATGGTGAAGCCCCATCTCTGCTAAAAATACAAAAATTAGCCAGGCGTGGTGGCTAATTACTCCCAGCTACTCAGGAGGCTGAGGCAGGAGAATTGCTTGAGCCAGGGAGCAGAGGCTGCAGTGAGTTGAGATTCAGCAACTGCATTCCAGCCTGGGTGACAGAGCGAGACTCCGTCTCAAAACGAACAAAAACAAAAACCCCAACAACAAACAAGCTGAATACTGCACAATGCGGGCAGGGCCTGGGCCCACCAGTGAAGTGCTCCAAAGTTAACTTTGCCTTCCGAGAAGTTAATTAGGAAGACACTCATTTTAGGAGAGGATATTAGCCTTCTAGCAATGGCCTTGGGCGACCGTCTGTCTGCGAATGTTCCAAATCCAATTAAGGAGGCCCGGGAGAAACCTCAGAGGAGCTGATGCAATTGTGATTGCAACTTAGAGATGCAACAGCGTCGCTGTCCGTCTGAAGGAAAATGCCAGTTGGAGGAGGGTGTTCCGCAGGCTTTAGAAAGAGGGGAATCCAAGACACCATGTTTGACGCCAGGTCTCCAACTGTTCAGAAGAGCTGGTGTCCTGTCCCAAAAATGTCACAGCCCAGGCCATGGGACAGACGTGGCCCCAAGTGGTGAGGATGTCTCTGATTGTCACTGCTGGACAATAGCAGTCTCTAGGATCATCCAACACCCTGCCCTGGCCTTGTTCTTTTTATTTATTTATTTATTTTTGCAACAGAGTTTTGCTCTGTCGCCCAGGCTGCAATGTAGTGACACCATCTCGGCTCACTCCAACCTCCACCTCCCAGGTTCAAGCGATTCTCCCATCTCAGCCTCTGGAATAGCTGGGATTACAAGTGTGTGCCACCATGCCCCACTGATTTTTGTATTTTTAGTAGAGATGGGATTTCGCCCTGTTGGTCAGGCTGGTCTCGAACTCCTGACCTCAGGTGAGCCACCCGCCTTGGCCTCCCAAAGTGCTGAGATTACAGGCATGAGCCTGGCCTATTCTTTAAATTACTTTTAGGAGACAGTCTTGCTCTGTCACCCAGGCTGGAGGGCAGGGGTGTCATCATAGCTCACTATAGCCTCAAACTTCCAGGCTCAAACAGTCCTCCCACCTCAGCCTCCTTAGTAGCTGGGACTACAGGCACACACTACCATGCCTCGTTAATTTTAAAACATTTTTATAGAGACGGGCCAGGCGCAGTGGCTCATGCCTGTAATCTCCAACTTTAGGAGGCTGAGGAGGGCAGATCATTTAAAGTCAGAAGTTTGAGACCAGTTTGGCCAACGTGGTGAAACCCTGTCTCTACTAAAAATACAAAAATTAGCTGGACATGGTGGCAGGCACCTGCAATCTCAGCTACTCGGGAGGCTGAGGCAGGAGAATTGCTTGAACCTGGGAGATGGAGGTTGCAGTGAGCCCGGATCACGCCACTGCACTCCAGTCTGGGTGACAGAGCAAGACCCTGCTTCGAAAAAGAAAAAAAGTATTGTGTAGAGACAGGGTCTCACTCTGTTGCCCAGACTGGTCTTGAACTCCTGGGTTCAAGCGATCCTCCCGCCTGGACCTCCCGAGTCACAAGTCACTGTACCTGGGTTGTTTATGTTCTTATTCTCATTTATTCCAGGAACCCCGTGGCGTATCTTACTGTGTTCATTTTACAGATGAAGAACAGAGATTCAGAGCCTAAGTAACCTATGCCGACGTCACCCAGTTAGTGAGTGGCAGAGCTGCATTAGGCTCTCCTTGCCCTGAACCCCTTTCTTGGACAGGCAGAAGGACCTAAGGTGGAGAGGATGTACCTTCTGTCTGAGGACTGGGACTTCTGGAGGGAGGCTGGGCAGGGCATAGAGGTGCTTGTGGAGGGCTCTGCCCCTTGCCCATGCCCCACATTTGCCCGTGAGAGACAGACTTGGCAGCTGTGGTCCTCGGATGAGGACTAAATGAGAGGAAATATGGGGAAATTCCAGTCTTGATCCTTTGATGAGGCAGGAGCTGGCTTGGTGCCCTGCCTGGGTACACCCTGGCAGATCATGGAGATACACCTCCTTCCCCATCTAAACATCAAGGAAGCCAGGCTCGGTGGCTCACGCCTGTAATCCCAGCACTTTGGGAGACTAAGGTGGGCGGATCACCTGAGGTCAGGAGTTCGAGACCAGACTGGGCAACATGGCAAAATCCTGTCTCTACTAAAAATACAAAAATTAGCTGGGTGTGGTGGCGGGTGCCTGTGGTCCCAGCTACTTGGAAGGCTGAGGCAGGAGAATCGCTTGAACCTGGCAGGTGGATGTTGCAGTGAGCCGAGATCCCATCGATGCACTCCAACCTGGGCAGAAGAGTGAAACTCTGTCTCAAAAGAAAAATAAGTAAAAGAAAAAGGGGATGAGATGATACCCTTCCCACATAGAATTGCTGAGAGGGCTAAAAGAGAATCCACGTGGTGTGCACTGCAGGCAGAAAGGGGCCTGGCTGGAAGGAAATGTATACTGCGTCCCATTCATTCATTCCGGCATGCATTCACTCATTCACTCATTCAGCATGTGCTATAGCCCAGGCACCATTCTAAGGGTCTAGGATCTATCAGTGAACAAAATCAAGTCCCATATCCTCATGGGGCTTGCATTCTACAGGGGTTGAAAATCAATAACAACACTTAGCCAGGTGTGGTGGCAGGCACCTGTAGTCTCAGCTACTCAGGAGGCTGAGGCAGGAGAATCGCTTGAACCAGGAAGGTGGTGGTTGCAGTGAGCCGAGATCACACCTCTGCCCTCCAGCCTGGCGACAGAGTGAGACTCCGTCTCAAAAAAAAAAAAAAAGAAAAGAAAATCAAGAAAATCAATAACAATAGGCAGAATACATAATGAAAGGGTAGAGTATGTTGGAAGGTTAGAGAGGTGTGGAAAAATAAAAAGCCCAGCAGGGAGGGGCTATTATCTGTTTTGTTTGTTTTGAGACAGGGTCTCACTGTTGCCCAGGCTGGAGAGCAGTGGTGCAATCTCCGCTCACTGCAACCTCCACCTCCCCAGGACCAAGTGATCCTCCCCTTCTCAGCCTCCCAAGTAGCTGGGACTACAAGTGCACACCACACACCCAGCTAATTTTTAAACTTTTCGTAGAGACGGGGTCTCGCTTTATTGCCCAAGTTGGTCTTGAACTCCTGGGTTCAAGCAATCTTCCTTCCTTGGCCTCCCAAAGCGCTGGGATGGCAGGCATGAGCCACTGTGCTTAGATAACTTCATTCTTACTCATGCCTCCTTCCAAGTAAAAGGAAGAATATCGTAAACCTCTTTGGCAGAAGGGCCTCGCCTCTTCATTAAAGTTGCTACCTGCCCCAGAGGGTATATTCGAGCTGAATGAAAGTGACCAGGTTTTAGCACACAGTCGCTCATTTGCTATTTCAACCAACAGATAGCTCCAAAATACCTGATTATGGAGCGCCCACGATGAATCAGATCCCTTGTCCTCCCGAACGGTTTTGTAGGCAGGGAAAGAGCTGCATGTGAACAACGTAAGTCAGACAGTGAGGCCGGGCATGCTGGCTCACATCTGTAATCCCAGCACTCTGGGAGGCTGAGGCAGGCGGATCACTTGAGGTCAGGAGTTCGAGACCAGCCTGGCCAACGTAATGAAACCCGGTCTCTACTAAAAATACGAAAAATAGCCAGACATGGTGGCACACGCCTGTAATCCCAGCTACTCAGGAGGCTGAGGCAGGAGAATCTCTCGAACCCAGGAGACAGAGGTTGCAGGTTGGAGTGAGCTGAGATTGCGCCACTGCATTCCAGACTGGGAGACAGAGAGACTCCGTCTCAAAAAAAAAGTTAGATGGTGATCAGAGCTACCAGGAATGGCAGGCAGGCACTGCTGGAGGGGTCAGGTCTGTGTGTGGCCCTCACTCTGCGGCCTGTGCCCCCAGCCCCTCTCTGGGCTCGGGTCTGCTGCACCTTGGCTTGCTTTGGCTGTTTTCTTCTAATAAGTGGATGGACTGTCCTTAACCTATGATCAGGGGAGGCAAGATAGACACGGCTATTTCCAAGTGTGAAGAGATAGTTTTCTGAATTGGTCCCTGAGCAAAAATATGGGAAAACTTTCTCCTTGGGAAAACTTGGGTAGGAGAGGAAGGAGGCTCTTTCAGGGGACTCTTGGAGACCAGGTTAGGGCAGTGGGTTTGGCCAGTAGGCAGATTTCCCTAGAATCCTTGACCCTGCAGGGAGGACCCCAAATGCCACATGCTGGAATACCCACAGACGCAGCTGCTCATGCCTGTAATCCCAGAGCTTTGGGAGGCCGACGCAGGTGGATCGCTTGAGCCCAGGAGTTCGAGAGCAGCCTGACCAACAAGGCGAAACGCCATCTCTACAAAAAATACAAAACTTAGCCAGGTGTGGTGGTGCGTGCCTGTAATCTCAGCTACTTGAGAGGCTGAGGCAGGAGAATTGCTTGAGCCCAGGAGGTTGGACTCAAACTGCAAGAGACCCATTCCCCAGTCCCCAGGAGCAGGGAGGGACGCCATGACCAACTGCCCAGCCACGTGCCCGGCCTGCGCCACGTCCCTCCTTCATTGCTCTTCTTGGGAGACTGACCTGACCCACAGAAACAGTGAAGAGGAGGGAGGAGCAGGGTCTCTTGTTGCAGACATGGCAGCTCACCAAGGCTTTGGGGAGCAGACGTGACCCCTGCGCCTCTGGGGCTGTGACTGTACTAATGCAAAGGAGGAGAGACCAGGTCTGAGGGAGGAGGCTTGGCCACATGGCTAAGAACCCAAGGCCCGTGTGTGTCTGACCGCAGAGGCAGATGCTCCGCCTTGGGGTTAGGAGATGGGAACAGACCGTTCTCCCCACAGTCACTGCTCACATGGACCACAGCGATCTCTCCTGCCACCGGCCCCCTCAAGCTGCTGACTCATGCTCCCCAGGGTTGGCAGAGGCGCCGGTCCAACCGGCTGAGTCATCAGAGGATGAATTGCAGAATTCTTCTTCAGGCTGTCATTGGCAACAGAGGGCCCTGCTCCCCCACCTAGCCATTCGAAGTATTTCCTCCCCCCTTGTCATTGCGTCTTTGTCTCCATCTCATTCTTGGGGGCCTTGAACAGGATGCCAGCAGGGTACACAGGGTGTCTCGGAGCACCCTCCCTAGGTCAAGATTCCAGACCTCTCCTGATAGTGCCAGGGGCCTGGTTTATAGCACAGGGCAGCACCTCAGATCTTATTTCACCCACTCACTCATCTTATAAATGAGGAAACAGAGATTCAGATAGGTCCAAGTGACTCGGTCAGGATTCAAGCTGCTTGAGAAGAGGGCTGGGCGTTGGATGCTAGGAAGGGCAGCTTTGGAGTCAGACAATTCTCAGTGTGCATCGAAATCGACTTATTCTGAGCAAGCCTCGCCAAGCCTTGGATGGCTTCCTTGTCTGTAACAGAATGTGAAGGCTTCCGGGAGTCAGTGGATGGGTAGCAGGCGAAGGCAAGATCTCAGCCACTGCTATCGGATCTCCTGTATTTGATGGGGAGGCCCAGAGGCTGAGGTCATTCCTCTTCCTCCTTGGGAAAACTTGGATGGGAGAGGAAGGAGGCTCTTTCAGGGGACTCTTGGAGACCAGGTTAGGGGAGTGGGTTTGGCCAGTAGGCAGATGTCCCTAGAGCTCCCAACCCTGCAGGGAGGACCCTAAATGCCACATGCTGGAAAGTACCCACAGATGCAGCCAGGCGCGCGGCTCATGCAACATGGCAAAACCCCATCTCTACAAAAAATACAAAAGTTAGCTGGGTGTGGTGGTGCGTGCCTGTAATCTCAGCTACTTGATGGGCTGAGGCAGGAAAATCACTTGAGCCAGGAGGTTGAGGCTGCAGTAAGCCGAGATCATGCCACTGCCCTCCAGCCTGGGTGACAAAGTATGACCCTATTTCAGAAAAAAAAAAAAAACAAAATAAAAAAGGGGGCCAGGTGCAGTGGCTCACGCCTGTAATCCCAGCACTTTGTGAGGCCAAGGCAGGCGAATCAGGAGGTCAGGAGTTTGAGACCAGCCTGGCCAATATGATGAAACCCCATCTCTACTAAAAATACAAAAATTAGCTGGGTGTGGTGGAAAGTGCCTGTAATCCCAGCTACTTGGGATGCTGAGGCAGGAGAATTTCTTGAACCCGGGAGGAGGAGGTTACAGTGAGCTGAGATCGCACCACTGCACTCCAGCCTGGGAGACAGAGCAAGCCTGAATCTCAAATAAACAAATAAATACATAAATAAGGGAAGGCACCCACAGATTCTTTTTTGGTTCCCCCAAACCAGAAAACAGGCAAAGCACCATGTGGTGGGCACAGTCACCCTGATCCGGGCCCCTCACTCACTTCCTGCACTTCACACCCGCGTGTGCCCAGCCACAGCCTGCACGGGCCAGGAACCCGCTGGTTCCCACCCTGGGCTGGCCTAGGAGGTGCAGGTCTCTCTGCACCAGAGGGCCCCGTGTGTCCTGCAGAAGGAGTGGCCCGGGGCAAGGGTGAGCTCACAGGTGGTGACCGTGCCAGTTGCTTCTGCAATGTCCCCGAGGAATCCATGTGGCCACCCTGGGAGCCACCTACCACTGGGTGGCGTTGATGACCTGATTTCCTTCACCATCTGGGCCTGGGTGGTAAAGGTTCCCCGTATCCATAAACCCATTTGAGAAAAACTTCCAATTTTTCAAAAAGAACTTTATTAAGAAACAGAGGAAAGATACAAAATTCCCATCTGAGAAAGGTTCCAATTTTCAAAAGAACTCTATTAAGAAACAGAGGAAAGCTACGGAATCCAAAACCGAAGGAACGGGAGAGTCTACAGCACATTGGCTCTACCCCACGGCAACGCAGAGAAATGCGCTGGGCCGTGTCGCTCAGTGACCAGGCACCAACGCCCTGATACCTCGTCTTCAACCCAGGCTCTCGTGCTCACTAAGCCAACTGGTTCCAACTTTCTCTGGAGACGAGTCAGGCTGCCCTCCCAAGCCTCCTTCCTCATCTCTTTATGCACAGCCCCTCTTCTATCTGGTCCCTAAGATTTCTCACCCGGCACCTCGGGCGAGATCTTGTCTGATGTTGCTGTACTCTGCGTGTCTCCAATCACAGGAGTCTGCAGTTCCTAGAAAATCTATCTTCGTTCCTGTCCTGATCCATTTCATAAACCGCATTCACAAGCCAGTTGGGTAGTCTAATTTTGCTACCTTCGGTCAAGTTACCTACTTTCCCAAGTCTGCATCTGAACGTGGCCTTTCTCCTGCTAACGACCCATCTCTGGGTACTCTCTCTGGCAGCTCTCTGCCCCAGCTCATCCAAGACTTTCTCCCCAATATGGAAGTCTGCATCCTATCTAATTTCCCACTTAATTTATGGGATAGACCTAGTTCTCTGCTTACGTTTCAAGGAGAGACAATCAGATACCTCGATCCTGGCACTCACCTGTCCAACCCTGCCCAGCTCAGGTCACCAACCTCATCAATTTCCATGCAAAGCTCTTTACTTCTGCCTCAGACTTTTGCCCCTTAGAATCTTATCTCTGCAGATTTAGAATATGGCATTACTTTATATATGTCATATTAATCAGGCTATAATAGAAGGGGAACTATTCCCTTTCCAAATGATAGTTTCTCTAAATTCTCAAAAGATTGGGCCACTCTTGCCATTTTTAACTTTTTCTAAATGTCTACGGTTATGGGTCCTTAACTAATGCGGTCTGATTCTTAGCTGGATTTTAGGAATGACATTGCATTTCAGCAAGCTGGCCATTGGTCCCTTCTATTCCTGAAGCCACTGTTGTGACTTCAGATATGGCTTAAGTAACTGCCGAAAGCAAAACAAAATGGTCTCCTCTAAAGGAAAAACTGATGTGCAGGTAGCAGCTCCACTCGGGTGTTCCCGGGCTTTCACTGCACAATACACGTACCTAACATCCTCATATAAACTCATGCTGACGGAGAGTTTCAGGTGGCTACAAGTCAGTTGAACTTTTTCCTAACCGATACCATGGATTTGAGTTTTACAGTATCCAAAATACTCCTCTGCATTCCTCATCCAGTCCCCACAGCAGCTCTGTGAAGTGGGCATAGGGGATGTCATTATCCCGACGTTACTGATGTATACGAATTGAGGCTCAGAGAGGTTAAGGAACTGGACCAAGATCACACAGCTGTTTAGTGCAGAGCGAGCACACAACCCAGGTCTCTGCTCCCTCATTCTCTTCCGATTTCTTGGTACCAAGAATACAAAAGAGGCTTTCTACTTCCCTCCTCCCTACCCAGACAGGATTCTCTTTTCACTGGTCCGTCCATGTACAACCTAGCCAGTTCTGAACAGGAAAGGGAACAATCTATTAGTTAATTGTCACAATCCCAGGTGTGATGCAGTCGGCTGGGTGATCTCGGCTCACTGAAACCTCCACCTCCCGGGTTCAAGTGATTCTCCTGCCTCAGCCTCCTGAGTACCTGGGACTACAAGCGTGCGCCACCAAGCCTGGCTAATTTTTGTATTTTTAGTAGAGATGGGGTTTCACCTTGTTGGCCAGGCTGGTCTCGAACTCTTGACCTCAGGTGATCCACCCACCTCAGCCTCCCAAAGTGTTGGGATTATAGGCATGTTCCTGGTTTCTTTACATCTGTGATACAACTGGGAACTCTTTGCCTTGGTCCTGAGCAGGAATTTCTATGGGGTCCCCTGGCCACTCAGTAACTGTGTTGGAGATTTTAGCTCCAAATTATGCTCAATGCAACACTTCCCATCCATCTTTCTCATTTTTCCGGTGTTCTCTGCTTCTCCCGTCCCCCTCACCTCTTTACGAGGAAAACTTAATATCTCCCTCCATCTTACGATGCCCTGTGGATTTTTACAGCTTCCCAGGAAGCCACTTGGCATCCCCATCTCTAGGGCACTTGGGACTATCTTCTTGCAGCCTGGTGACATTTCATTTCTGAAGGTCTCTATTCCTGTTTTGTCCCCTGGGTGGGCCACGTGGCTAGAATCATTTCACCAGGCAGGGCCACTGCCCATGGCTCCCACGCAACTCTGGGGAGCTGCTGTTCCCACCCCGAGGTGTGCGATCCCCAACGGCTCACAGTTCCCAGTTACCCCCTCCACATGCATGGAAGCGGACACCTCGATCTCATCTCTCCTTTTTCTTTTTTTTTTTTTGGAAACCAGATTTCGCTCTGTCACTCAGGCTAGAGTGCTGTGGCTCAATCAGAGCTCACTGCAGCCTTGAACTCCTGGGCTCGAGCAATCCTTCCGCCCCAGCCTCCCAAGCAGCTGGGACTACGAGTGCGTGCCACCACATCTGGTTAATTTTAAAAATTTTTTGTAGAGATGGGGCCTTGCTATGTTCAGCCTGGTCTTGAACTCCTGGCCTCAAGCCATCCTCCCACCTTGGCCATGCAAAGTGCTGAGATTACAGGAATGACCACTGCACTGGCCCAGTCTCATCCCTCTTTTTTTTTTTTTTTCCACCGGAGCCCAGCTTTGGAAGGCAGATTCTGAACCATGTCCACAGTGCCCCCTACTGGAGATTTCCCACAAGCTGAGAGGTTTTGGACAGCTTGGCTGACTAGGGCAATGGCATTTCAGGTGGGAAAGCTTTGGAAAGAGTCATACCATTGTCTCATCCCTTTCTGGATGTTAATTCACTTCACAGACATTCACGGAACACCTACTATGAGCTCTCAAAGTGCTAGCTCTGCAGACAGAGCTGCAATAAAGACAGACATCGTTCCCCCGCCACCCTCCACCACCCTCCGCCACGTTGCTGATCCCTATTCTAGTTGGTCCTGTAGAAATTCCACGGTTTCTAGTTGGTCTGAGTTATTTGGTGAACTCAACAAAACTTCCCCTGCCTTCCAGATACGCCACGATAATTCAATCACCTGTCGGGGTTGGGGGGGACCCTGACCTTTGCAAAATTTCCCAGAGTGGTTCCTTGGTCTGCCACCCTGCCCGATGGCCCTGCCTCCTGGCTGAGCCCCGGCCAACTGGGATCCCCTCCCTGGCTCCTGCCTCTTCTCTCATAGGACAATCTCCTTTGTTCCGACACCTTCATTCTCAAACCCAGTAGTTACTGAATATCACTTATAAAGGTGTATTTCCTTGAAGCAAATATCCAAGCATATATGTTATGTAATGGATAATAAAAACTGAAGTAGAAATGTGCGTGTATGAATACTAGCACAACATAACTATAAAAAAGCAAAAACCGAACTCCAATCTCCAAATCAATGACTATTTACAAATTCCAAACCTATTTCTACTCAGTAATTATTCAGACAGATGTTTCCCTTGTTACGATCACTATTTGATCATAATTCCAGATTCTCCACTTTTGGGGATTATGACTGCACCACATAACCATTTCTTCTCAACAGTTTTCATAGTTGTCATGCACAAAGGCTCATTCCCCTAATAGCCAACATCTACTTAGCTGTCACCCCGCCAGCTGAACAGTTTCCAGTTCTTGACTGTACTGTATAGAGTAGCCGCAAGTGTCTGTATGCAAATATTTTTTCTCTTACATTATTTTCCCGGAATGTATTCCCCAAAGTGAGACAACCTATTCTTATAATCATTCTTGCCATTCTTGCAATGTCTTGCCAAATTATTCTCCAGGAAATATCATTTTTATAGTGTCAGGAGTTTATTTCACCACAAAATATTTTTAACATTTTTGACCAATGCAAGTGGATTTATTCTTTTTTTTTTTTTTTTTTTTTTTTTTTTAGACAGAATCTCACTGCAACACCCAGGCTGGAGTGCAATGGCGCGAACTCAGCTCACTACAACCTCCACCTCCCGGGTTCAAGAACATAATGGCCAGGCTGGTCTCGAACTCCTAAGCTCAGATGATCCACCCGCCTCGGCCTCCCAAAGTGCTGGGATTATAGGCGTGAGCCACTGTGTCCAGCTTTTTAAAAAAATTATTATAATTTTTCATTTTACTAGTCCTTGCCTGCATGCATTTCCTCCCGGGTGCAGAGCTTAAGTGGTTTTTTGACCAAATACTGTTCTAGTCACTAGTTCATGTATTAGAGACCAAACTTTTCCTCATCAAATCAGTTCTACGTGGTTTTCCCATCTTCTTGGTATTCTTTTTTCTTTTTTTGAGATGGAGTTTCACTCTTGTTGCCCAGGCTGGAGTGCAGTGGCACAGTCTCGGCTCACTGCAACCTCCATCTCCTGGGTTCAAACGGTTCTCCTACCTCAGCCTCCCGAGTAACTGGGATTACAGGTGCATACCACCATACCCAGCTAGTTTTTGTACTTTTAGTAGAGATAGGGTTTCACCATGTTGGCCAGGCTGGTCTCAAACTCCTGACCTCAGGTGATCCACCCGCCTCAGCCTTCCAGAGTGCTGGGATTACAGGCGTGAGCCACGCACCCGACCCTCGGTTTTCTTATAATCGTCATTATTCTTTGCTGTGCCTATCTTTGTAATCTTTAGAAAATTGAAATGTGTCCACCCAGACTTTGATGATGTCCCCCATTGTTTCAATAAACAAGAAACGGTTTTCCCAGAAAGGGATTTCCTTTTCCCTCTACCGATGCCCTGTGCATTCCATCTGGACTTGTCTAAAATCCCTCTGGTTCCCACGAACACCCCTCTATCCACAGTCACCACATTAAGATCCCCTTCTGCCATCTCTCAACACCCCCTGGCTAAAAACATTCTCCAAGCCTACTTGCCCCTCAATCCCACCACTTCCGCCACTTAGGAAAAGGTCCGGCACTCACAGCCCACCTCTGGCGGTTTCTGCCTTCTGCTTTGACACCTCTCTCCATCGCAGCCCGACTGCAACTTCTCAGGTTCCACTGGCACCCCCAAGTTCCACTTGGCCTGCAGGGTTCAGCTGTTTCCCCAGCAACAGTGGCCCACAGAGGACAACTTCCTTCACCCCCTAGTTCAACCAAGTGAAGGCCAACACATCTCAAAAGGAATTTTGCTGGAAAACTAAGAGAAGGCAACACATAGACCTCGGGAAATGTGAAGACATCAAAACGGAAGTGTTGAAGGTTAGAGGTTTTTCTATCCTGCGTACGTCTTCCCTCAGACTTGGCTCAGTGGCTGCGTGGACGGCTCCCTGCTCTGATACTCACAACCTGTTTTGTTTTATACTTGATCTTAGCTGAGAAGTGATGGATAACCTGCTTTTTCTCTTGTTTCTGTTTTGGGTTGTTTTTTGGGTTTTTGTTTTGTTTTGTTTTTTGAGATACGGGCTGGAATGCAGAGGTGTGATCATAGCTCACTGCAGCCTTGAACTCCTGGGCTCAAGGGATCCTTCCACCCCAGCCTCCTGAGTAGCTGGATCGACAGGCATGCATCACCACATGCAGCTAATTTTTTAAATTTTTTGTAGAGATGGGATCTCACTATGTTGCCCAGGCTGGTCTCAAACTCCTGGCCTCAAGCAGTCCTCCTGCCACAGCCTCCCAAAGTGCTGGGATTACAGGTGTGAGCCACTGCGCCGGGCCAAGTCTGTGCTTTTTAATATTTAGTCTTAGCCAAAAGGCTAAGAAGCGATGGAGAATGTGGATTTTTGGACACGAATTCTGCTGGGTTTGGTTTTTCAATAGCCTATTCTCTTCACAGCCTTTGACCCTAACCCCTCTTTGGCCCCAGCTGCTGTCTGCACTTACCCATCCTCCTGCAAGCCCACCCAGACTGCCGCGGGGGATGCCGTGACCACAGAAGCTTCCTGCCTGTGGCTGGCAGAAGAGGCCACTTACTGCCCATTCGACATCTCAGACCTCCTCTGACTCTGTAGGACCCTGTGCCAGTCCGAGGGTGTCAGAGCTCTGTTCCATAATGCACACGCCTCACCCACCCTGGGCCCTTCTTGACCCCCAAGACTCTCCCTCAGCTACTCTATAAGGAATGCTTTTGAAGAATGCAAATCAGGACAGGCTTACAAACCTCAAAAACCTAAACTATATAGCAGTGGTGGCACCCACAAAAGGCAAGAGGCAGGTGAATCCCCAGCGTCCCCCGCACCCAGCCACCTGCCTCCCTTGCTTCTGAGAGTTAAGGTCACGCCACCATGCTTGGTCCCTATTCTCACACACTGGAAGACGGGTTAGCAGTTTGGCACGTCATGTTGAAAAGTTGCCAACCCCTGCCCTTCAGGAAAATGTCCTCTCCCACAGACAGCTCTGCCTCCCCCCTGCCCTCTCCCTCCCCGCTCCTCCCCACCCTAGTTCTAGATCCTTTAACTGTCCGAAGAACGGACCCGAAAGACATGGATGGTCCCATTACTGAGGGATACAACCAGGTACCTGCCGTCCACCATGGTGGTAACCCGGGGCTTTTCCAGGCCATGGTAGGCTGTCAGGAAGTCTCCAAGGAGTGATCCCTTCGGGTCCAGGATCACCACCTTGTTGACTTCTCGAATGGTCAGGAAGATGTAGCCCTTCTTATCCACAGACACGGAGCCCGGCTGGCAGCCGTGCAGGCCCGGCCCCTTGTACTCCCCAACCACCTGGCCCAGCCCGTCACAGATTACCACACTATTCTGCTGCCAATCCGACCCCACGAAATGCCCCTGGGGGCTGGTGGTCAGAAACACCAGTGCCCGCAGGCCCCGGCTGGCCTTGCCCCCAGGGATGAACCGGGTGGCCAGGCTGCCTTCCATATTGTACACCTCCACATGGCCCGCCACGCTGACGGCCACGCGGTCCCCACTCGGCAGCGCGGCCACGGCGTGGCTGGCCTGGGAGAGACTCAGGGCCCGGCGCCACTGCACCTCACCATCGGGGCTGATGAGATAGAGCCGTGCACCTGCGGAGAAGGCCACGGCGCTCTGTAGGGCAGCCACGCTGCAAGGAGAGCAGCCCTCAGGGACGGGCACGGTGCCCTTGTAGTCACCATTGAGGGAGAAGCGTTTCAGCACCCGGTTCTGCTCATCTGCCACCAGGATCTCCCGGGGGCCGAAGGGACAGAGCCCGGTGATCCGGGGGGACCTCTTGTCTCCAGGCATCCGTGTGGGAAAACTGCAGGAAAAGATGGGCCTGGGGAGGAGGCCAGAGCCGTCCAGGTTTGGCCCCAGGGCTGGGCTGGGCTCCCGGGAAATTGACTTGAGCCTGCCTTTGAACTTCTTCTTCTTGTTGGATCTGCCACCCCTCTGGGGCTGGGGTCCTCCATCCTCACAGGGTGTCTGGGCTCTGTCCTCTTCTAAGGTCTGGGCTCCATCTTCTTGGGGCGTCTGTGCTTTGTCTTCTCGGGGTGTCTGGGCTTTTTTCTCTTTTGGGGTCTGGGCTTCATCTCTGGCCTGGAGCTGGGTCCCACCTTGTCTCTCTGTCTTCACCGCATCCTCCCTCCGGCTCTGGCTCTCCTCACCTCCCTGGGTGCCGGCTCCATCCTTCCCACTGTCCTTCTGAGGCTGCTGCTCCTCGAAGGACAGCCGAAGCAGGTGGCAATTCTTGTCCAGGAGCCCGGGATGGAGCTCCAGCTGCGGGACCAGGCAGGGGGCCGGCCCCTGTGCCGAGGGGCAGCCCTGCAGTTGCCGGAGCCGCTGCGCAATCGCCCCTTCCAGGGAGAGGATCTCGGCCTCTCGCCCCAGGCTGAGTACCCGGCGGGCGAAGGCAGCCGCCGCCCTGGCCACCTGCTCCTGGCTCTCCAGCTCCGCCAGCCTCTCCCGAGCAGCCTCTTCAGCAGCCTCCACATGGGCTCTTAGCCGCCCCAGCACCTCCTGCTTCTGGGCCAGCAGGGCCCTGAGGACGCCCTCGGCCGCCTCCTCCACCTGTGTCCCCACCCGGGCTGCCTGCTCCCGCAGCCGGGTCAGCGCTTCCTTCTCCACCCTCCGCTCCGCCTCCAGCTCTAGCAGGTTATTGTCCACACCAGCCAGCAGCTTCTCCAGGCCTGGTCTCCGGGCACGCACAGCCTCGGCCAGGGGCAGGCAGGGGTGGTCCAGGTGGGGATCCAGGCGGCACTCCCTGCACAGCAGCTGTGAGCAGGGCTGGCACAGGAAGCGCAGCGCCTCCCCGGGGTGCTGGGGACACTGGGCCGCCTGGCGCTCGCGGGCCTCCTCGTCATACCATCCCGCCCTGTAGCCCACCAGGTCCACCACGCGGTGGGAGTGGGTCTGGCGGGTGCAGCGGTGCCCATCAGCACAGGCCTGGCACAAGTCGTCGGCACAGTCTAGGCACCGGGCCGTGGCCGGCCCTCCGGCGCTGGTGCCCCCCACCAGGGGACACAGGGCACAGGCTGGCTTCCCGGCACGCAGGTCTCCGCAGGCCCGGGCCTTCACCAGGTCCAGCAGTCCATTAACGAAGAAGTTGGTCTTGAAGGCGGCCACGCCCTCGGGCGGCACAGGCACGGTCTCACGGCACTCGGGGCAGCGGACGTGGCCGCCATTGGCCAGCTGGGCCAGGCAGTCCTGGCAGTAGGTATGCAGGCAGGGCAGGGTCTTGGGTGCCCGCAGCTGCTCCAGGCAGATTTTACAGGCCAGGAAGTCGCTGCTCAGGGCCTCTAGGAGGGAGGGCGAGGACCCATGGGAAACCATGCTGCAGGCAGAGGTGTCAGGATCACAGGTGAGAACGCACCTTCCCCAGCTTACCCTCCAGCCTCTACCCTGGTCCTCAAGCCCCACGGGATGCCCAGAGCTAGGGGCTGACCTGAATGGCCAGGAAGAAACCCGAGGTCTCACCTGAATGGCCAGGAACTTCCTTCTAGTCCTCTGAGGCCTCGGACCACTAACTCTTGAGCTAAGGAGCTGCCCTCCTCCTCCTCCTCTGCCTCTTCCGTGTGTACATCCAGCAAACGTGAAGATGTCACTGCTGCTTGTTGGGTCAGACCTGTGAGAAATGACAGGAACAGGCGTCCCTAGCCTTAGCTAGTAATCGAATCCTCAGTGTCCCCAGTCCACAGGCTTGGTGGCAAATGTGGGGCAAGCCCTCCTGTGTGCACAGGTACCAGGGCCCTGCTGTATGGGGTGCTGGGGTGCAAGGGAAGAACAGTAAGGACACAGACGGGGACCCCAGTGGGCAAAGATGCCTAGGTTCTGGCAATCGGGGTAGGATCTTGCAGTATTTTAGGGGGCTTTAATCCCCCAACCCCATACACCTGCCTTCTTTATATTTTATTTTACTTTTCACCAATACGGTCACCCTCTGTCATCCAGGCTGGAGTGCAGTGACGCGATCACAGCTCACTGCAGCCTCAAACTCCTGGACTCAAGTCTCTCAAATAGCTGGGAGTACAGGCATGTGCCACCATGCCCAGCCTTTTTTTTTGTTTTTTTTTTGAGACAGTCTCACTCTGTTGTCCAGGCTGGAGTGCAGTGATTACAGGCACGTGCCATCACATCCCACTAATTTTTGTATGTTTAGTAGAAACGGGGTTTTGCCATGTTGGCCAGGCTGGTCTTGAACTCCTGACCTCAGGTGATCCACCTGCCTCAGTCCCCCAAAGTTCTAGGATTACAGGCATGAGCCACCACACCTGGTCCCCTAGCCCATTTAAAAAAAAAGTTTTACTTTTTGTAGAGATAGGGTTTCGCTATGTTGCCCAGGCTGGACTCCAACTCCTGGCCTCAAGCAATCCTCCCCTCTCGGCCTCCCAAAGCATTAGGATTACAGGCCTGAGCCACCGCGCCCGCCTGGCAGTACACCTGTCTTCTTCCAGACCTGGGGCAGCATTGCTGGTGGTGGAGGCCCCACTTCCTGCATCCAGTAGTTTCTAAAGTGGATTCTGGAGCGGGCAGAAGGAAAGTCTAGGGGAAGGGCTGGTCCCCTTCCCGCTGCAGGCTCACCCTCGGATCGACTTGGCCTTGGCTTATCTCCTGAAGTCCTGTTCTTTTCGCTTTTCCTGCTGAATGCATTCCAGAAACCTCTGGAGGGAGGGACTCCTGAGCTTCTGGCACAGTGGCTGAGACCTACTTGTTGGGCAAACTTAGTGGAATGTCCCCCTTTTCTGGGCCTGGGAGGAGACCTCAGAAAGTGGGACGGGGTCTTTCTTGCGGGGAGCCCCAGACCTGGCAGGAGTGGGGCGGGGGCGGCTTCCCGCCTGGCCTCTCCTCCTGCCTTCCGGGTGCCTCTTTCCCCAGCTCCCCTCCCTTCCTCCTCCTCCCGAGCTCTCGCTCCACTCCCCTCCCCCTACTCCCTTCAGCTCAGCCCTTCCTATAGCTGTGCCGCCCCCCACCCTTTACCTAGCCAGAGTTGATCTTGGCCTTTAGGATGGCGCGGGGGCTTGGGGCCTGAAGGCCGCTGTTGCTGGGTGCCTGAAAAAGAAACAAAACTGAAACTAATCGGACTTGTGCAACTTCCGTCCCAGCCGGGGACACACCGACTCGCCTCGAACAGCCTTAGGCCCCGCCTTCCTCCACACCCGGCCCTGTCCTCTCTCTCGGAGGCCCCCACCCCGGCAGCATCGGGCAGGCTTCGGCTGGAGTCCACCAGCCTGGTCTGCCTGTTAGTCCAGCCTCAGGGCTGTGTGTGTCACAGACAGGGAGCTACCTGAGGGCGGGTTATCTGAGTACAGGGTGGAGGGTCACAGGGTTTATTAGTGGGAAGAAATGAGAGCTCATCTGTGACTCAGAGACCAGGGTAACTAGACGCATGGCCTCAGGCTGGTCCTGCAGCTTTGCTTACACCGCAGGCAGGCAGGTGAGGCTTTTCATTTCACAAACCTTTGCTGAGCTGTAAGAAAGGCTTTGGGGGATCGAGTAAGAAGCCTTAAGCTGAGGGAACAGCACAGGCTTCCTGGAAGAGGCATCAGTGAGATGAGTTTAAAGAAGGCGTGGGGATCACTTGACCCCAGGAGTTCAATCCTGGGCAATATGGTGAGACCCAGTCTCCATCAAAAATTCAAAAACTTGCCTGGGCGCAGTGGCTCACGCCTGTAATCCCAGCACTTTGGGAGGCCAAGACAGATGTATCACGAGGTCAGGAGTTCGAGACCATCCTGGCCAACATGGTGAAAACCCATCTCTACTAAAAGTACAAAAATTAGCCAGGCGTGGTGGCGCATGCCTTTAGTCCCAGCTGCTCGAGAGGCTGAGGCAGGAGAATTGTTTGAACCAGGACCTAGGAGGCAGAGGTTGCAGTGAGCTGAGATCATGCCACTGCACTCCAGCCTGGGCCACAGAGCGAGACTCCATCTCAAAAAAAGAAGAAGAAAAAAAAAATCAAAAACTAGCCGTTCATGATAGCACAAACCTGTAGTCCTAGATACTCAGGAGGCTGAGTCAGGAGGATCACTTGAGCCCAGGAGGTTGAGGCTACAGTGAGCCACGATGGTACTACTGCACTCCAGCCTGGACGATGCAGCAAGACCCTGTCTAAAAAATAAAAAAATAAGAGGCCATAGAGGGCTGAGAACACCGAGAAGAATGTTTCAGTTCCACGTATTGGGAGCAGCAAGGCTGCATCCCCATTTAGGATGATGTGTGTGGAGCGGATACCTGAGTGTTGGCAGAGAAGCCCTCGTTTTATTAAGAAAAAAGACAAAAGAAACATTGCAGGAGTTTCCCTCAATATTTTATGAAAAACCAACTTTTATTTTGAGACATAGCCGCTCTCTGTCACCCAGGTTGGAGTGCAATGGTGCAATCCCAGTTGACTGCAACCTTCGCCTCCCAGGTTCAAGCGATTCTCCTACCTCAGCCTCCCAAGTAGCTGGGATTACAGGCGCCTGCCACCGTGCCTGGCTAATTTTTAGTAGAGATGGGGTTTCACTATCTTGGCCAGACTGGATTTGAACTCCTGACCTCATGATCCACTGGCCTCGGCCTCCCAAAGTGCTGATATTACAGGTGTGAGCCACTGTGCCCGGCCGAGATTTTTAATCCTAAATTATAAAAATAATGTGGCCACTTTAAAACATTCACATCTTCATTGTAACACAATTCACTATTTCTTTCCTTTTTATATGTCCTTTGGTCTCTTGTCTGTATTTTACATAATTATATTTACAGGGTACATATACTTTTTGTCTATAAAACTTAGCGTTATATCAACTGTTAAACAAAATTATGAGGCCAGGTATGGTGGCTCATGCTTGTAATCCCAGCACTTTGGGAGACCAAGGTGGGAGGCCTGCTTGAGGTCAGGAGTTCGAGACCAGCTTGGGCAACATACTGAGACGCCCTGTCTCTACTGAAAAAAGAAAAAATTAGAAAGAGAGCACATGCTCTCAGGACCTCCTGGACTGTGTCCAAGTCATCAAAAAAACCTATGTACCTGTGGTTCTAGCTACTTAGGAGGCTAAGGTGGGAGGATCTCTTGAGTCCCGGAGTTAAGGACCAGCCTGGGTAACACAGGGAGACCTCATCACAAAAAATAAACAGGACAGGCGGTGGCTCATGCCTGTAATCCCAGCACTTTGGAAGGCCAAGGTGGGCAGATCACCTGATGTCAGGAGTTCAAGACCACCCTGGCCAACATGGTAAAACCTCATCTCTACTAAAAATATAAAAATTAGCTGAGCATGGTAGCACACTCCTATAATCCCAGCTACTCAGGAGGCTAAGCCAGAAGAATCGCTTGAACCCAGGAGGCAGAGGTTGCAGTGAGCCAAGATCGAGCCACTGCACTCCAGCCTGGGCCACAGAGTGAGACTCTGTCTCACAAAAATAATAATAATAAATAAAAACAAACAAACAAAAGTATGGGAGTCTATTGTGTGGGCTGAGCTACTGCATTAGACTCCTGCCAACCAGACCAAACCAAAATGGAGTCACTCATGCTAAATGCCGCATCATCAAACCCAGAGTCTGAGGAAGCAGATAGATTCCCAAACAGACCAGATTTTCTTGAAAACAGGAGATTCCAGTCTACTTGAGTGAACCTAATAAGGAAGTCCCTGCTGCTTTAACCTTCCACAAAAGCAATGTGAAGTAACCTAAGGTTAACCGCTTAGCTTGCTTTTCTGTTCTTCTGTTTCCTTGTTCCTTCCTTACAAAACTCACTGTTCTCCATTGCAGTGCAAGCTCTCTGTCTATTTCGTAGAATGGCAGGCAGCTCCATTCATGAATCCCAAAAGCCCATTAGATCTGTAACTAGAATTGTTGTAATGTTGTCATTTGACAAAAGATTTTTTCTTTTCATTTTCTTTTTTTTTTGACAAGGTCTTGCTCTGTTGCCCAAGCTGGATTGCAGTGTCGTGATCTCAGTTCACTGCAACCTCCTCCTCCCAGGCTCAAATAATTCTCCTGCCTTAGCCTCCCAGGTAGCTGGGATTACAGGCACACGCCACCACACCCAGCTAATTTTTGTATTTTTGTATTTTTCTTTTTTGAGATGGAGTCTTGCTCTATAGCCAGGCTGGAGTGCAGTGGCACAATCTCTGCTCACTGCAGCTTCTGCCTTCTGGGTTCAAGCGATTCTCCCGCCTCAGTCTCCCGAGTAGCTGGGACTACAGGCGTGCACCGCCATGCCCAGCTAATTTTTGTATTTATAGTAGAGACAGGGTTTCACCATGTTGGCCAAGATGGTCTCGATCTCTTGACCTCAGGTTATCGACCCGCCTTGGTCTCCCAAAGTGCTGGGATTACAGGCATGAGCCACCCCGCCCGGTCTAATTTTTGTATTTTTTGTAGAGCTATTAAACATTTTTTTTCACCATGTTGGCCAGGCTGGTCTCAAACTGCTGAGCTCAAATGATCTGCCCTCCTCATCCTCCCAAAGTGCTAGGATTACAGGCATGAGCCACCACACCCAGCAGACAAAATCTTTTCTGTTTTTACATATTCATTTTAGTTTTTAGTATTAATGGCTGCATAAATTATCTGCCATAATTTACTTAACGATTTAGTAATATGCTAGTAAAGTGTCCCCTCCCCTTCAACACCCCTCATTTATATGTAGCTTTTGCCACTTTGCATAATGTAAATTTGGTGTAAATACTCCCTCCATGGTTGATGTCATCATGCACACCACCACCGATTTAACAACCAGCCCGCAAAATTCTTTTTTTAAAAAAAATTTATTTCTTATTATTTCTTATTGAGACAGGGTCTTGCAGTGTTAGGCAGCCTGGTCTCGAACTCCTGGCCTCAGGTGGTCCTCCTGCCTCAGCCTCCCAAAGTGCTAAACAATGAGCTCTCAGGATCCAGTACCCTTTGGAGGCTTTCAGAATGTTCTTTGATGGTTGATTTCAAGTGATTATTATTATTATTATTATTTTTCGAGACAAGTTTTGCTCTGTCACCCAGGCTGGAGTGCAATGGCATGACCTCACCTCACTGCAACCTCTGCCTTCCAGTGATTCTCCTGCCTCAGCCTCTGGAGTAGCTGGGATTACAGGCATGAGCCACCACGCCTGGCTAATTTTATGTATTTTTAGTAGAGACGGGATTTCACCATGTCAGCCAGGCAGGTCTCAAACTCCTGATCTCAGGTGATCCACCCGCCTCGGCCTCCCAAAGTGCTGGGATTACAGGCGTAAGCCACCATGCCCACATGATTTCAACTTATTAATATGAAGTCACTGTATATCAAATTGGAGAGAAACGCACATGCTTGGTTCTCACAAGCTGTACAAGTCCCCACATTTCTTTCTGTTGTGAGTTGCTAATTTAATTTGTTGTCATGAGAGAAAATATATCATATGATTTCAGTCCTTTTAAGTTTATTGAGGTTTGTTTTATGGGTTAGCATACAGTCTATTCTGGACAATGTTCTTTGTGTGTTTGAAAAAAATGTGTATTTTGTTGTTAAATGGAGTGTTGTATGTCTGTTAGGTCAAACTGGTTAATAGTGTCATTCAAGTGTTCTATATTCTATTGATTTTTCTGTCTCATTGTTCCATCGATTGCCGACAGAGTATCAGCATTTTCAACCGTAATAGCTGAATTATCTTTTTCTTCTTTCAGTTCTGTCAGTTTTTGCTTTATGAATTTTGCAGTTTATTGTTAGTTGCCTATACATTTGTAATTTTTAAAAATGTATTTATTGGTTGAGCATGTTGGCTCACACCTGTAATCCCAGCACTTTGGAAGGCTGAGGCAGGAAGATTGCTTGAGCCCAAGAGTTTGAGACCAGCTTGGACAAGATAACAAGACCTCATCTCTATATTAAAAGATTTTTACTGATACATAAGAGATGTTCATACTTTTGGGGTACATGTGATAATTTAACACATTTATGTGATTTGTCACTTATACATTTTATACACTTTTTCATTCTAAAATGTCCCTCTTTGTCTCTAAGAATATTTCCTTTCTAATATAGTAGCATATTAAGTTGTTAATTCAGCCACTGCAACTTTCTTATAATCACTGTTTACGTGGTATATACATGCTTTTATTATCAGCTTATTTGTGTCTTTGAGTCTCACACGGGTTTCTTAGAGAGCATACAGTTGGATCTTACTTTTTTATCCAGTCTGACCATCTCTGCATTTAGAGTGTTTACTTCGTTCAGGTTTAATGTAATTTGTGATATAATTGGATTTATTTCTGTTATTTTGCTATTGTTTTCCATTTGTGAACGTCTTTTTTGTTGCCCTGTTCCTTCTTTATTGCCTTGTTTTGTGCTAAAATGTTTTTGGTGTATTATTTTAATTTCACTATTGCTATATTAAAAAAATTATTTCTCAGGATGCCCTAAGGGTTATAATACACATCTTTAACTTATCAGAATCTATTTCAGGTTAATATTAACCTAAATTCAATAAAATATACCAACGTAGCATTATTGGTTGGGTGTGGTGGCTCATGCCTGTAATCCCAGCCACTTGGGGAGCTGAGTCTGGAGGGTCACTTGAGCCAAGGAGGTTGAGGCTCCAGTGAGTCACGATCATATCACTGTACTTCAGCCTGGGCCATAGAACACCCTGTCTCAAAAACAAAACAAGACAGGCTGGGAGCGGTGGCTCATGCCTGTAATCCCAGCACTTTGGAAGTCCGAGGCGGGTGGATCACGAGGTCAAGAGATTGAGACCATCCTGGCCAACATAGTGAAACTCCGTCTCTACTAAAAAAATACAAAAATTAGTCGGGTGTGGTGTCGTGCACCTGTAGTCCCAGCTACTCGGGAGGCTGAGGCAAGAGAATTGCTTGAACCCGGGAGGCGGAGGTTGCAGTGAGCCGAGATCATGCCACTGCACTCCCGCCTGGTGCCTGGCAACAAAGCAAGACTCTGTCTCAAAAAAAAAAAAAAACACAAACCAAAGCATACCATTAGTTCCTCCATTTTTGCTATTTTTGTCAAAGCTATTACATATATATGTTAAAACCCAACACTATGGCATTTCACAAATTATTAACGAATTCAATTTTTAAAATAAATCAAAGGTACAATGTACAGTTCAAGTTTTTGTATTCACCCACCTATTTACAATTCCTAGTACTCTCCACTCCTTCCTGTAATTCAGATGCACTGTCTACTCTTCTTTCTTCTCAGTCTGAAAGACTTCCTTCTGTACTTCTTATGGGACAGGTCCGCTAGCAACGGATTCTCTTGGTTTGTATTTATCTGGGAAAGTCTTTTCTTTTTTTTTTTCTGAGATGGACTTTTTAGTCTGTTGCCCACGCTGTAGTGCAATGGCACGATCTCAGCTCACTGAAACCTCCTCCACCAGGGTTCAAGTGATTCTTCTGCCTCAGCCTCCCAAGTAGCTGGGATTACAGGTGCCCGCCACCACACCTGGCTAATTTTTTGTATTTTTAGTAGAGACAAGGTTTCACCATGTTGGCCAGGCTGGTTTTGAACTCTTGACCTCAGGTGATCCACCCACCTTGGCCTCCCAAAGTGCTGGGATGACAGGCATGAGTCACCACACCTGGTCGAAAAGTCTTTATTTTAGCTTAAATTAAAAAAAAAATGAGACATTTATCTAGACAACAAGATGCTTGACTTGAAGAGAAACTTACCTAGCACGCATTAAAAAAAATAATTTATCGCTAAAGACATACTTGCCATACATGTAACAGCTACATTTTTTTAAAGTTACAAAGTTATCTTTAGTTTTGCAATGGCAAATGAAAAACGTTGAAATTCTCTAAACAAGATATATAGGAAAATTATAATCTTAGACCCATCCCTCTTCTCCCAGTGCCAAGGCCTCAGGATCGACGTCCCGTGATAGCAACACCCGCGTGGCAGCCCAGGTAGCCTCTTTTTACCCTTTATCCTATAAACCTCTCTGACATTTGAAGCTGTGATCACTCCCTTTTCAAAACTCACACCTCTTTAGGTCGACCCCCCCATCATCCCCCTCCTCCCCTACCCACTCCCCTCTGCCCTGCTGGCTCCTCTTCCTCCACCTGATCCCAGTTGCTGGGCATACCTGTGCTCCCAGCGCCCACAGCATCATCAGCGCTGAGCCATCTTTGCCACCCAGGCCCACCAGGGGGAGCTCTGTCCCCTGCTAACGCTGCCTGCTGGCTATGGGCGATGGTCAATTACCCAGTCACCCATGAAAACCACCTTTCGTTCATCCAGTAAACCATAATGTTGCCACAGCAACGACTGTCTTCCTTGTCTGTTCCTCCTTAGCCAATTCTGTGGCTAATTCTAGAATGACTCTTCCGTGCTGGGCTCCTGTGTGGCCACTCTCCCCAGCAGTGTCCCTAGCAGCTATTACAAGACCCCATGACAACACCATGTTTAGCCGTGCCAGGCAGCTGGAGAAGGGCACGGACGGTGCATAGACTAGCAGGCAGAGCCTGGGAAGGTCCCTGTCAGCCTGCAGTTGCTCCTGCCAATCATCATATACTCTGTGTCCCTTCTAGGCTGCCAGACCCAGGCACCCATCCCCAATTCCTGTTTATACCAGGAAAACCCCCTCAAAAATTCCATTTTCTCCTTTTTGTTTTTTTTCTTTGAGACAGAGTTTCATTCTTGTTACCCAGGCTGGAGTGCAATGGCGCTATCTCGGCTCATGGCAACCTTCACCTCCTGGGTTCAAGTAATTCTCCTGCCTCAGCCTCCTGAGTAGATGGGACTACAGGCGTGCACCACCATGCCCAGCTAATTTTTGTACTTTTAGTAGAGACAGGGTTTCACCATGTTGACCAGGATGGTCTCGATCTCTTGACCTTGTGATCCATCCGCCTCGGCCTCCCAAAGTGCTGGGAGTATAGGCATAAGCTACCACTCCCGGCCTTTTTTTTTTTTTTTTTTGAGACAGGATAGGGTCTTGCTGTGTCACTGAGGCTGGAGTGCAGTGGCTCGATCTTGGCTCACTGCAACCTCCACCTCCTGGGTTCAAGTGATTCTCCTGCCTCAGCCTCCCAAGTAGCTGGAATTACAGGCATGCACCATCATGCCTGGCTAATTTTTCTATTTTTCAGTAGAGATAGGGTTTCACCATGTTGGTCAGGCTGGGCTCGAACTCCTGGCCTCAAGTGATCCTCCCGCCTTGGCCTTCCAAAGTGTTAGGATAACAGGAGAGACACAGGGCCTGGCCTAGTTCCCGTCTTAAAAACACAAGAAAGCCAGTTCCTTGCTTGACCTTGAATGCCCCCGCCAGGAAATAATGTCTGCCTTTGTTCTCCTGTTTCTCTGGAACTCACTCCAGACAGATTCTTCTTCTCAACACTCCAGGAAAGCTGCTCTGGGCAAGGTCAGCCATCACCTCCCCGTCGTCTGCGCTCCTCCCATTCAGCTGTCGTGTCTGACAGAGAAGGTCGCTTCCTCCTTGAAACTCTCTTCTCTTGGTATCTTGGCCTCTCATCTCCTTGGCTCTCTGCCTACACCCTGGCTACCCCTTGTCCGAGTTCTAACACCATCCTGACCCTAAACATCAGCATGTGTTTAGACCTCCTCTGTGTCCACACTCCCTCCCTGAGGGATCCCGCCCAGTCTTATGGCTTTTTTTTTTTGAGATGGAGTCTCACACTGTTGCCCGGGCTGGAGTGCGATGGCATGATCTCGGCTCATTACAACCTCCGCCTCCCATGTTCAAGCGATTCTCCTGCCTCAGCCTCCTGAATAGCTGGGATTACAGGTGCATCCAGCTAATTTTTTGTATTTTTAGTAGAGACGGGGTTTCACTGTGTTGGCCAGGCTGGTCTCAAAGTCCTGACCTCATGATCTGCCCACCTCAGCCTCCCAAAGTGCTGGGATTACAGGCATGAGCCACCGCACCCGTCCTTCTTATGGCTTTAAATGACTGTCATAGCCCATTTTGTGTTACTTTTTTTTTTTTTTTTTTTTTTTTTAGACGGAGTTTCGCTCTTGTTACCCAGACTGCAGTGAAATGGCGTGATCTCGGCTCACGGCAACCTCCGTCTCCTGGGTTCAGGCAATTCTCCTGCCTCAGCCTCCTGAGTAGCTGGGATTACAGGCACGTGCCACCATGTCCAGCTAATTTTTTGTATTTTTAGTAGAGACGGGGTTTCACCATGTTGACCAGGATGGTCTCGATCTCTTGACCTCGTGATCCACCCGCCTCGGCCTCCCAAAGTGCTGGGATTACAGGCGTGAGCCACCACGCCCGGCTTGTGTTGCTATTTAAAAAATACCCAAGACTGGGTTATTTATTTATTTATTATTTATTTCAGATGGAATTTCACTCTGTTGTCCAGGCTGGAGTACAGTGACATGATCTCAGTTCACCACAACCTCCACCTTTCAGGTTCAAGTGATTCTCCTGCCTCAGCCTCCCGAGTAGCTGGGATTACAGGCGCCCACCACCATGCCCAGCTAATTTTTGTATTTTTAGTAGAGATGGAGTTTCATCATGTTGGCCAGGCTGGTCTTGATCTCCTGACCTCAGGTGATTTGCCCACCTCAGCCTCCCAAAATGCTGGGATTACAGGCGTGAGCCACAGCACCCAGCCAGAGGCTGGGTAATTTATAAAGAAAAATGTTTTATTTGGCTTATGATTCTGATGGCTAGGAAGTTCAAAACTGGGCGGTTGTATCTAGCGAGGGTGTCTTTGGTAGAGATGAAGTCTCACTGTGTTGCCTAGGCTGGTCTCAAGCTCCTGGGCTCAAGCTATCCATCCACCCTGGCCTCCCAAAGTGCTGCTTCCCATTACAGAGGAAGGTGAAAGAGAGCTGGCGTGTGCAGAAATCACATAGTGAGAGAGGAAGCAAGAGAGACCGGGGAGAGGCATCAGGCTGTTTAACAACCCAGCTCCCAGTTACTCAGGAGGCTGAGACAAGAGAATCACTTGAACCCAAGAGGCAGAGGTTGCAGTGAGCCAAGATCTCGCTATTGCACTCCAGCCTAGGAGACAAGAGTGAGACTCTATCTCAAAAAAAAAAAAAAAAGAAAGGAAGAAAAAATTACCATTCTATAAAGGATGTAACATCATTACTGTGGGTTGGGTGTTTGACGCCTCCAAACCTCATATTGAAATTTGCTTTTTTTTTTTTGAGATGGAGTCTCGCTCTGTTGCCCAGGCTAGAGTGCAATGGATCTTGGCTCACTGGAACCTCCTCCTCCCAGATTCAAGTGATTCTCCTGCCTCAACCTCCCGAGTAGCTGGGATTACAGGTGCACACCAGCTAATTTTTGCATTTTTAGTAGAGATGCCCAGCTAACAACCCAGCTCTTGAGGAACAGAGTAAGAACTCACTGCCCATTCCAGGAAGACACTAATCTATTCATGAGAGATCTGACTCAAGATCCAAACACCACCCATTAGGCCCCACCTCAACTTCAGGATCAAATTCCAACGTGAGGTCAGACGAGGTGGCTCACGCCCACAATCTCAGCACTTCGGGCAGCTGATGTGGGAGGATCGCGTGAGCCCAGGAGTTTGAGGCTGCACTGAGCCATGATCACGCCACTGCACTCCAGCCTGGGCAACAGAGCAAGACCCTGTTAAAAAAAAAAAAAAAGAAAAAACCTGGGCACAGTGGCTCATGCTTATAATCCTAGCACTTTGGGAGGCTGAGGGGGGCGGATCACGAGGTCAGGAGTTTGAGATCAGCTTGGCCACCATGAGTGGCTAAGTTTTCTATTTTTAGTAGAAATAGGGTTTCACCATATTGGCCAGGCTGGTCTCAAACTCCTGACCTCAGGTGATCCGCCCACCTTGGCCTCCCAAAGTGCTGGGATTATAGGCATGAGCCACTGCGCCCAGACTGGAATGGTAATTTCTAAATCTTCATCTCTAGACCAGACCTCCCCCTGACTTCCAGATTCATGCCCCACTGATGGCCCCACTGGACATTTGTAGGTCCCCGCCCCTCCCCCTCTCCCAGACACCTCCATCTCTGAAATGCAAACTCGTCCTTCCAGGTACTCAGGCCAGATCTCTTCTTGTCATCCTTGCCTGCTCTTTTTTCCATTGCCATGTGTACCCAGACCATTAGCAAACTTGTCAGCTCTGCCTTCAGAATGCAGCCAGCATCCAGCCTCTCCCCTCCTCCACCGACCTCACACAGAAAGGAGCCACTGTCACCTCTGGCTTGAAACACTGCCATTAACCTCCTCACTGGCCTCGGACTGTTTCTGTCCTTGCTTTCTTTTGGTATTTACTGAGATGTGTTTTATTGAACTAATGTATGGACTTACAAACATCTCATGTGCTTGAGAAAAATATATGTCCTTTACATTTCTGAGACCAGAATTTTGTGTGTGTGTGTATATATATGTCTTTATATACATATAAAGATATATCTATAGATATATACATATATATATGTGTATATATAGATATATATATGTATACACATGTTCAAGAATCGCTTGAACCCAGGAGGCAGAGGTTGCAGTAAGCCGAGCACTCCAGCCGGCGACAATATATATGTGTGTTTATTAAATCAACCTTATAGCTGTTTTGTTTAATTCCTCTCTATTCTTATTTATTCTTCTTTTTGTTGTTATTATTATTATTATTATTGAGACAGGGTCTCACTCTGTCACCCAGGCTGGAGTGCAGTGCTGCATTCATAGCTCACTGCAGCCTCAGCCTCCTTGGCTCAAGCCATCCTCCTGCCTCAGCCTCCCAAGTTGCTGTGACCACAAGGTGTGTGACACCATGCCTGGCTAATTTTAAAATTTTTTGTAGAGACAGGGGTCTCACTTTGTTGCACAGACCGGTCTCGAACTTCTGGCCTCGAGTGATCCTTCCACCTTTGCCTCCCTAAATCCTTGGTATCGTTTTTTTTTTTTTTTTTTTTTGAGACAGGGTCTCACTCTATGACCCAGGCTGGAATGCAATGGTGGGATCATGGCTCACTGCAACCTCCACATCTCCAGGTTCAAGTGATTCTTGTGCCTCAGCCTCCCGAGTAGCTGGGATTACAGTCATATGCCACCACTCCAGGCTAATTTTTTTGTATTTTTAGTGGAGACAGGGTTTCACCTTGCTGGTCAGGTTGGTCTTAAACTCCTGGCTTCAATTGATCCACCTGCGTCAGCCTCCCAAAGTGCTGGGATTACAGGCTTGAGCCACTGCACCTGGCCTGTATTCTTAATGTAATTTTTTTTTCTCCTTAAGATATTAATTGGCCAGGCATAGTCGCTCACACCTGTAATCCCTCCACTTTGGGAGGCCAAGGCAAGTGGATCACCTGAGGTCAGGAGTTTAAGACCAGCCTGACCAACATGGTGAAACCCTGTCTCTACAAAATACAAAAAATTAGCCAGGAATGCTGGCGCACACCAGTAATCCCAACTACTTGGGAGGCTGAGGCAGGAGAATCTCTTGAACTGGAGAGTCAGAGGTTGCAGTGAGCCGAGATTATACCATTGTACTCCAGCCTGGGCAATAAGAGCGAAACTTCATTTCAAAAAAAAAAAAAAGATATTAATCACTAATGCATGCAAATATCTCACTAAGCCTATGAATATGTCCATTTCTTTTTATAATTCTGTCAGTTGGTGCTTTATATATTTTAAGCTATTTTATTTTATTTATTTTTCAAGATGGAGTGTCGCTCTGTCACCCAGGCTGGAGTGCAGTGGCGCAATCTCAGCTCACTGCAGCCTCAGTCTCCTGGGCTCAAGCAATTCTCTCACCTCAGACTCTCGAGAAGCTGGGACCACAGGCATGTGCCACCACACCAGGCTAATTTTTTGTTTGTTTGTTTGTTTTGTAGAGACAGAGTCTTGCCATGTTGCCCAGGCTGGTCTCAAACTCCTGCCCTCAAGTGATCCACCTGCCTCAGCCTCCGAAAGTGCTGGGATTACAGGCGTGAGCCACCACGCCTGGCCTGGTTGCTTGTCATTTTCTTATTGATTTTTGGGAGTTTCTTGGATAGTCATCCCTTGTCAATATCAGACATTGCAGGGTTTTTTTTTTTTTTCCAGGGAGATGCTCATATCTCAACTGTTTCAGCAGTGCCCTTTGTTGAATAGAAAACTTATTTTTCCATATGGTTTGTGTTCAGGGGATCCAGTTCAAAAAGTCTTTCCCGATGCAGAAGTCTCAGAGCGATTCTCCTACATTTTCGGCTGTTAGTTTTGTAGTTTCTTGTTTGACTTTTAGGTCTGAGCCTTTTTGGCGTTCACCTCTGTGATACGTTTGTGAGTCTTTTACTATTGATTTTTGTTTGTTTGTTTTTGAGATGGAGTCTTGATCTGTCACCCAGGCTGGAGTGCAGTGGCACGATCTCAGCTCACTGTAACCCCTGCCTCCTGGGTTCAGCGATTCTCCTGCCTCAGCCTCCCAAGTAGCTGGGATTACAGGCACCTGCCACCACACTCAGCTAATTTTTGTATTTTTAGTAGAGACGGGGTTTCACTGTGTTGGCCAGGCTGGTCTTGCACTCCTGATCTCATGATCGGCCCGCCTTGGCCTCCCGAAGTGCTGGGATTACAGGCGTGAGTCAGTGTGCCCAGCATGCTATTGATTTTTAATGTTTATGATGTTGAAAAACCATAATCTCTGCCAGGCAAGTCCTTTGGAATTTACTGAGGCTCCTGGTAACCTACAACATGGTCAATAAATGTGCATGGTCCATATGGGGCCATCATGAGGCCCTGAGTCAAAAAAAACAAACAAACAAAACCTAAAAGAATAGAAACAGGCCGGGCGCGGTGGCTCACGCCTATAATCCCAGCACTTTGGGAGGCCGAGGTGGGTGGATCACGAGGTCAAGAGATCGAGACCATCCTGGTCAACAAGGTGAAACCCCGTCTCTACTAAAAATACAAAAATTAGCTGGGCATGGTGGCACGTGCCTGTAGTCCCAGCTACTTGGGAGGCTGAGGCAGGAGAATTGCTTGAACCCAGGAGGCGGAGGTTGCAGTGAGCCAAGATCGCACCATTGCACCCCAGCCTGGGTAACAAGAGCAAAACTCCGTCTCAAAAAAAAAAGAATAGAAACAGAAAAGATGAGATCCACAGAACACATTCATGCATATAAATTTAAGACACAGAGATTAAACAGCATAAGATAACTTTCAAAACTATATTAATAAGGCTGGGTGCAGCGGCTCACATCTGTAGTCCCAGCACTTTGGGAGGCTGAGGCGGGAGGAATCACTTGAGCCCAGGAGTTTGAGACCAGCTTGGGCAACATGGCAAAACCCTATCTCTACAAAAAATACGAAAATTAGCTGGTCGTGGTGGTGCGTGCCTGTGGTCCCAGCTACTAGGGGGACTGAGATGGGAAGATCACCCAGGAGATCGAGGCCACAGTGAGCTGGGATTGCAGCACTGCACTCCAGCCTGGGTGATAGAACGAGAGAGACCCTGGCTCAAAAAAAATACTATGTTAATATATGAATGCATACTTAATGTAGATTAAGTGAATTGGAGTGAGTGGGCACCGATGGAGGAGGGAGGGTAGAAGGCACAGGAGTGCAGTGGGAAAGCTGATGAGAGATGAGCCTTGCTCAGACTGTTGGCAGTGAAATGATCTGAGATGTGTAACCGGCTTGGTCCTCTGCACTGAGGGCCAGTCAAAAGTCCTCTAAGACTTTTAAGCTATTTTATTTTATTTTATTTACAGGTGCAGAAGCTAACATCTGTAATCCCAGCACTCTAGGGAATCCCTTGAGGCCAAAAGTTTGCAACCAATCTGGGCAACATGGCGAGGCCCCCATCTCTACAAACAGTTTAAAAATTAGCTGGCTATAGTGGCATGCATCTGCAGGCCCAGCTACTCAGGAGGCTGAGGCAGGAGGATCACCTGAGCCCAGGAGGTGGAGGCTGTAGTGAGCCGAGATCGTGCCACTGCACTCCAGAGTGGGTGACAAAGCAAGACTCTGTCTCAAAGGAAGAAGAACAAAAAGATAACTGGGTGCAGTGGCTCACGCTTGTAATCCCAGCAATTTGGGAGGCCAAGGCGGGTGGATCACTTGAGGTCAGGAGTTCGAGACCAGCTTGGCCAACATGGTGAAACCCTGTCTCTACTAAAAACACAAAAAATTAGCTGGGCATCGTGGCACACACCTGTAATCCCAGCTACTCTGGAGGCTGAGGCAAGAGAATCATCTGAGTCAGGAGGCACAGATTGCAGTGAGCTGAGATCTCACCACTGCACTCCAGCCTGGGAGACAGAATGAGACTCTGTCTCAAAAAGATACAGGGAAATGGATTCACAGAGAGAGGCCTGCAGTGGCAATACCATATGAAGGTGAAAGCAGGGATTGGAGTGATGCTTCTACAAGCCAAGGAACTCCAAGGATTGCCAGTGGTCCACCAGAAGTGGGGGGAGAGGCATGAACAGATTCTTCCTAGGGGACTCAAAAGGAGCCAGCCCTGCAGATACTCTGGTCTTGGACTTCTGGCTGTCAGAACTGTGGGACAATAGAGTTCTTTTGTTTAAGACAATCAATGGGCCAGGCTTGGTGGCTCATGCTTTTAATCCCAGCACTTTGGGAGGTCGAGGTGGGCGGATCACATGAGGTCCGGAGTTCGAGACCAGCCTGGCCAATGTGGTGAAACCCAGTCTTTACTAAAAATACAAAAAATCAGCCAGGCGTGGTGGCGGGCACCTGTAATCCCAGCTACTAGGGAGGCTGAGGCAGAAAAATTGCTTGAACCCAGGAGAGGGAGGTTGCAGCGAGCCGAGATCGTGCCACTGCACTCCAGCCTGGGCAACAAGAGCAAAACTCTGTCTAAAAAAAAAAAAAAAAAGGAAAGACCATCAGTGTAATACTTTGTGATGGTGGCTCCAGGGAACTAGTATGAGCAGTTAGCCCCTTCCTGGAGGGGTATGAGGTCTTGATCTGGTGCCTAGAGGATGAATCTTGCTCATCATTTCATTGCCAACAGTCCGAGCAAGGCTCATCTCTCATCAGCTCTCCCACTGCACTCCTGTGCCTTCTACACTCCCTCCTCCATCGGGACCCACTCACTCCAGTTCACTTAATCTACATTAAGTATACATTCATATATTAGTACAGCCCTCTGTTTTTTTTTGAGACGGGGTCTCATTCTATCACCCAGGCTGGAGTGCAGTGGTGCAATCACAGCTCACTGCAGCCTTGATCTCCTGGGCTCAAGTGATCTTCCCATCTCAGCACCCCCAAGTAGCTGGGACCACAGGCACAGACCACCACACCCAGCTAATTTTTGTATTTTTTATAGAGACAGGGTTTTGCCATGTTGCCCAGGCTGGTTTCAAACTCTTGGGTTCAAGTGATTCCTCCCACCTCGGCCTCCCAAAGTGCTGGGACTACAGACGTGAGGCTCACCCTCAGGCTCCTGGGCTCAGCCTGCCCTCCAGGTTCAAGCAGCGAAGCCAGAGCAAACCCTTGGCTGTTTTAGCATCAAATCAGTGCAGTGACGCTCTGGGGCGTCTCTGACTTATTGAACCAAATTTCAGGCCTGGATAGTCTCAGCACTGGTGTCTGCAATGCTGTCTATTTCGGTAAGGCAGGAAGATGAGAAAATGCGGAATGCTTAGGCCTCTCAACTCTGACATGAGAATGCCCAAGAGGTCGTCCCTGCTGCATCCATCTGCTCTACCTCTGCAGCATAGAAAGAGATACTTCCTGTGCTGTTGACAGAGGCTCCTCCCTGCTCAGGGCAGAGAACCCCATTGCTGTGTACATGTCAGGAGAAAGCTGGCTCTGCCAGCCTGGGCTTGGAGGATATTAGAGGGGGCAGTCCACTTGCCTGAGCGTGCTATCATAGTGGGAATCAGACATGCACGTGGTCAGGTGTGGTAGCTCACTCCTGTAATCCCAGCACTTTGGGAGGCCGAGGCAGGTGGATCACTTGAGGTCAGGAGTTCGAGATCAGCCTGGACAATATGGTGAAACCCCGTCTCTATCAAAAATACAAAAATTAGCCGGGTGTAGTGGCCCTCGCCTGTAATCCCAGCTACCCAGGAGGCTGAGGCAGGAGAATCACTGGGAGGTGGAGGTTGCGGTGAGCCAAGATCATGCCACTATACTCCAGTCTGGGCGACAAGAGTGAAACTCCGCCTCAAGAAAAACCCAAAAAACAAAAACCACGCACAGTGCAAGTCTACCCCAGACAAGCCACTTAACTCCTCACTTTCCTATCAGTACAGGGGAGATACACATATTTGCTCCACAGACATGTGAACGTCAAATAAAGGAATGCTGTGTTTTCAACTCTTTTCACATCTGGCCGGGAGGCAGAAGATGCAGTGAGCCAAGATCACGCCATTGCACTCCAGCCTGGGTGACAGAGTGAGGCTCCGTCTCAAACAACAACAACAAAAACTGTATTAATAAGGCTGGGCATGGTGGTACACGCCTGTAATCCCAGCACTCAGGAGGCTGAGGAAGGAGAATCACTTGAACCCAGGAGGCGGAGGTTGCAGTGAGCTGAGATGGTGCCACTGCACTCCAGCCTGGGCAATAAGAGTGAAGTTCCATCTCAAAAAAAAAAAAAGCAAGGTGAAATATGATTGCATCTGCAAGGCTGGAGGCCACAAGCTACCAGGGGTCATGGGGCAAGCCCTGCGTGGTGACCTGAGAGCTGTGATTTCACTCTCTCTGCAAACCTGGAACCCTTTCAGGGCCTGCTGGGTTGAGATAGCGAGATTGGGGAGCTATGAATTAATGCAGGTGCATGAATCCTTGTACCAGCCCTGACTTAGACCAGTGGCTCACGAAGAGTTGTGTGATGATTGCAATCAGGGCAATTTTGGAAGGCGTGGGAAATGCCTCCACCTGGCAGGAGCTGTCAATGGCTTGTGTTTGTCGTGGAGAATAAAGTCACACAGTTCTCACCGGGCAATATGGACCTTCACATTTTGATTTCTGTTTTGTTTTGTTTTGTTTTGTTTTGTTTTGAGACGGAATCTTGCTCTGTCTCCTAGGCTGGAGTGCAGTGGCAAGATCTCAGCTCACTGAACGGTCTCCCAGGTTCAATTGATTCTCCTGCCTCAGCCTCCCAAGTAGCTGAGATTACAGGCATGTGCCACCACGCCCAGCTAATTTTTGTATTTTTTTTTTAGTAGAGATGGGGTTTCACCATGTTGGCCAGGATGGTCTCGAACTCCTGACATCGTGATCCTCCCGCCTCAGCCTCCCAAAGTTCTGGGATTACAGGCATGAGCCACCACACCCGGCCCATGTTGAGCCTTTTACCTGGCCAGTACCTGCCCTGAGCCAGCTCAGTGAGGATGTGCTGTGAGCCCCTGTCCTGCCCACGGTGCTTCTCCTCCCTCCTGGCTTCCCTATCACTCAGGCCTTCGCGTACACAGCTTCCGGTCCCAGGACCCTCAGCCCCAGGCCTGGGTCCTAGGCTTGTTTTATCTGGGTTTGCTGCTCCACACACTTCTCTGGGCCCCAGTTGCTCTTAACCTTAGCAAACCCCAACTCCTGGAACTCCACCCTGATGCTGCCGACCTGACTCCCCGCCCCACCCCCACAGCCACTTCCCGGCACTGCCTCCCGCCCTTGGCTCCCACCAGGAGGCACTGAGCTAATCAGGCTGATGATCACCCAGGTTCAATTCCACCTTCCCCAGCTACAACACGACAAGCTGTAAATTTCCTTAGCTGCCTGGCCCCCCTGTGAGTCCTGCCTCTCTTCAGGCAGCCTGACTTAGGAAGCCGCCAGCTCCCCCAGCTGCTGTATCATCGCAGATGAATCAGGCCTGCCCACTTTGGGGGTGTCATTTCCACAGAGTCACATCACCCTCCGAAGCAAAACACGACTGGTCACGTCTTCCCCCAGGCCTAGCACAACCTCCGGAGATATGAATGGTGGCAACCCCTCCCATTCTTCCAAAGCCATGTTGTAATCTGCCTTCGAGAGAGCTGAATTTTACAAGATGCTTTGGAAAATGATTTCCCTCCTGTCTGTGCATCTCCAGGGCGGACGAGGGGCATGTATTTTCATTTATTGGTCAGGAGATGGTCCTTGGACTTCCAGCCTCCTGTCATTCTTGCCCCACCCCCAGGGTGTCTGGTGACTGAGGCTGACCTGAGAAGACTCGGAGGAGGAGAAGGAGAAAGATCAGACGCTGTGTTTATGCTTAAGCCGAGGGCCCCCTGGGATGCAGAAATAAGCTCTGCTTACCATTCCATTTGTCTTAATGTCTTCCAGAAAGGGAGGCTTGGCCGTGGGAGGAAAGGCAAAGGAAGAAGAGCCCAGGGGGGCCCACAGCTTGCACTGCCTGAGCTGGGTTCTGTGGCCCACGGGGGCTGGCTTTCTGCGGGTTTGCAGGGTTGGGATGAACATGCATGAAATAACAAGAAAGAGTGAGAATTTGGTCACGTCGTGTTGATACGAGACCAAAAGGAGCATAAGAAGGACAGAGTGAATGTAACAGGATACTTTTTTTTTTTTTTTTTGAGACGGAGACTCACTCTGTTGCCCAGGCTGGAGTACAGCGGCACAGTCTCAGCTCACTGCAACCTCCCCTCCCAGGTTTAAACAATTCTTCCACCTCAGCTTCCCAAGTAGCTGGGATTTTACAGGCACCTGCCATCATGCCTGGCTGATTTTTGTATTTTTAATAGAGACAGGATTTCACCATGTTGGACAGGCTGGTCTTGAACTCCTGACCTCAGGTGATCTGCCTGCCTCGGCCTCCCAAAGTGCTGGGATTACAGGCGTGAGCCACCACACCTGACCAGTAGACGTTTTTAAAACCTTTGTGGGGTGCCTCGGTGGCTCCAGCCAGTTGTCCTTGTGCTTAAGGAGGCAAGGCTATGCGTTCAAGGGCAATATGAGAACCTCTCATTCATTAAAAAAAATAAAAAATAAAAAACTCTGTGGACACACCTGTAATCCCAACACTTTGGGAGGCTGAGGCAAGTGGATCACCTGAGGTCAGGAGTTCGAGAGCAGCCTGGCCAACATGATGAAATTCATCTCTACTAAAAATACAAAAATTAGATGGGTGTGGTGGCATGCACCTGTAATTCCAGCTACTGGGGAAGCTGAGGCAGGAGAGTCACTTGAGCCCAGGAGGTGAAGGTTGCAGTGAGCCGAGATTGCGCCACTGCACTCCAGCCTGGGCGACAGAGGAAGACTCTGTCTCAAAAAAAAAACAAAGCTGCAGGGGAGAGAGGGTGGCAGTTTGGCAATCCACATGCCATGTGGCCAGGAGATGGGTGGGTGGGGAAAGAGATGGAGTTGGGAGGAAAACGAGACCAGATTCCAGGGACGTTGAAAACCATGCTGAGGTGGGGATATTGCTCTAATCAGAGGGCCGGGGTGTTTGTGTTGGCGCAGGTAAACCGTATAATGGGAAGGCAGTGGTGGGCTGCGGCAGGAAGCAGTGATTGGCAGTGGGACAGACCACAGGGAGAGCAGCTACGAGGCAGGTGGACACCATGGGCTGGGTGCAAGCAGATGCCCACGAACAGACTCAGGTCCGGCAGGAACGGCGCCAAAGGTCAAGCAGTGTGATGCACCTGCGTGACACTGAGCAATGGCGCAGGTGGCCTGAGGGGAGCCCGGAGGAGTGGTCCCCGAGTGCCTCTTTGCCTTTAGCTGCTGTGTTAGTCCATTCTTCTGTTGCTGTAAAGCAACACCTGGGGCTGGGTAATTTGTCAAGGAAAGAGGTTGTATTTTGGCTCTCAGTTCTGCAGGCTGTCTGAGAAGCATAGCAGCATCTGCTTCTGTTGAGGGCCTTAAGGAAGCTCACAATCACGGAGGAAGGCGAAGAGGGAGCCAGTCACTTGGCTAGAGAGGGAGAGAGAGAAAGAGAGAGCAAGAGGAAGTGCTTTTTTTTTTTTAAGACAAAGTCTCACTCTTATCACCCAGGCTAGAGTGCAGTGACGCTATCTTGGCTCACTGCAACCTCCCCCTCCCAGGCTCAAGCCATTCTCCTGCCTCAGCCTCCTGAGTAGCTGGGATTACAGGCGCCCACCACCACGCCCAGCTAATTTTTGGGGTTTTATTAGAGACGGGGTTTCTCCATGTTAGCCAGGCTCGTCTCCAGCTCCTGACTTCAAGTGATCCACCTGGCTTGCCCTCCCAAAGTGCTGGGATTATTACGTGAGCCACCACACCCATCTGGAAGTGCTTTTTAAAACTATTTATTTATCTATTTATTTGGAGACAGGGTCCCCCTCTGTCGCCCAGGCTGGAGTACAGTGGCGTGATCATAGCTCACTGCAGCCTCGACCTCCCAGGCTCATACAATCCTCCCACCTCAGCCTCCTGAGTAGCTGGGATTACAGGTATATGCCACCTCACCTAGCTAACTTTTAAAATTTTTTTCTACAGATAGGGAGCAGGGAGGTCTCCCTATGTTGTCCAGAATGGTTTCAAACTCCTGGGCTCAATCGTTTCTCCCGTCTTGGCCTCCCAAAGTGCTGGGTTACAAGCATGTGCCACTTTGGCCTAAACTCTTTTAAACAACCAGGACTCCCATGAACTAACTGAGTCAAAACTTGTTCATTTCCAAGGGGATGGTGCTGAGCCATTCATGAGGGATTTGCCCCCATGACCCGGTACCACTAGCTCCTACTACCAACACTGGAGATAAGATTTCAACATTAGCCGGGCACAGTCGCTCATGCCTGTAATCCCAGCACTTTGGGAGGCCGAAGTGGCAGATCACCTGAGGTCGGGAGTTCGAGACCAGCCTGACCAACATGGAGAAACACCATCTCTACTTGAAAAAAAAAAAAAAAATTCAGCATGAGATTTGGAAGGGATACACATCCAAACCGTATCAAACCCCCACCAGACCCCTCTCTCTGTGACTCGGTGTATCTGCCTCCAACCATCTCTTTGCATCTCTATGCATTTGGGTTTCTTGGTTTCTGCAGTGACAGGACCAGCCTTCTGTCTTGCTTCAAGTCCAGCCATCACCCTTCTATGGTTGGAGGAAGAGAGAGAAGAAACTTAAGAGGGAAAAGCTGCAAAGAGAATTGCGAAGGAGAAGCTGATGTAGCAATAGCTCATGTTTTCTCTCTCCTACTTTCTCTCTTTTAAAACTTTTTATATGCCAGAATTGGTTCCAAGCATTTTACTTGTGTTAGCCCAGTTTATCCCAAGAGTGATGCCACAGGGAGGGCAAGTAAGTGACGACTAAGAACACAGACTTGAGCCGGGCCCTGTGGCTCACGCCTGTAATCCCAGAACTTTTGAGAGGCTGAGGTGATAGGATTGTCTGAAGTCAGGAGTTCGAGACCAGCCTGGGCAACATAGCAAGACCCCTGCCTCTATTTTTAAAATGTTAAACATTAGCTAAGCATGGCAGTGCCCAAATACTGCATGTTCTCACTTGTAAGTGGGAGCTAAACACTGAGTGCCCATAGACATAAATATGGGAACAGGTGATACTGGGGACTCCAAAAGCAGAGAAGGAGGGAGGGGGCAAGGGTCGAAAAAATACCTGCAGCTACTTAGGAGGCTGAGGCAAGAGGATTGCCTGAGCCCAGAAGTCTGAGGCAGCAGTGAGCCATGATCGCATCACTGCATGCCAGCCTGGGCAATGGAGCAAGATCCTGTCTCAAAAAAACAAAATAAAAACAACACGGGCTTCCTCAGCCTCCTGAGTAGTTGGGATTAAAGGCACCCACCACCACACCCGGCTAATTTTTGTATTTTTAGTAGAAACGGGGTTTTGCCATGTTGGCCAGGCTGGTCTTGAACTCCTGACCTCAGGTGATCACTGACCTCAGCCTCCCAAAGTGCTGGGATTACAGGCGTGCGTCCCTGAACCTGGCCCTGCCCTGTTTTCTAATCCCAGCTTCATACCCATTGGTTGCATGATCTTGAGCAAGTTGTTAGGATGTCTGCCTCAGTTGCCCTCATTGGTAGACAGGGAATGATGAAAGGTGTTTTGCACATGGTAGGTGGACACTCAGTTTTTTTACAGCTGAGAGAGCAGAGGTTCAGAGAGAAGTTACTCCCCAAGCTCACGCAGGTAGTTAATGGCTCACCAAGAGTAGACCTGGGCAGCCTATTGGTCTGGCTGCTCTGTCCCGCCTCTCTGTTGCAGAGATGGGATGGAGAGTAGGAAGGTGCTGAGATTTCAGTTCCAGAAGGGATGTGGGTCTGAAGCCCTGTTAAATGCCCCCTCCCATGGCCACAGATGACCAGACCTACGGGAACAGGAGGCAGGTCTGAAAGTGAAGGTGTACGAATTCAGCTCAGTTTTGGAAACTGAGGATTGTTCATTACTGGGTATGTACTTAAAAGAAAAATAAATTATTCTACCCTCAAGACACCTGCACTTGTATGTTTATTGCAGCACTATTTACAATAACAAAGACATGGAATCAACCTAGGTACCCATCAGTGGTGGATTGGATAAAGAAAACGTGGTACATGTACACTGTGGAATACCATGCGGCCATAAAAAAGAATGAAATCGGCCAGGTGCGGTGGCTCAGGCCTGGAATCCCAGCACTTTGGGAGGCCGAGACAGGGGGATCATGAGGTCAAGAGATCAAGACCATCCTGGCCTATATAGTGAAACCCCATCTCTACTAAAAATAAAAAAATTAACTAGGCATGGTGGTGCACACCTGTAATCCCAGTTACTCGGAGGCTGAAGCAGGAAAATCACTTGAACCCGGGAGGCAGAAGTTGCAGTGAGCCGAGATTGCACCACTGCACTCCAGCCTGGGCGACAGAGCAAGACTCCATCCAAAAAAAAAAAAAAAGAAATAATGTTCTTTGCAGCCATGTGAATGCAGCTAGAGGCCATTATCCTAAATGAATTAACACAAAGACAGAAAACCAAATACCACATGCTCTCACTTGTAAGTGGGAGCTAAACACTGAGTGCACATCAACATAAATATGGAAACAGTTGATACTGGGGACTCCAAAAGCAGAGAGGGAGGGAGGGGGCAAGGGTTGGAAAAATACCTACTGGGGCCAGGCATGGTGGTTCAACGCCTATAATCCCAGCACTTTGGAAGCCAAAGCAGGAGCATCACTTGAGGTCAGGAGTTGGAGGCCAGCCTAGCTAACATAGCAAAACCCCGTCTCTACTAAAAATATAAAAATTAACCAGGCGTGGTGATGCACACCTGTATTCCCAGCTACTAAGGAGGCTGAGGCAGGAGAATGGCTTGAGCCCTGGAGGTGGAGGTTGCAGTGAGCAGAGATTGTGCCACTACACTCCAGCCTGGGTGACAGCGAGACTCAGCCTCAAAAAAAAAAAAAAAAGAAAGAAAGAAAAAGAAAAAGAAAAACTACCTATTGGTTACTATGCTCGCTTCCTGTGTGATGGTTTTATTCATACTCCAAGCCTTAGCACTATACAATACACCTTGGTATATTGCACCCCTTGAGTCTAATTTTTTTTAAAAGTCAGGTTAGTGGTAATTTTTTATTTGTAACTTTTCTAATTTTTAATTTTCAATTTTGCTAAATTCAAAAGTACATACCACTTTAGAGCAAATAGGACACAATGTTAACAACGATAACTCCAGGTGAGGGTTATAGGGGGTTCACTGTTATATATAAATATATGTGTGCAATTTTTTTTTGTATGGAGTCTCTCTCTGTCACCCAGGCTGGAGTACAGTGGTGCGATCTCAGCTCACTGCAACCTCTGCCTCCCGGATTCAAGAGATTCTCCTGCTTCAGCCTCCTGAGTATCTAGGATTACAGGCACGTGCCACCAAACCCGGCTAATTTTTGTATTTTTAATAGAGTTAGGGTTTTACCATGTTGGCCAGGCTGGTCCTGAATTCCTGACCTTGGGTGATCCACCTGCCTCAGCCTCCCAAAGTGCTGGGATTACAGGCATGAGCCACCACACCCAGCTAGAGTTCACTTTTTAAACCTTATTGTTTTAGCTTCCCTGTAGATTTGCAAATTTTGGAAAGAAAAAAGAAAAAAAGAAAAAAAGGCTTGGGCATAGTGGCTCACGCCTGGAATCCAGCATTTTGGGAGACAGAAGTGGATGGATCGTTTGAGCCTAGGAATTCAAGACCAGCCTGGACCACACAGTGAAACCCTGTCTCTACAAAAAGCTTAAAAATTAGCCGAGAGTCGTGGTGGGCACCTGAAGTCCCAGCTACTTGCAGGCTGAGGCAAGAGGAATTCTTGAGTCCAGGAGCTCAAGGCTGCAGTGAGCAATGATTACACCACTACCCTCTAGCCTTGGTGAAAGAGTTAGACTTTATCTCAAAAAAAAAAAAAAAAAGAAAAGAAACAGGATTTTGATGGCAAATACGGACATAATCAAGTGTCAAGTGTGACGGGTTTTTCTCACAGGAAAGGCTAGCAGGGGATGGCTGAGAAGCGGCATGGTGCCTGCAGGTGCTCAGAGTGTCCAGTAGAGGGCAGCAGAGTCCAGGCTCTGTCTCAGGTTAGGTTCTTGAAGCGGGTGGCCCATGGGAGGGACCTTCAAGAATACAATGAATCCTGAGCGGCATGGCTGGAATAATATTAATTTTTAAAAAGCATCCTAGGAATATTAAGAAGGCTAAGCATGGCAGTGCCCAAATACTGCATGTTCTCACTTGTAAGAAAGCGACGAAAGAGGCTTTAGAAACAACCTGGTCCTTATTCAGCAGAAGGCAAGATTGAGTCCAAATAGATTTTTTCCCAGATTTAACCTAAGGAGTTCACGAGAAAGCTGGAAATGGAACCTAGGTCTCTTTAGATGCATGGAAAGAAATAGCCGGTTTTCAGAAGGAGAGCTTGGAAAATTTGGTTTTCTTTTTCTTTTTCTTTTTTGAGATGGAGTTTTGCCCTTGTTGCCCAGGCTGGAGTGCAGTGACACAATTTTGGCTCACTGCAACCTCCACCTCCTGTGTTCAAGCAATTCTCCTGCCTCGACCTCCCGAGTAGCTGAGATTACAGGCATGTGCCACCACACCCAGCTAATTTTGTATTTTTAGTAGAGACGGTTTTTCCACGTTGGCCAGACTGGTCTCGAACTCCTGACCTCCGGTGATCCGCCCTCCTGAGCCTCCCAAAGTGCTGGGATTACAGATGTGAGCCACCGCACCCGGCTGGAAAATGTGGTTTTCTTTGGTAGGAAGTGAGTCCCTGTCTCTTGTTTGTGTGTGTGTGTGTGTGCGTGTCTGTCTGTCTGTCTGTCTGTCTACCTTGCCTCTTGGACACCAGCAAATGGTGCCAGTGGAGTTCAGGAAATAGTCTTCATTCCACTGCAATTCTCCCTCTTGTTATCTGGAAGCCCAAGCACATCAGACTTTATGTTCTGGAGGAGAGGAGAGAGTCTGGGAGGATAGAAACAGAAGCTATGTGAAACAGGAGGAAAAGATTCTGGAAACCATGAAAATTATAATAAAGTTGATTTATTATTTTTAGCTTCTACAAATATATAGTGTAACATTTACTAAGGAAAAAATAAGAACTTAAAAAAATACCTATACTCTTATATACTAAAGGAAAATCTATATTTAAACATAGATTTTTTTTTTCATGAGGCGGTATGCAGTAATTCTTACGAGAGTGTTTTTTGAAATGTAAAATGCAGTCCAGTGTCAAAGGGGTCACGGTTGTGAACAGCGCGACGAGGGCGCTGTCCGTGGTGCTGAACCCGTGCAGACGCGAGGAAGAACTTCTCTGAGCTTGTTTGGAAGTTCTAGCAGGGAAGTCCTGCTTTAACCTGTATGCCTTTGACAGAAGAATGGTCCTCCTCTATCAGAGAGGGTCGTCCTTTCATCCTCTTCAACTGAGCATGCAGCTTTAGGAGGGACACAAATGGAGCAGCGAGGAAGGAAGGGGACACCTATCTACCCGGCCAGATCAGCCAAATCAATTCTGGCGAACAATGGGGTGACCTATGTTACAGCCGTATCACCCTCAGATCTGGAACCTCTTTGAAAAATGAGCATGAAAGCCTAGCCTGATATCGTGACAAGCCCATTGGCTTGTCTGGCGAACAATGGAGTGACCTATGTTACAGCCGTATCACCCTCAGATCTGGAACCTCTTTGAAAAATGAGCATGAAAGCCTAGCCTGATATCATGACAAGCCCATTGGAGCTTCCATGGTTTTCTATTTAGGAATTTCCCACCACTGCTGTCTCTCTCCTCTTTCTCCTTGATAAGTACAGGGCTTGTTTCAATTGAGTCCCCATGAAAGTCCCTTTATGGGCAAATGTTCCACCAAGCTTAGCCGGACTGCGGTATCCTCACTCCCAGACTTCTCAGCTTCATGCCTTAAAGTGATGTCATCGTCACCTGAGGCCTCTGAATTTGGATCTGAAAAGAGATAAAACCAGGTGAGGTCTTGGCCCATGAAGAATATGGGATTTTGGAAGCATAAAAAGGCTTGGGATGGGAAGTGTTCGATCTAATTATTTTAATTTTTTTATTTTTTTGAGACATGGTCTTACTCTGCCATCCAGGTTGGAGTGCAGTGTCACAATCATGGCTCACTGCAGCCTCTAACTTCTGGGCTCAAATGATCCTCCCAGCTCAGCCTCCCCAGTAGCTGGGACTACATGTGCACACCACCACACCTGGATAATTTTTAAATTTTTTGTGGAGATGAGGTTTCACCATGTTACCCAGGGTGGTCTCAAACTCCTGGGCTCAAGCGATCCATCCACCTTGACCACCCAAAGTGCTGGGAGCTACTGTGCCTGGCTATTATTATTTTTTTATATAGAGAGACAGAGTCTCACTTTGTTTCTCAGGCTGGTCCCAAACTCCTGACTTCAAGTGATCTTCCTGCCCTCGCCTCCCGAAGTGCTGGGATTACAGGCATGAGCCACTGCAACTGACCTAAGTGGTTGGTTTAGAACTCATCCTATGACCTGGATTCTAGCACAAATCAATTTTGTCTTCCCCTCCCTGCCAGGTAGGTTTGCAGGTATCCTGGCTGGAGATTTAATCTTTGCCCCAAAGGGCTGTGTCAAGGGAGCATAGCACCCGAAACCGTTCACACCTGGTATTTCTCCTCCCCTCAAATATCCATCCAGTTTAAATAATATTAAGGCAGTGATCATCAAGGAGTGGTCACCTTTTGCCCACGTGACCAATCTTGGCCTTAATCATGGGGGGACAACCTGATGTTACATACTTGTTGAAGTGAGGCAATAGTATTATCTATGACATAACAAAAATGTTTAATCTCAGTTAAGCCTCTAGACCCAACCTCCCGTATTTCCAAAACTAGAATACTGCTAATACCTCTTTTGCTTCCGATATTAAGGATGGAGGACAAGTTAGATGACACCATGAAACAAACCAGGAGTGTGAGACTTTTTTTTTTTTTTTTTTTTTTTGGAGACAGAGTCTCCCTCTGTTGCCCAGGCTGGAGTGCAGTGGCACCACCTTGGCTCACCACAACCTCTGCCTCCTGGGTTCAAGCGATTCTCCTGCATTAGCCTCCTGAGTAGCTGGGACTACAGGCACATGCCATCATGCCAAGCTAATTTTTGTGTTTTTAGTAGAGACAGGTTTTCACTTTGTTGGTCAGGCTGGGCTCAAACTCCTGACCTCGTGATCTGCCCACCTCAGCCTCCCAAAGTGCTGGGATTACAAGCATGAGCCACAGAGCCCGGCTGAGACATTTTTCAAGACAACTATCCTAGACTCTTAAAAAATCAATCTATTTAAAAACGTAGGAGCCCATTCTAAATCCAAAATACCAAAGAGATATAACAGAAGCCAGTATGTGAAATCTGTTGTATCCACTTCTGAGAAAAATAAAAACTAGTAATAAAAGATGTCCTTGGGCTAATTGGGGAAACTGGCTATCAGATGATATTGTGGAGTTATTATCAATGTATTGGATATAATCATGGTATTAGGAAGTGTATGCCGAAATGGTTAGGGATCAAGTGTCATGATGTTGGCAGCTGGCTTCCAAATTACTCAGCAAAAATTAGTAAAGAGATCAATACAAAGAAAGAAACATATGACATGTTAAGTCTTGTGGTGCTAGATGGAATATGTAAGTATCTACTGCACTACTGTTTTGACTTTTATGTGTGTTTACCAATTAAAATAACTAAATAAGTTGGCCATCAAGAATGTACTTAGAGTAGGGAAGGAAACCTCAGAACCTGAAGCCTCAGAAGTCAAGGGAAGTTGATTCCACCTTGCTACTTGGCTCTTATTCTCCCCCTGAGTTAGGCTTGTTTCCTGGCAGAATGGACCTGGGAGGATTACCTGGACCAATAAACTGTAAACATGGCTTTGTTTCCCTGAAGATCCTATCACATAGGAAAGGAGAAGAAAGTCGCAAGGTTGGGAGAGGTCAGCATCCCATCCAGGCCCTTCTTACCTTTGTTTCAGGGTCTATGTGGCCCAGGGAGGGCTGGAAATTACTGTAGATGGAGTCCAGGTGGATGGAATCATTTTCTTCTAAAGAGATGAAAAACCCCATGGAAACAGGAGGTTAGAAGGACAAACTTTCATCTCTCCCTTTAATCCCATTCAATGGAAGATAAGGGAGTTTGTCCCCACCCCTAGGAAACTGAAAACCATTGAAAATGTGACAAACTATCAACATTACCTGACTCAGCAGTTTTCTAATACAGGCATATTAAGGCTATGAATTTTCTTCTGAGTACAGCTATAGCTGCATCCCACAAGTCTTGATACTAAGTATTTTCTCACTTTAACTATAATCTCTTATCTGATCCATACATTATTTAGAAACTTAAAAAAATTTCCAAAGATATGGGAGATTGTACTAATTGAGCATACAAATTAGACTTGTGTCTAACAGAGTAAGCCATTTCCTAATATTGAACATTTTTATCTCTAGTAATTCTTTTTGCTTTAAAGATCATGTGCCTGCAATGAGTACAGCTATACACAAAACAACAGATATTTTGTTTACTATTACCCTGTTTTGTATTTTCCACACTTTTGTTTTCAAGCTTTGTGTTTCTATTTCACATGTGCCTCTCATCCACAGCAGATACCTAGATTTTTTAAAAATTCCTTTTTTAAATAAAGTTTAACCTACTTATATGTATTATGATTCATGATATATTTGCATTACTTCCTATCATTTTATCTTGTGTTTTCTATCTGTTCTATCTTTTCTCCTTCTCCTTCTCCTTCTCCTTCTTCTTTTGAGATGGAGTCTTGCTCCATCACCCAGGCAGGAGTTTCAGCTCACTGTAGCCTCCACCTCCCGGGTACCAGCAATTTTCCTGCCTCAGCCTCCTGAGTAGCTGTGATTGCAGGTGCTTGCCACTGTGCCCAGCTAATTTTTTGTATTTTTGGTAGAGACAGGATTTCACCATGTGGTCCAGGCTAGTCTCATCCTGACCTCAAGTGATCTACCTGCCTCAGCCTCCTTTTTTTTTTTTTTTTTTTTTTTTTTAAGAGATAGGGTTTTGCTGTGTTGTTGCCCAGGCTGATCTCAAGCTCCTGGCCTCAAGCAATCCTCCTGCCTTGGCCTCTCAAAGTGCTGGGATTACAGGCTTGAGCCCACTGCACTCAGCCTGTTTCCACATTTTGAGCCATTGAGTTCAGAGAGGAAGGCCGATACCTTGGGAGATGTCAAAGCCAATGTTTTGGAATGTCCCAGGAGCTGGTCCACCTTTCTCTTCTTGCCACTTGTACAACTGAGACAATTTGGACTTTTGCCTATGGATGGAAACACCAGAGAGACCCTGTTAGCATTGGGGAACAGGAACAAGGACCAAGGACAAGCTGTATCCCTGTTTTCAGCTCCCCCACTGTCCACCTCGAGGATGACGTGATTAGAGGCAGAGGGATCAGAGGAGGAGGAGGAGCTGGAGGACTGGAAGAGGAGGTGGTAGGGGCTCACTCACCGTTTCACCTCTCTCTTGGAGCGGAAAGCGAGTATCAGGAGAGCTATCAGGATGATCAGCACCAGCACGCACCCTGCCCCCACAAGCCAGTACACCAGACTCTTCTGGATGCCCTGGTCACAGGCTTCCCCTCTGTACCAGTGAGTTTCCGTGGTCAAGCAGCTGAGATGGAGAGAAGGGACAGTGTGGGAGAGAGAACAGAGTCAGCACCAGCTTCAGACCTGGGCCCTGCCCCTTGGGTGTTTAATGAGGAGGAGGTGAGAAGAGATTGGCAGGAGGCCTAAAGCAAGGCACCTTGCGGGGGTGAACGTAGATGAAGACCAGCATCCCTGGAGCTGGTCCTCAAATGAGCTCAATTCCCACTCCAGGCTTTTAGGTTTTGCTTCCAGTTGCAACCCAGGACCTAAGACAGTTGGCCCAACCTGGGTCTTCCCTGGGCTGCACCCCCAGGGACTCCAGGACCCCACAGTGACTCTTGCACCCACCCATTAACCATCCTCACTTTCAGCCCTCCTTTCTGTCAAGAAAGCCAGGCTGCAGACTGATCCAAAGCTTCTATTATACCCCTGAAGCTCTTCCTCCTGGCTACCTGGAGATGCTTCTCTAAGCCCTGTTCCTTTCTTCCCCTTTCCAGTTTGTGACCGCCTTTTCCAGGAAGCCTTCCCAAACTAACGACTCAGGTCTTTGCATACGTGTGGCTTCTTCCTGCACTGGACGCTCCAGCTGGTCTCTCTCTTTGGTTCTGTTTCAAGTGGCAGTGTTTTTCTGAACTTTCCTACCTCTGTGACTAGGCTTTAGCACTTCTCCCCACTCCCCGTATGGGTGTGTGGCCTTCTGTTTGTATTCCACCAGCAGAGGATCTTACTCTCCCTCTGGAAGCAAGGCTCTCTCTCTGTTCCAGGAGGCCGTCACCGTCCTCAGCCCTCCTCAGCACAGAGAGGATGTGGGGGAGGGCTGGGGCTGTTATGGACGCAGGCTTGGAGCTCAGCTACTCATGTCTTTCCCTACCGCCAACCCAATTCCTCTGCAGCTGGACACATTCAGGAGAGGCTGGGACCTAGTCCCATGACCTTGGCCTCTAGGCAGTGCCTGAGGAGAAGCCCTGCAGGGGATGGGGAGAACCAGGACATCTGGGCTGGTCTAGAAGAGATGGAGAAGCACTCACTAGCACCGGGGGCCACTTCGAAGCAACTGGCACTTGCCGAAGTTACAGTTCTTGGAGACGTTATAGCCGGACTCGCAGGGGTTGATGCATTTTGGTTGCTGGTCCTGGTATTCCACTAGGAAGTAGTCTTCATAGACCGGCCCGGCTGCCTCCCGGCATTTCGCTGGTGGGGGTGCAGGGACAGGGAGCAGCATGACCAGGGGGCTGGGGGGCACTGCCCTGCTCCTCCTGGGTTCCCCCCGCCCCCGCAGCCTTCCCCCAAACCCCTTGTGTTATCACCCACCTACAGCGTCGTACTGGGTCATCGTGATGTTTTGCACCTGGGTACCACTGGTGTTGTAACACAGCAAGGCTGTGAAGGAGACACATAAAACCCCTCATGACACACACATGCTTGTTTTGCATCCTCAGGGAGCTGAGGGGTGTGTGTGTGTGTGTGTGTGTGTGTAGGGGGTGGGTGGCTATGGGGAGGTGGGAACCTGGCCCCTGCAGAGGCCAGCATCAGCCTCACATCTGGTGACCCTCCAAGTGTCCTGAGCCCCCCTGTGCCCTTTTGGTCCCAAACCTCCATTTTCTTTCCTTCCTTCCTTCCTTCCTTCCTTCCTCCCTCCCTCTTTTCCTTCCTTCCTTCCTTTCTTTTTTCTTTCTTTCTTTTCTCTCTCTTCCTTTCTTTTTGAGACAGAGTCTCGCTCTGTCACCAGACTGGAGTGCAGTGATGCAATTTCGGCTCACTGCAACCTCCACCTTCCAGGTTCAAGTGATTCTCCTGCCTCAGCCTCCCGAGTAGCTGGGATTACAGGCGTGCACCACCACGCCCGGCTGGTTTTTTTGTTGTTGTTTTTTTATTTTTGTTGAGATGAAGTCTCACTTGTCGCCCAGGCTGGAGTGCAGTGGTGTGATCTTGGCTCACGGCAACCTCCACCTCCTGGTTCAAACGATTCTCCTTCCTCAGCCTCTTGAGTAGCTGGGACTACAGGCGCGCGCCACCACACCCAACTAATTTTTGTATTTTTAGTATAGATGGGGTTTCACCATGTTGGTTGGGCTGGTCTCAAATTCCTGACCTTGTGATCCACCTGCCTTGGGCTCCCAAAGTGCTGGGATTACAGGCATGAGACACCATGCCTGGCCTTTCAGCATTTTTTTTTTTTTTTTTTCCGAGACTGAGTCTTGCTCTGTCACCCAGGCTAGAGTGCAGTGGAGCAATCTCAGCTCACTGCAACATTTGCTTACTGGGTTCAAGCAATTCTCCTGCCTCAGCCTCCTAAGTAGCTGAGACTACAGGCACCCACCATCATGTCCAGCTAATTTTGTATTTTTAGTAGAGACAAGGTTTCACCATGTTGACCAACCTGGTTTCAAACTCCTGGCCTCAAGTGGTCTGCCTGCCTCGGCCTCCCACAGAGCTGGGATTACAGGTGTGAGCCACCACAGCTGCCCAATGCCACCTTCTTCCCTCTTCTGCCATGATCCACACACTTAGATGAACTCATGTAACAGGGCCCATTGGTCCCCTTTCCAGCAGACTCTCCTGTCCTGTACCCCTTAGTCCTGGTGCCCTGGATGATCTGGCCTGTTTATATGTCTGGCCTTGCAGGTTCTGGGACGAATTCCTAGATATCTCCACATTCTACTCTCTTATCTGCCTTTGTCCCTTCCCCTACCCCAGGGACAAAATGGGCCAGAGGATGACAAAGGTGAAAGACTCTCTTGGCCCAATCCTGGGGCTTCCTGGAGCTGCACCCCCAGGGACTCTAGGACCCCACAGTGACTCTTGCACCCGCCCGTTAGCCATCCTTACTCTGAGCCCCCCTCTCTACTAAGAAAGTCACGCCCCGGCCCTGATGCCCCCTCCCTTCCCTCCCTTCCTGGAAGCCCAGGAGTTTACCTGAGCAATTATCATTAATCATTATTTGGTCCTCAGTCACTCTTGTGATTTTTTCTTTCACGACCATGCTGGCATTGTTCAACACTGTCTCGAACTCTGGTGTGTACTTGGTTCTCAGGAGGACCTCATGCTCCACCACCACACTGCCCAGCCTGAGGAGGGAGGGGAAGACGTCTCAGGTAAGTGGGTGCTTACCTCTCAAGTCTTGTCCCAGGCAGCCTTCTCTCTCTCTCTCTCTCTCTCTCTCTCTCTTTTTGAGACAGAGTCTTGCTCTGTCACCCAGGCTGGAGTGCAGTGGTGCAATTTCAGCTCACTGCAACCACCGCCTCCCAGGTTCAAGTGATTCTCCTGCCTCAGTCTCCTGAGTAGCTGGGACTACAGGCAATTGCTACCACACCTGGCTAATTTTTGTAATTTTAGTAGAGAAGGGGTTTCATCATATTGTTCAGGCTGGTCTCGAACTCCTTTCCTCAGGTGGTCCACCCACCTCAGTCTCCCAAAGTGCTGGGATTACAGGTGTGAGCCACTGCGCCTGGCTGGCTTCACCCTCTCTGGTCCCAGGGGAAGGCAGAGCTGGGGGCAGGACAGCTGAGGTGATGGCTCTGTCCGAGGTACTGCACAGGGTCCCATGCTACAGGATTTCTCCCAGCAACCTGTGCCTAAGAGAACTTTCTACAAAGGGAGGCTCCAGGAAGTCTTAGAGAGGCTTCAGTGATGAAGACGGATGGGGGAATTGGAACTACAGAAGAGACCATCCTTAAGGTTTTGGGTTTTTTTGTTGTAGACACAGAGTCTTGCTCTGCTGCCCAGGCTGGAGTGCAGTGGTGCCATCCTGGCATGCTCTAGCCTCTGACTCCTGGGCTCAAGTGATACTCCCGCCTCAGCCTCCTGAGTATCCATGTCTACAGGTGCACGCCACCATGCCCTGCTAATTTTGGTATTTTTTTGTAGAGACAAGGTCTTGCTATGTTGCTCAGGCTGTTCTCGAACTCCTGGCCTCAAATGATCCTTCCGCCTCGGCCTCCCAAAGTGCTGGGATTACAGATGTGAGCCACTGTACCTGGTGCCACCTACATTGATATATTGAAGCCCTAACCCCCAGAAGCTCACAAGGTGACTATATTTGGAGATAGGGCCTTTACAGAGGTGATTAAGTTAAAATGAGGCCATTAGTGTAGGCCCCATCCAGTCTGACTGGTGTCCTTATAAGAAGGGGAAATTTGGATATGCAGAGGCAGCAGGGAGGTGTGCACAGGGGAAAGACCATGCAGAGACACAGCAAGAAGGCGGCCATCCACAAAGACACAGCAAGAAGGCGGCCATCCACGAGCCAAGGAGAAGCCTCTAGAGAAACCACCCACCCGCACCTTGGTCTTGGACCTCCAGCCTCCAGAACTGGGAGAAATAGATTCATAGATTTCTGTTGTTTAAGCCACCCTGTCAGTGGTATTCTGTGAGAACTGCCCGAGCATAGTAATGTGGGGAGCACCGTTCCAATTGCCTTTATAATTATGACTGCTGCTTCCATGCCACAGACCCTCTTCCCACAGCCCAGACACTCACCGTAGCTTTGTGATGTTCACCCCAACATACTCAGGGATATCAGCGTACACAAGGTTCATCTGAAAGGCAAGGGGCCACTGTGTCATCCCAGAGGACCCATGGGGCCTTTTCATGGGACATCAGGGTGCAGGACCTGCCCCAAGGCATCACAGCAGACTTTCCACATGGAGTGGTCCCTTTCCAGAGACCTGCTCCACTCCGGGCCTCCTGCAGCCCCCAGGTGAAACCTGGCCTCATCTTTTCCCTCCTCCACTGGCAAGCCCTGAGGACATGGGAGCCGGAGAAAACTCCTGAGTATCTAACAAAGGAATAGCCCCCAGCTGCCTCCTTAACCCTACAGACTCTGCTCTGGGGGAACTGAGTGGCCATGGGGCCTTGCTCTCCCAGACTTACCTCTTCCGTGAATGTCTTGTTGAAATTCTTGAATTCCTCAGAAGCGTGGTCATTCAGCTCATTGGTGAACCTCACATTGGTGACTGTCACAGTCATTTTCATTTGGGAGGAGACTGTCTCCGGTGGCTCTGAGGAGGGTAGACTTACTGAGCTGAGCATCCCTGAGCTTCCTACTCAGAAGATCTGCCCCCCAGCCTGGGTGGAGGGAGTGACCTCCATTGTGTTTTATAGTAAAATTCTGTGCCGAATTTGTCAAAAATACACCTGCTTGTTTTACTCACTTCCCCTTCCTTCCTTCCCTCCTTCCTTCCTTCCTTCCCTCCCTCCCTCCTTCTGTCCTACTTCTTTCCTTCTTTCCTTCTCTCCTTCCTTCCTTCCCTCCCTCCCTCCCTCCCTTCCTTCCAGGGTCTTGTTCTGTTGCACAGGCTAGAGTACAGTGGTGAGATCATAGTTCAGTGCAGCTCGACCTCCTGGGCTCAAGCAACCCTCCCACATCAGCCTCCCAAGCAGCTAGGACTACAGGTGTGCACCACCACACCTAGTTCATTTTTTTTGTTGTTGCTTTTTTTTGAGATGGAGTCTCACTCTGTCACTCAGGCTGGAGTGTAATGGTGTGGTCTCAGCTCACTGCAACCTGTGCCTCCCAGGTTCAAGCGATTCTCCTGCCTCAGCCTCCTGAGTAGCTGGGGCTGTAGACACATGCCACCACACCTGGCTAATTTTTGTATTTTTAGTAGAGACGGGGGTTTCACTATGTTGGCCAGGCTGGTCTTGAACTCTTGACCTTGTGATCCACCAGCCTCAGCTTCCCAAAGTGCTGGGATTATAGGCATGAGCCACTGCACTTGGCCAATTTTATTTTATTTTTTTTAAGAAATGGGATCTCACTATGTTGCCCAGGTTGGTCTTGAACTACTGGCTTCAAGCAATCCTGCCTCAGACTCCCAAAGCTTTGGGATTACAGGCGAGAGCCACCATGCCTGGCCTATTTTATTCATTTTGTGATGCTTTGGCATTGTTAGCACTGGGTAATAAACAAAAAACAAAAAACCCACAGCCCAGAAGAGGCCCTATTCCTGGCCTCACATCAAGGTGGGGCAGGAACTGGTGCCTGTATGGAGGCCGGGTCCCAGGGCACAGGGAGGGGGGTAGGGGGAGGGCCTGGGGTTGCACTTACTTATGTCAAGGATGTTGGACACCTCCTCACAGACCTCCCCAATGTAGGGGGACTGACACTGACACTTGAGCCCATCCCAGGAGCCTCCGTTCTCACAGACAACGGTTGCATACTGGCACCGATCTCCATTATAGCCAGAGGGGCAGTCACAGACGTCTCCTTTCCACTGTCCTCCATTGAAGCACTCTGAAAGGAACAGGGATCTACTGTGGTTGCATGCTGAGCACTGCACTTTACAGCTTACGATGCGTTTGCACAGACACCGCCTCATTTGTTTTGTTTTTTGAGATGGAGTTTCACTCTTGCTGCCTAGGCTGGAGCGCAATAGCATGATCTTGGCTCACGGCAACCTCCGCCTCCCGGGTTCCAGTGATTCTCCTGCCTCAGCCTCCTGTGTAGCTGGGATTACAGGTGTGCTATCATACCCGGCTAATTCTTTTTTTTTTTTTTTAAGACGGTTTCTCTGTCTGTCTCCAGACTGGAGTGCAGTGGCACGATCTCAGCTGACTGAAACCTCTGCCTTCCGGGGTTCAAGTGATTCTCCTGCCTCAGCCTCCCAAGTAGCTGGGATTAAGGCAAGCACCACCATGCCCAGCTAAGTTTTGTATTTTTAGTAGAGACAGGGTTTCACCATGTTGGCCAGGCTGGTCTCGATCTCTTAACCTCGTGATCTGCCCACCTCGGCCTCTCAAAGTGCTGGGATTACAGACGTGAGCCACTGCACCAGGTTACCCAGCTAATTTTTATATTTTTAGTAGAGACAGGTTTCATCATGTTGGCCAGGTTGGTCTTGAACTCCTGACCTCAGGTGATCCACCCACCTCAGCCTCCCAAAGAGCTGGGATTACAGGTGTGAACCCCCACTGCCTAATCTGATACTCTCGTGAGACTCTGGGGTGCACAGGATAGTTAATATTATCCTCACTTCACAGACAGACAAAGTGAGGCAGAGAGAGGCTAAGCCATCTCCCCATGGGTCCACGTGCAGGTGACACTCCAACCAGTCCTAGTCCAGCATGCTTGACTTTAGCCCAAAAACATGAAGAAAGAGAAACCTGGTATTGTGAGAGGTGAGAGGCTGAGGAAGAGAAAACCCAGGTGAACCTGATCAGCCTAGAGTCCACCCAGGTTGAGAATGAGATGGTCGTTGTTCCTCAACACCCGCTTTGGAAAAGCCCATACCATCAGTCATTACTGCTATGATTCTTTCTCATTCTTTTTTAATTTACTGGGATGTGGAGTTTGAAGGAGGAATTTAGATCTTATTTTATTTTTTATATATTTATTTGTTTTTGAGACAGTCTCACTGTCTCACTCAAGCTGGAGTGCAGTGATGCAATCATAGCTCACCGCCGCCTTGAGCTCCTGGGCTTGAGCAATCCTCCCATCTTAGCCTCCCAAGTCACTGGGACTGCATGCATGCATCACCATGCCTGGCTAATTTTTAAAATTTTTCTGTAAAGATGGGGTCTTGCTCTGTTGCCCAGACTGGTCTTAAACTTCCGGCCTCAACCAATCCTCCAGTCTCAGCCTCATAAAATGCTGGAATTACAGGTGTGAGCCATCATGCCCAGCCTAACAACTCCTTTTTGGTTTTTTATTTTATTTTTTAAGATGGAGTCTCACTCTGTTGCCCAGGCTGGAGTGCAGTGGTGCGATCTCGGCTCACTGCAACCTCCGCCTCCTGGGTTCAAGCGATTCTCCTGCCTCAGCCTCCTGAGTAGCTAAGATTACAGGCATGCACCACCATGCCCAGCTAATTTTTGTATTTTTAGTGGAGACAGGGTTTTGCCATGTTGGTCAGGCTGGTCTCAAAATCCTGACCTTGTTATCCACCCGTCTCAGCCTCCCAAAGTGCTGGGATTACAGGCGTGAGCCACTGCTCCTGGCTAGCAACTCCTTTTTAAATTGCAATACAACAAATAAATTCCTCTTGGTTTAAATAGGTAGGAAGTAGTGATAGCTAACTCTCAAATATCTGTGCCAACCTGTAAAATCTTTTATTTATTTTTTTTGAGACGGAGTTTTGCTCTTGTTGCCTGTGCTGGACCGCAATGGCACGATCTCAGCTCACCATAACCTGTCTCCCAGGTTCAAGGGATTCTCCTGCCTCAGCCTCTGGAGTAACTGGGATTATAGGCATGCATCACCATACCCAGCTAATTTTATATTTTTAGTAGATATGGGGTTTCTCCATGTTGGTCAGGCTAGTCTTGAACTCCTGACTACAAGGTGATCCGCCCGCCTCGGCCTCCCAAAGTGCTGGGATTACAGGCGTGAACCATGACACCCAGCCCAACCTGGAAAATCTAAAGCTCTGTTTTCTTTGGCTTTTCTTGAAAATTGCTGTGCCTGGGTAGATCAGTATTCAAGGTGTGTTTTGTCTGGGGAAGTGTACGAGGTATGTATAGACTGCAAAGACATGTCTCACCTCTACCTTCTGGCTTACCCTAAACAGACTCACACTCATAGAAACAGAGCAGGACCCACACTCATGCAGCCTCTGTTTACGGGCTTTTGCTCTAAGACATTTGGAAAGAACAGAAGAGAGAAGTCAAGAGTCCTGGGCACACCCGACATCCTTACACATGCACCACACATCCTTCATCAGTCTCCTTCTCCCTCCATCTCTCTCCCTCTTTCATTACTAAAGATGCCCAGACCTGAGCTAAGCGCCAAAACACAGGCTAGTGAGAAGCAACAGAAGCAGATGCTGGGGCGTGTTCGCACATTGCTCAACAGTGTAAAGGGAAAGTCAATCTCTGGGGAAGAGGTGGAAGACAGAAGGAGGACAGGCTGCCTTCAAAGATGCAACTGACATCAGATAGTGGGTTCAGTGGCATTGCAGCCGCCTGTCCTTTGTCGAGACACCTACAAGGCTTCCTGGAAATACAAGGTCCAGATCTCCCAGCTGAAAATGCTCAGACCACTCATTGGAGAATCAGAGAGCTCAAGAAGCCAAAGACGTATTGGAGAGCATCCAGAGAAAAAAGCCATATGATAGGAAGTCCAGCTGGGCACAGTGGCTCACGCCTGTAATCCCAGACTTTGGGAAACCAACATAGGTGGATCATCTGAGGTCAGGAGTTGGAGACCAGCCTGGCCAACATGGTGAAACCCCGTCTCTACTAAAAATACAAAATTTAGCTGGGCGTGGTGGCAGGCACCTGTAATCCCAGCTACTCAGGAGGCTGAGGCGAGAGAATCGCTCGAACCTGGGAAGCAGAGGTTGCAGTGAGCCGAGATCTTGCCACTGCACTCCAGCTGGGGCAACAAGAGTAAAACTCCATCTCAAAAAAAAAAGAAGAAGAAGAAGAAAAGAAAAGAAAGTCTAGGCAAAGTAGAATTCAGGAGAGGAAAAAATCACAAAGTCCAGAGAAATTGTAGCAGCCAAAATCTGAAGAGCCATCCTTCATTTTCATCGATTTGAGATGGGATTGGGCGGTTCTGTGGGCAGACACAGATCATGTATCTGTGAGCCTATTCATCTAAATAAATCAATGTTTCCAAGTATTTTAATTAGCATGCTTTAAAAAATGCATGTGGGCCGGGCTCGGTGCCTCACACCTGTAATCCCAGCACTTTGGGAGGCCAAGGCAGGTGGATCACAAGGTTAGGAGATCAAGACCATCCTGACCAACATGGTGATGCCCCGTCTCTACTAAAAACACAAAAACTTAGCCAGGTGTGGTTGCAGGATAAGGCGTCTGTAGTTCCAGCTACACAGGAGGCTGAGGTGGGAGAATCTCTTGAACCCGGGAGGCAGAGGTTGCAGTGAGCTGAGATCATGCCACTGCACTGCAGCCTGAGCAAGACTCAGTCTCAAAAAAAAAAAAAAATGCGTGCAAAATATTCTTGATCTGGGAGTCATACTCACAGGTCTATTAATATATTATGTGATTCATGTAATACAATATACAGGGTATTATAATAGCAAGTAAGAAATGGAGCAAATCTCAAACTAACAAGAGAAAAGAAAGCTGAGTAAAAGTTTTAGAGTCAGAGAAAGGAGAGGTAACATAAAGACAACAAAACACTCATAGGCATTGGAGGTGGAGTTCAGAGCTGACAGAAGTGAAGGACCTTTTTTTTTGCTTCTATAGTGGGTGCTCAGGGGATAAGATAAATCAAAATAAAAGTGAATGGTAGCAGAGACAGTTGTCACAGGTACACATGAATGAAATGGCAACAACCTTCTGCAAAAAAAAAAAAAATGTTCGTACTTTAGTATGAACAAAATCAATGAGAAAATCCACTAGAAAGTTTACAAAGTAAACTAAAAAGTTTAAAAGAAAACATAAATAAACCACTCAGAGTTAATAACATCAGGGCATACAAAGTGCAATGGAACAGGGACCTGCAGAATACACAAGAGAGAAAACAGGACTTGTGGACAGAATACCGGAGATTGAGATGCCCAGACGAGGAGTGGTAACGCTTTGTTCAAAATAGTAGAACTTTTTTGAACAAAAAAGTTCAAGAAACAGCAAGGCAAGATCAGAGAAGTGAGAGAGTGCTGAGACGGAGAAACTTGATGCAGGTTTTATCAAACGGAAAACAAGGAAGTCAGAGCAAAAGGAGTTTAGTAAAATATTTAAGAAGAAAACCACAAAACGTAGGGAGTGGAGATTGAAAACTAATGTCAGTTTCAAAAAAGAAAATTCAAGAAATGACTTACGTGGTGTGGTTGTTGGCACAGCAGGAGTTGAGGTGGTGGTGCTCCTAATTGTGGAAGTAGTCCTGGGGACAGTGGTGGTGGTCACCGTGGGGGAGGAAGTGATCCGTGTACTGGGATTTGTCATGGTGGTCATGGTAGTAACAGCGTCAGCGGTCACAGGCGTCAGGGAGGCAGACATGGTTGAAGGTGTACTGGAGTGACCAGGAGGAAACACGGATGGGACGGTGTGAGAAGATACTGTTGACAACACGCTGGATTCTGACAGAGGGGTCACAGAACGGGTGATGACGGAAATAGAGGTGTGAGGCGTACTGGCTGCAGAAAGAGTTGATGTAGAGGTAGTGGAGCCTCTGCTGGTTGTGCTGGGTGTGCTGGGGGCAGTAGACACGGTCACATATGTGAGGGTAGCGGCAGTAGTCACTGCAGTTGTTGTAAATTCCTTTGTAGTAGGAATGGTGGTGCCCTCCAGAGTGGTAGGAGATGAACTGGCTTCGATAGAAGGGGTCACAGGTGTGCGGGTGTCAACAGAAGGGCTTGAATGTGTGCGAGCCCCATAACTGGTCACCTGGGCGGTGCTGAGAGTACTTCCTTCACTCAGAGTAGACATAGACATGGTGGTGCCCTCTAGAGTTATAGAAGATGAACTGGCCTGGGTATCCGTGGTGACCGGGGAGCTGGTGCCCTCAGGAGGGGCTGACGGGGTGCTGGCCTTCAGAGTGGTCCCAGCTGTGCTGGTGGCAGGCCTGGTGGTTGATGGCATGCTTCCTCCACCTGGAGTGCTTGAAGGCGTGGTGGTGCCACCAGGAATGGTAGGGGAAGAACGGGCCTGAGTAGATGTGGTCGCTGGTGAGCTGGTGCCCACAGGAGTGGTTGACAGGGTGCTGGCCTCAGTAGTGGCCCCAGGTATGGTGGTGGCAAGCCTGGTGGTTGATGGAGTGCTTCCTGCACCAGGAGAGGTTGAAGGCAAGGTGACACCTCCAGGAGTGGTAGGGGAGGAACTGACCTGAGTAGAAGTGGTCATTGGTGAGCTGGTGCCCTCCGGAGAAATTGATGGGGTGCTGGCCTCAGTAGTGGCCCCAGGTGTGGAGGTGGCAGGCTCAGTAGTTGATGGTGTGCTTTCTCCACCAGGAGTGGTTGAAGGCCTGGATGCACCTCCAGGAATGGTAGAGGAGAAACTGGCCTGAATAGACGTGGTTACCAGTGAGCTGGTGCCCGCAGCAGCAGTTGACAAGGTGCTGGCCTCTGTAGTGGCCCCAGGTGTGGTGCTGGCAGGTTCGGTGGTTGATAGCGTGCTCTCTCCACCGGGAGTGGTTGAAAATGTGGTGGTGCCTTCGTGAGTGGTAAGAGAAGATCTGCCCTGAGTAGACGTGGTCACCGGAGAGCTGGTGCCCACAGGAGCAGTTGATGCGGTGCTGGCCTCAGTAGTGGCCCCATGTGTGGCGGTCACAGGCTCGGAGGTTGATGGCATGCTTTCTCCACCGGGTGCAGTTGAAGGTGTGGTGGCACCTCCAGGAATGGTAGGGGAGAAACTGCCCTGAGTAGATGTGGTCACTGGTAAGCTGGTGCCCGCAGGAGCGGTTGTTGGCGTGCTGGCCTCTGTAGTGGCCCCAGGTGTGCTGGTGGCAGGCTCAGTGGCTGATGGTGTGCTTCCTCCACCAGGAGCAGTTGAGGATGTGGTGGCGCCTCCAGGAGCAGTAGCGGAAGAAATGCCCTGAATAGACGGGGTCACCAATGCACTGGTGCCCACAGGAGGGGTTGACAAGGTGCTGGCCTCAGTAGTGACCCTAGGTGTGGCTGTGGCAGGCTCAGTGGTTGATGGTGTGCTTCCTCCAACAAGAGAGGTTGAATGCATGGTGGCCCCTCCAGGAGTGGCAGGAAAGGAACTGGCCTGAGTAGACATGGTCACTGGTAAGCTGGTGCCAACAGGAACAGTTGATGGGGTGCTGGCCTCCGTAGTGGCCCCAGGTGTGGTAGTGGCAAGCCTGGTGGTTGATGGCATGCTTCCTGCATCACCGGGAGAGGTTGAAGGCAAGGTGGCACCTCCAGGAGCGGTATGGGAGGAACTTTCCTGAGCAGATGTGGTCATTGGTGAGCTGGTGCCCGCAGCGGTGGTTGAAAAGGTGCTGGCCTCTGTAGTGGCCCCAGGTGCGAGGGTGTCAGGCCTGGTGGTTGATGGTGTGCTTCCTTCAGCAGGAGTAGTTGAAGGTGGGGTGGTGCCTCCAGGAGTGGTAGGGAAGGAACCTGCCTGAGTAGACATGGCTGTTGGTGAGCTGGTGCCCTCTGAAGAAGTTGATGGGGTGCTAGCCTCAGTAGTGGCCCCCAGTGTGGGGGTGACAAGCTCAGTGGTTGATGGCATGCTTTCTCCACTGGGAGCAGTTGAAGGCCTGGTTGCCCCTCCAGGAATGGTAGAGGAGAAACTGCCCTGAATAGATGTGGTTACCAGTGGGCTGGTGCCCGTAGCAGCAGTTGACAAGGTGCTGGCCTCCGTAGTGGCCCCAGGTGTGGTGGTGGCAGGTTCAGTGATTGATGTCGTGCTTCCTCCACCTGGTGCGGTTGAAGATGTCGTGATGCCTCCAGGAGCAGTAGAGGGGGAACTGCCCTGAGTGGGTGTGGCCACCAGTGAGCTGGTGCCCGCAGCAGTAGTTGACAAGGTGCTGACCTCCGTAGTGGCCCCAGCTGTGGCGGTGGCAAGCCCGGTGGTTGATGGCGTGCTTCCTCCCCCAGGAGCAGTTGAAGGTGTGGTGTGGCCTCCAGGAGTGGTAGGGGAAGAACGGGCCTGAGTAGAAGTGGTCACCACTGAGCTGCTGCCAGCAGGAGCAGTTGACAAGGTGCTGGCCTCTGTAATGGCCCCAGGTGTGGTGGTGGCATGCCCCGTGGTTGATGGTGTACTTTCTCCACCAGGTGTCGTTGAAGACCTGGTAGTGCCTCCAGGAGCAGTAGGGGAGGAAATGCCCTGAATAGACATGGTCACCGGTGAACTGGTGCCCACAGGAGGGGTTAACAAGGTGCTAGCCTCAGTAGTGACCCCAGGTGTGGCGGTGGCAGCCTCGGTGGTTGATGGTGTGCTTCCTCCAACAGGAGAGGTTGAATGCATGGTGGCGCCTCCAGGAGTGAAAGGGGAGAAACTGGCCTGAGTAGACGTGGTCATTGGTGAGCTGGTGCCCGCAGCAGCGGTTGAAAAGGTGCTGACCTCTGTAGTGGCCCCAGGTGTGAGAGTGTCAGGCCTGGTGGTTGATGGTGTGCTTCCTCCAGCAGGAGCAGTTGAAAGTATGGTGGTGCCTCCAGGAGTGGTAGGGAAGGAACCTGCTTGAGTAGATGTGGTTATTGGTGAGCTTGTGCCCTCTGAAGAAATTGACGGGGTGCTGGCCTCAGTAGTGGCCCCAGGTGTGGAGGTGGCAGGCTCAGTAGTTGATGGTGTGCTTTCTCCACTGGGAGCAGTTGAAGGCCTGGTTGCCCCTCCAGGAATGGTAGAGGAGAAACTGGACTGAATAGATGTGGTTACCAGTGGGCTGGTGCCCGTAGCAGCAGTTGACAAGGTGCTGGCCTCCGTAGTGGCCCCAGGTGTGGTGGTAGCAGATTCGGTGATTGATGGTGTGCTTTCTCCACCGGGGGTGGTTGAAGGCTTGGTGGTGCCTCCAGAAGCAGTAGGGGAGGAACTGGCCTGAGTAGACATGGTTATTGGTGAGCTGGCACCCGCTGGAGAAATTGACGGGGTGCTGGCCTCAGTAGTGGCCCCAGGTGTGGTGCTGGCAGGTTCGGTGGTTGATGGCGTGCTCTCTCCACTGGGAGCAGTTGAAAATGTGGTGGCGCCTACAGGAGCGGTAGGGGAGGATCTGCCCTGAGTAGACCTGGTCACTGGTGAGCTGGTGCCCGCAGGAGTGGTTGACGGGGTGCTGGCCTCGGTAGTGGCCCCATGTGTGGCGGTCACAGACTCCGAGGTTGATGGCATGCTTTCCCCACCGGGCGTGGTTGTAGGCGTGGTGGCACCTCCAGGAATGGTAGGGGAGAAACTGGCCAGAGTAGACGTGGTCACCAGTGAGCTGGTGCCCGCAGGAGCAGTTGTTGGCATGCTGGCCTCGGTAGTGGCCCCAGGTGTGCTGGTGGCAGGCTCCGTGGTTGATGGTGTGCTTCCTCCACCAGGAGTGGTTGAGGATGTGGTGGTGCCTCCAAGAGCAGTAGGAGAGGAAATACCCTGAATAGACGTGGTCACTGGTGAACTGGTGCCCGCAGGAGGGGTTGTCAAGGTGCTGGCCTCAGTAGTGGCCCCAGGTGTGGTGGTGGCAGGCTCGGTGATTGATGGTGTGCTTCCTCCGACAGGAGCATTTGAAAGCGTGGTGGCTCCTCCAGGAGTGGTAGGGAAGGAATTGGCCTGAGTAGATGTGGTCACTGGTAAGCTGGTGCCAACAGGAGCAGTTGATGGGGTGCTAGCCTCCGTAGTGGCCCCAGGTGTGGTAGTGGCAAGCCTGGTGGTTGATGGCGTGCTTCCTGCACCGGGAGAGGTTGAAGGCAAGGTGGCACCTCCAGGAGCGGTAGGGGAGGAACTGGCCTGAGCAGATGTGGTCATTGGTGAGCTGGTGCCCACAGCAGTGGTTGAAAAGGTGCTGGCCTCCGTAGTGGCACCAGGTACGAGGGTGTCAGGCCCAGTGGTTGATGGCGTGCTTTCTCCAGCAGGAGCAGTTGAAGGTGTGGTGGTGCCTCCAGGAGTGGTAGGGAAGAAACCTGCCTGAGTAGACGTGGTTATTGGTGAGCTGGTGCCCTCTGAAGAAATTGATGGGGTGCTGGCCTCAGTAGTGGCCCCAGGTGTGGAGGTAGCAAGCTCAGTAGTTGATGGTGTGCTTTCGCCACCAGGAGTGGTTGAAGGCCTGGTTGCCCCTCCAGGAATGGTAGAGGAGAAACTGGACTGAATAGATGTGGTTACCAGTGGGCTGGTGCCCGTAGCAGCAGTTGACAAGGTGCTGGCCTCCATAGTGGCTCCAGGCATGGTGGTGGCATGCCCCGTGGTTGATGGTGTACTTTCTCCACCAGGAGTCGTTGAAGACCTGGTAGTGCCTCCAGGAGCAGTAGGGGAGGAAATGCCCTGAATAGACGTGGTCACTGGTGAACTGGTGCCCACAGGAGGGGTTAACAAGGTGCTGGCCTCAGTAGTGTCCCCAGGTGTGGTGGTGGCAGGCTCGGTGGTTGATGGTGTACTTACTCCAACAGGAGAGGTTGAATGCATGGTGGCGCCTCCAGGAGTGAAAGGGGAGGAACTGGCCTGAGTAGACGTGGCCACCAGTGAGCTGGTGCCTGCAGGAGTGGTTGAAAAGGTGCTGGCCTCTGTAGTGGCCCCAGGTGTGAGGGTGTCAGGCCTGGTGGTTGATGGTGTGCTTCCTCCAGCAGGAGCAGCTGAAGGTGTGGTGGTGCCTCCAGGAGTGGTAGGGAAGGAACCTGCCTGAGTAGACGTGGTTATTGGTGAGCTGGTGCCCTCTGAAGAAATTGACAGGGTGCTGGCCTCAGTAGTGGCCCCCGGTGTCGTAGTGGCAAGGCTGGTGGTTGATGGCATGCTTCCTGCACCGGGAGAGGTTGAAGGCAAGGTGGCACCTCCAGGAGTGGTAGGGGAGGAACTGGTCTGAGTAGACGTTGCCAGTGGTGAGCTGGTGCCTGCAGCAGCAGTTGAAAAGGTGCTGGCCTCCGTAGTGGCCCCAGTTGTGGGTGTGGCAGGCCCCGTGGTTGATGGTGTGCTTTCTCCACTGGGAGCCATTGAATGCTTGGTAGTGCCTCCAGGAGTGGTATGAGAGGAACTGGCCTGAGTAGACGTGGCCACCAGTGAACTGGTGCCCACAGACGTGGTTGACGGGGTGATGGCCTCGTTAGTGGCCCCCAGTGTGGTGGTGGCAGGCCTTGTTGTTGATGGCATGCTTCCTCCACCAATAGCGGTTGAAGGTGAGGTGGTGCCTACAGTTGTAGTAGGGGAAGTACTGACCTGAGTGGACGTGGTCACCAGTGAGCTGGTGCCCACAGGAGCAGTTGATGGGGTGCTGGCCTCGGTAGTGGCCCCAGGTGTGGTGGTGGCTAGGCTGGTGGTTGATAGCATGCTTCCTCCCCCAGGAGCAGTTGAAGGCATGGTGTTGCCTCCAGGAGAGGTAGGGGAGGAACTGGCCTGAGTAAAGGTGGTCATCACTGAGCTGGTGCCAGCAGGAGCAGTTGATGGGGTGCTGGCCTCCGTAGTGGCCCCAGGTGTGGTGGTGGCAGGCCCCGTGGTTGATGGCATGTTTTCTCCACTAGAAGCAGTTGAAGGTGTGGTGTTGCCTCCAGTAGAGGTAGGGGCGGAACTGGCCTGAGTAGACATGGTCACTAGTGAACTGGTGTCCATCGGAGTGATTGGCAGAGTGCTGGCCTCGGTAGTGGCCCTAGGTGTGGTGGTGGCAGACTCGGTGGTTGATGGTATGCTTTCTCCACTGGGTGCAGTTGAAGGTGTGGTGGCATCTCCAGGAATGGTAGGGGAGAAACTGGGCTGAGTAGACGTGGTCACCAGTGAGCTGGTGCCCGCAATAGTGGTTGACAAGATGCTGGCCTTGGTAGTGGCCCCAGGTGTGGTGGTGGCAGGCCTGGTTGTTGATGGCGTGCTTTCTCCACCAGGAGCAGTTGAAGATGTCGTGATGCCTCCAGGAGCGGTAGAGGGGGAACTGCCCTGAGTGGGTGTGGCCACCAGTGAGCTGGTGCCCGCAGCAGCAGTTGACAAGGTGCTGGCCTCCGTAGTGGCCCCAGGTGTGGTGGTGGCCGGCTCGGTGATTGATGGTGTGCTTTCTCCACCGGGGGTGGTTGAAGGCTTGGTGGTGCCTCCAGAAGCAGTAGGGGAGGAACTGGCCTGAGTAGACATGGTCACAGGTGAGCTGGTGTCCACAGGAGTGGTTGACGAGGTGCTGGCCTTGGTAGTGGTCCCAGGAGTGGGTGTGTCATGCCCGGTTGTTGATGTCGTGCTTCCTCCACCTGGTGCCATTGAAGATGTCGTGATGCCTCCAGGAGCAGTAGAGGGGGAACTACCCTGAGTGGGTGTGGCCACCAGTGAACTGGTGCCCACAGCAGCGGTTGACAAGGTGGTGAACTCCGTAGTGGTCCCAGGTGTGGCGGTGGCAGGCTTGGTGGTTGATGGTATGCTTCCTCCCCCAGGAGCAGTTGAAGGTGTGGTGTGGCCTCCAGGAGTGGTAGGGGAAGAACGGGCCTGAGTAGAAGTGGTCACCACTGAGCTGCTGCCAGCAGGAGCAGTTGACAAGGTGCTGGCCTCCGTAGTGGCCCCAGGTGTGGTGGTGGCATGCCCCGTGGTTGATGGTGTACTTTCTCCACCGGGAGTCATTGAAGACCCAGTAGCACCTGCAGGAGTGGTAGGGAAGGAACTGGTCTGAGTAGACGTTGCCACCGGTGAGCTAGTGTCCACAGGAGTGGTTGACAAGGTGCTGGCCTCCATAGTGGCCCCAGGTGTGGTGGTGGCATGCCCCGTGGTTGATGGTGTACTTTCTCCACCGGGAGTCATTGAAGACCCAGTAGCACCTGCAGGAGTGGTAGGGGAGGAACTGGTCTGAGTAGACGTTGCCACCGGTGAGCTGGTGTCCACAGGAGTGGTTGACAAGGTGCTGGCCTTGGTAGTGGCCCCAGGAGTGGTGGTGTCAGGCCTGATGGTTAGTGGTGTGCTTCCTCCAACAGGAGTGGTGGAAGACGTGGTGATATCTCCAGGAGTGGTAGTATAGGAACTGCCCAGAGTGGATGTGGTCTCCAGTGAGCTGGTGCCTGCAGCAGCAGTTGAAAAGGTGCTGGCCTCCGTAGTGGCCCCAGGTGTGGGTGTGGCAGGCCCCATGGTTGATGGTGTGCTTTCTCCACCGAGAATCGTTGAAGGCCTGGTAGTGCCTCCAGGAGTGGTAGGGGAGGAACTGGCCTGAGTAGACGTGGCCACCAGTGAGCTGGTGCCCACAGGAGTGGTTGACAAGGTGATGATCTTTGTAGTTGCCACAGCTGTGGTGGTGGCTAGCCCAGTGGTTGATGGTGTGCTTCCTCCACCGGGTATGATTGAGGACATGGTGGCGACTCCAGGAGTGTTAGGGGAGGAAATGTCCTGAGTGGACGTGGTCACCGGTGGGCTAGTGCCCGCAGCAGTGGTCGATGGCATGCTGGTCTCAGTAGTGGTCCCAGGGGTGTTGGTGGCAGGTCCAGTGGTTAATGGCATGCTTCCGCCACTGGGAGCAGTTGAAGATGTGGTGTCACCTCCAGGAGCGGTAGGGGAGGAAATGCCCTGAGTAGGCGTGGTCACCACTGAGCTGGTGCCCACAGCAGAAAATGAAACGGTGCTGGCCTCCGTAGTGGCCACAAGGGTGGTGGCGGCAGGCCCCTGGGTTGATGGTGTGCTGTCTCCATTGGGAGCAGTTGAAGGTGTGCTGTTGCCGCCTGCAGTGTTAGGGGAGGAACTGTCCTGAGTGGACGTGGTCACCAGTGAACTGCTGCCCACAGCAGCGGTTGAAAAGGTGCTGGCCTCCGTAGTGGCCCCAGGCGTGAGGGTGGCAGGCCCTGTGGCTGATGGCGTGCTTTCTCCACTGGGAGCCGGTGAAGGCCTGCTAGTGCCTCCAGGAATGGTAGGAGAGGAACTGGCGTGAGTAGAGGTGGCCACCGGTGATTTGGTACCCGCAGGAGTGGTTGACGGGGTGCTGGCCTCGGTAGTGGCCCCAGGTGTGGTGGTGGCTAGCCCAGTGGTTGATAGCATGCTTCCTCCCCCGGGAGTGGACGAAGGCGAGGTGTTGCCTCCAGGAGAGGTAGGGGAGGAACTGGCCTGAGTAGAAGTGGTCACCACTGAGCTAGTGGCAGCAGGAGCAGTTGACAGGGTGCTGGCCTTGCTAGTGGCCTCAGGTGTGGTGGTGGCAGGCCCCGTGGTTGATGGCGTGCTGTCTCCACTGGGAGCAGTTGAAGGTGTGGTGTTGCCGCCTGCAGTGTTAGGGGAGGAACTGTCCTGAGTGGACGTGATCACCAGTGAGCTGGTGCCTGTAGCAGCAGTTGGAAAGGTGCTGGCCTCCACAGTGGCCCCAGGTGTGGAGGTGGCAGGCCCCGTGGTTGATGGTGTGCTTCCTCCCCCGGGAGCGGTTGAAGGAGTGGTAGTGCCTCCAGGAGTGGTAGGGGAGGAACTGGCCTGAGTAGAGGGGGCCACCGGTGATTTGGTGCCCGCCGGAGTGGTTAATGGGGTGCTGGCCTTCGTAATGGCCCCAGATGTGGTGGTGTCAGGCCCGGTTGTTGACGGTGTGCTTCCTTCACCAGGTGCGGTTGAAGCCATGGTGTCGCCTCCAGGCGCGGTAGGGGAGGAACTGCCCTGAGTGGACGTGGTGACCAGTGAGCTGGTGCCCGCAGCAGCAGTTGACAAGGTGCCGGCCTCGGTAGTTGCCCCAGGTGTGGTGGTGGCTAGCCTGGTGGTTGATGGCGTGCTTCCTCCCCCGGGAGCGGTTGAAGGCGAGGTGTGACCTCCAGGAGAGGTAGGGGAAGAACTGGACTGACTAGAAGTGGTCACCACTGAGCCAGTGCCAGCAGGAGCAGTTGACAGGGTGCTGGCCTTGCTAGTGGCCTCAGGTGTGGTGGTGGCAGGCCCCGTAGTTGATGGCATGCTGTCTCCACTGGGAGCAGTTGAAGATGTGGTGTCACCTCTGGGAGCAGTAGGGGAGGAACTCTCCTGAGTGGACGTGGTCACCAGTGAACTGCTGCCCACAGCAGCGGTTGAAAAGGTGCTGGCCTCCGTAGTGGCCCCAGGCGTGGGGGTGGCAGGCCCTGTGGCTGATGGCGTGCTTTCTCCACTGGGAGCCGGTGAAGGCCTGCTAGTGCCTCCAGGAATGGTAGGAGAGGAACTGGCGTGAGTAGAGGTGGCCACCGGTGATTTGGTACCCGCAGGAGTGGTTGACGGGGTGCTGGCCTCGGTAGTGGCCCCAGGTGTGGTGGTGGCTAGCCCAGTGGTTGATAGCATGCTTCCTCCCCCGGGAGTGGACGAAGGCGAGGTGTTGCCTCCAGGAGAGGTAGGGGAGGAACTGGCCTGATTAGAAGTGGTCACCACTGAGCTAGTGGCAGCAGGAGCAGTTGACAGGGTGCTGGCCTTGCTAGTGGCCTCAGGTGTGGTGGTGGCAGGCCCCGTGGTTGATGGCGTGCTGTCTCCACTGGGAGCAGTTGAAGGTGTGGTGTTGCCGCCTGCAGTGTTAGGGGAGGAACTGTCCTGAGTGGACGTGATCACCAGTGAGTTGGTGCCTGTAGCAGCAGTTGGAAAGGTGCTGGCCTCCACAGTGGCCCCAGGTGTGGAGGTGGCAGGCCCCGTGGTTGATGGTGTGCTTCCTCCCCCGGGAGCGGTTGAAGGAGTGGTAGTGCCTCCAGGAGTGGTAGGGGAGGAACTGGCCTGAGTAGAGGGGGCCACCGGTGATTTGGTGCCCGCCGGAGTGGTTAATGGGGTGCTGGCCTTCGTAATGGCCCCAGATGTGGTGGTGTCAGGCCCGGTTGTTGACGGTGTGCTTCCTTCACCAGGTGCGGTTGAAGCCATGGTGTCGCCTCCAGGCGCGGTAGGGGAGGAACTGCCCTGAGTGGACATGGTGACCAGTGAGCTGGTGCCCGCAGCAGCAGTTGACAAGGTGCCGGCCTCGGTAGTTGCCCCAGGTGTGGTGGTGGCTAGCCTGGTGGTTGATGGCGTGCTTCCTCCCCCGGGAGCGGTTGAAGGCGAGGTGTGACCTCCAGGAGAGGTAGGGGAAGAACTGGACTGACTAGAAGTGGTCATCACTGAGCCAGTGCCAGCAGGAGCAGTTGACAGGGTGCTGGCCTTGCTAGTGGCCTCAGGTGTGGTGGTGGCAGGCCCCGTAGTTGATGGCATGCTGTCTCCACTGGGAGCAGTTGAAGATGTGGTGTCACCTCTGGGAGCAGTAGGGGAGGAACTCTCCTGAGTGGACGTGGTCACCAGTGAACTGCTGCCCACAGCAGCGGTTGAAAAGGTGCTGGCCTCCGTAGTGGCCCCAGGCGTGGGGGTGGCAGGCCCTGTGGCTGATGGCGTGCTTTCTCCACTGGGAGCCGGTGAAGGCCTGCTAGTGCCTCCAGGAATGGTAGGAGAGGAACTGGCGTGAGTAGAGGTGGCCACCGGTGATTTGGTACCCGCAGGAGTGGTTGACGGGGTGCTGGCCTCGGTAGTGGCCCCAGGTGTGGTGGTGGCTAGCCCAGTGGTTGATAGCATGCTTCCTCCCCCGGGAGTGGACGAAGGCGAGGTGTTGCCTCCAGGAGAGGTAGGGGAGGAACTGGCCTGAGTAGAAGTGGTCACCACTGAGCTAGTGGCAGCAGGAGCAGTTGACAGGGTGCTGGCCTTGCTAGTGGCCTCAGGTGTGGTGGTGGCAGGCCCCGTGGTTGATGGCGTGCTGTCTCCACTGGGAGCAGTTGAAGGTGTGGTGTTGCCGCCTGCAGTGTTAGGGGAGGAACTGTCCTGAGTGGACGTGATCACCAGTGAGCTGGTGCCTGTAGCAGCAGTTGGAAAGGTGCTGGCCTCCACAGTGGCCCCAGGTGTGGAGGTGGCAGGCCCCGTGGTTGATGGTGTGCTTCCTCCCCCGGGAGCGGTTGAAGGAGTGGTAGTGCCTCCAGGAGTGGTAGGGGAGGAACTGGCCTGAGTAGAGGGGGCCACCGGTGATTTGGTGCCCGCCGGAGTGGTTAATGGGGTGCTGGCCTTCGTAATGGCCCCAGATGTGGTGGTGTCAGGCCCGGTTGTTGACGGTGTGCTTCCTTCACCAGGTGCGGTTGAAGCCATGGTGTCGCCTCCAGGCGCGGTAGGGGAGGAACTGCCCTGAGTGGACGTGGTGACCAGTGAGCTGGTGCCCGCAGCAGCAGTTGACAAGGTGCCGGCCTCGGTAGTTGCCCCAGGTGTGGTGGTGGCTAGCCTGGTGGTTGATGGCGTGCTTCCTCCCCCGGGAGCGGTTGAAGGCGAGGTGTGACCTCCAGGAGAGGTAGGGGAAGAACTGGACTGACTAGAAGTGGTCACCACTGAGCCAGTGCCAGCAGGAGCAGTTGACAGGGTGCTGGCCTTGCTAGTGGCCTCAGGTGTGGTGGTGGCAGGCCCCGTAGTTGATGGCATGCTGTCTCCACTGGGAGCAGTTGAAGATGTGGTGTCACCTCTGGGAGCAGTAGGGGAGGAACTCTCCTGAGTGGACGTGGTCACCAGTGAACTGCTGCCCACAGCAGCGGTTGAAAAGGTGCTGGCCTCCGTAGTGGCCCCAGGCGTGGGGGTGGCAGGCCCTGTGGCTGATGGCGTGCTTTCTCCACTGGGAGCCGGTGAAGGCCTGCTAGTGCCTCCAGGAATGGTAGGAGAGGAACTGGCGTGAGTAGAGGTGGCCACCGGTGATTTGGTACCCGCAGGAGTGGTTGACGGGGTGCTGGCCTCGGTAGTGGCCCCAGGTGTGGTGGTGGCTAGCCCAGTGGTTGATAGCATGCTTCCTCCCCTGGGAGTGGACGAAGGCGAGGTGTTGCCTCCAGGAGAGGTAGGGGAGGAACTGGCCTGAGTAGAAGTGGTCACCACTGAGCTAGTGGCAGCAGGAGCAGTTGACAGGGTGCTGGCCTTGCTAGTGGCCTCAGGTGTGGTGGTGGCAGGCCCCGTGGTTGACGGCGTGCTGTCTCCACTGGGAGCAGTTGAAGGTGTGGTGTTGCCGCCTGCAGTGTTAGGGGAGGAACTGTCCTGAGTGGACGTGATCACCAGTGAGCTGGTGCCTGTAGCAGCAGTTGGAAAGGTGCTGGCCTCCACAGTGGCCCCAGGTGTGGAGGTGGCAGGCCCCGTGGTTGATGGTGTGCTTCCTCCCCCGGGAGCGGTTGAAGGAGTGGTAGTGCCTCCAGGAGTGGTAGGGGAGGAACTGGCCTGAGTAGAGGGGGCCACCGGTGATTTGGTGCCCGCCGGAGTGGTTAATGGGGTGCTGGCCTTCGTAATGGCCCCAGATGTGGTGGTGTCAGGCCCGGTTGTTGACGGTGTGCTTCCTTCACCAGGTGCGGTTGAAGCCATGGTGTCGCCTCCAGGCGCGGTAGGGGAGGAACTGCCCTGAGTGGACGTGGTGACCAGTGAGCTGGTGCCCGCAGCAGCAGTTGACAAGGTGCCGGCCTCGGTAGTTGCCCCAGGTGTGGTGGTGGCTAGCCTGGTGGTTGATGGCGTGCTTCCTCCCCCGGGAGCGGTTGAAGGCGAGGTGTGACCTCCAGGAGAGGTAGGGGAAGAACTGGACTGACTAGAAGTGGTCATCACTGAGCCAGTGCCAGCAGGAGCAGTTGACAGGGTGCTGGCCTTGCTAGTGGCCTCAGGTGTAGTGGTGGCAGGCCCCGTAGTTGATGGCATGCTGTCTCCACTGGGAGCAGTTGAAGATGTGGTGTCACCTCTGGGAGCAGTAGGGGAGGAACTCTCCTGAGTGGACGTGGTCACCAGTGAACTGCTGCCCACAGCAGCGGTTGAAAAGGTGCTGGCCTCCGTAGTGGCCCCAGGCGTGGGGGTGGCAGGCCCTGTGGCTGATGGCGTGCTTTCTCCACTGGGAGCCGGTGAAGGCCTGCTAGTGCCTCCAGGAATGGTAGGAGAGGAACTGGCGTGAGTAGAGGTGGCCACCGGTGATTTGGTACCCGCAGGAGTGGTTGACGGGGTGCTGGCCTCGGTAGTGGCCCCAGGTGTGGTGGTGGCTAGCCCAGTGGTTGATAGCATGCTTCCTCCCCCGGGAGTGGACGAAGGCGAGGTGTTGCCTCCAGGAGAGGTAGGGGAGGAACTGGCCTGAGTAGAAGTGGTCACCACTGAGCTAGTGGCAGCAGGAGCAGTTGACAGGGTGCTGGCCTTGCTAGTGGCCTCAGGTGTGGTGGTGGCAGGCCCCGTGGTTGATGGCGTGCTGTCTCCACTGGGAGCAGTTGAAGGTGTGGTGTTGCCGCCTGCAGTGTTAGGGGAGGAACTGTCCTGAGTGGACGTGATCACCAGTGAGCTGGTGCCTGTAGCAGCAGTTGGAAAGGTGCTGGCCTCCACAGTGGCCCCAGGTGTGGAGGTGGCAGGCCCCGTGGTTGATGGTGTGCTTCCTCCCCCGGGAGCGGTTGAAGGAGTGGTAGTGCCTCCAGGAGTGGTAGGGGAGGAACTGGCCTGAGTAGAGGGGGCCACCGGTGATTTGGTGCCCGCCGGAGTGGTTAATGGGGTGCTGGCCTTCGTAATGGCCCCAGATGTGGTGGTGTCAGGCCCGGTTGTTGACGGTGTGCTTCCTTCACCAGGTGCGGTTGAAGCCATGGTGTCGCCTCCAGGCGCGGTAGGGGAGGAACTGCCCTGAGTGGACGTGGTGACCAGTGAGCTGGTGCCCGCAGCAGCAGTTGACAAGGTGCCGGCCTCGGTAGTTGCCCCAGGTGTGGTGGTGGCTAGCCTGGTGGTTGATGGCGTGCTTCCTCCCCCGGGAGCGGTTGAAGGCGAGGTGTGACCTCCAGGAGAGGTAGGGGAAGAACTGGACTGACTAGAAGTGGTCACCACTGAGCCAGTGCCAGCAGGAGCAGTTGACAGGGTGCTGGCCTTGCTAGTGGCCTCAGGTGTGGTGGTGGCAGGCCCCGTAGTTGATGGCATGCTGTCTCCACTGGGAGCAGTTGAAGATGTGGTGTCACCTCTGGGAGCAGTAGGGGAGGAACTCTCCTGAGTGGACGTGGTCACCAGTGAACTGCTGCCCACAGCAGCGGTTGAAAAGGTGCTGGCCTCCGTAGTGGCCCCAGGCGTGGGGGTGGCAGGCCCTGTGGCTGATGGCGTGCTTTCTCCACTGGGAGCCGGTGAAGGCCTGCTAGTGCCTCCAGGAATGGTAGGAGAGGAACTGGCGTGAGTAGAGGTGGCCACCGGTGATTTGGTACCCGCAGGAGTGGTTGACGGGGTGCTGGCCTCGGTAGTGGCCCCAGGTGTGGTGGTGGCTAGCCCAGTGGTTGATAGCATGCTTCCTCCCCCGGGAGTGGACGAAGGCGAGGTGTTGCCTCCAGGAGAGGTAGGGGAGGAACTGGCCTGAGTAGAAGTGGTCACCACTGAGCTAGTGGCAGCAGGAGCAGTTGACAGGGTGCTGGCCTTGCTAGTGGCCTCAGGTGTGGTGGTGGCAGGCCCCGTGGTTGATGGCGTGCTGTCTCCACTGGGAGCAGTTGAAGGTGTGGTGTTGCCGCCTGCAGTGTTAGGGGAGGAACTGTCCTGAGTGGACGTGATCACCAGTGAGCTGGTGCCTGTAGCAGCAGTTGGAAAGGTGCTGGCCTCCACAGTGGCCCCAGGTGTGGAGGTGGCAGGCCCCGTGGTTGATGGTGTGCTTCCTCCCCCGGGAGCGGTTGAAGGAGTGGTAGTGCCTCCAGGAGTGGTAGGGGAGGAACTGGCCTGAGTAGAGGGGGCCACCGGTGATTTGGTGCCCGCCGGAGTGGTTAATGGGGTGCTGGCCTTCGTAATGGCCCCAGATGTGGTGGTGTCAGGCCCGGTTGTTGACGGTGTGCTTCCTTCACCAGGTGCGGTTGAAGCCATGGTGTCGCCTCCAGGCGCGGTAGGGGAGGAACTGCCCTGAGTGGACGTGGTGACCAGTGAGCTGGTGCCCGCAGCAGCAGTTGACAAGGTGCCGGCCTCGGTAGTTGCCCCAGGTGTGGTGGTGGCTAGCCTGGTGGTTGATGGCGTGCTTCCTCCCCCGGGAGCGGTTGAAGGCGAGGTGTGACCTCCAGGAGAGGTAGGGGAAGAACTGGACTGACTAGAAGTGGTCACCACTGAGCCAGTGCCAGCAGGAGCAGTTGACAGGGTGCTGGCCTTGCTAGTGGCCTCAGGTGTGGTGGTGGCAGGCCCCGTAGTTGATGGCATGCTGTCTCCACTGGGAGCAGTTGAAGATGTGGTGTCACCTCTGGGAGCAGTAGGGGAGGAACTCTCCTGAGTGGACGTGGTCACCAGTGAACTGCTGCCCACAGCAGCGGTTGAAAAGGTGCTGGCCTCCGTAGTGGCCCCAGGCGTGGGGGTGGCAGGCCCTGTGGCTGATGGCGTGCTTTCTCCACTGGGAGCCGGTGAAGACCTGCTAGTGCCTCCAGGAATGGTAGGAGAGGAACTGGCGTGAGTAGAGGTGGCCACCGGTGATTTGGTACCCGCAGGAGTGGTTGACGGGGTGCTGGCCTCGGTAGTGGCCCCAGGTGTGGTGGTGGCTAGCCCAGTGGTTGATAGCATGCTTCCTCCCCCGGGAGTGGACGAAGGCGAGGTGTTGCCTCCAGGAGAGGTAGGGGAGGAACTGGCCTGAGTAGAAGTGGTCACCACTGAGCTAGTGGCAGCAGGAGCAGTTGACAGGGTGCTGGCCTTGCTAGTGGCCTCAGGTGTGGTGGTGGCAGGCCCCGTGGTTGATGGCGTGCTGTCTCCACTGGGAGCAGTTGAAGGTGTGGTGTTGCCGCCTGCAGTGTTAGGGGAGGAACTGTCCTGAGTGGACGTGATCACCAGTGAGCTGGTGCCTGTAGCAGCAGTTGGAAAGGTGCTGGCCTCCACAGTGGCCCCAGGTGTGGAGGTGGCAGGCCCCGTGGTTGATGGTGTGCTTCCTCCCCCGGGAGCGGTTGAAGGAGTGGTAGTGCCTCCAGGAGTGGTAGGGGAGGAACTGGCCTGAGTAGAGGGGGCCACCGGTGATTTGGTGCCCGCCGGAGTGGTTAATGGGGTGCTGGCCTTCGTAATGGCCCCAGATGTGGTGGTGTCAGGCCCGGTTGTTGACGGTGTGCTTCCTTCACCAGGTGCGGTTGAAGCCATGGTGTCGCCTCCAGGCGCGGTAGGGGAGGAACTGCCCTGAGTGGACGTGGTGACCAGTGAGCTGGTGCCCGCAGCAGCAGTTGACAAGGTGCCGGCCTCGGTAGTTGCCCCAGGTGTGGTGGTGGCTAGCCTGGTGGTTGATGGCGTGCTTCCTCCCCCGGGAGCGGTTGAAGGCGAGGTGTGACCTCCAGGAGAGGTAGGGGAAGAACTGGACTGACTAGAAGTGGTCACCACTGAGCCAGTGCCAGCAGGAGCAGTTGACAGGGTGCTGGCCTTGCTAGTGGCCTCAGGTGTGGTGGTGGCAGGCCCCGTAGTTGATGGCATGCTGTCTCCACTGGGAGCAGTTGAAGATGTGGTGTCACCTCTGGGAGCAGTAGGGGAGGAACTCTCCTGAGTGGACGTGGTCACCAGTGAACTGCTGCCCACAGCAGCGGTTGAAAAGGTGCTGGCCTCCGTAGTGGCCCCAGGCGTGGGGGTGGCAGGCCCTGTGGCTGATGGCGTGCTTTCTCCACTGGGAGCCGGTGAAGGCCTGCTAGTGCCTCCAGGAATGGTAGGAGAGGAACTGGCGTGAGTAGAGGTGGCCACCGGTGATTTGGTACCCGCAGGAGTGGTTGACGGGGTGCTGGCCTCGGTAGTGGCCCCAGGTGTGGTGGTGGCTAGCCCAGTGGTTGATAGCATGCTTCCTCCCCCGGGAGTGGACGAAGGCGAGGTGTTGCCTCCAGGAGAGGTAGGGGAGGAACTGGCCTGAGTAGAAGTGGTCACCACTGAGCTAGTGGCAGCAGGAGCAGTTGACAGGGTGCTGGCCTTGCTAGTGGCCTCAGGTGTGGTGGTGGCAGGCCCCGTGGTTGATGGCGTGCTGTCTCCACTGGGAGCAGTTGAAGGTGTGGTGTTGCCGCCTGCAGTGTTAGGGGAGGAACTGTCCTGAGTGGACGTGATCACCAGTGAGCTGGTGCCTGTAGCAGCAGTTGGAAAGGTGCTGGCCTCCACAGTGGCCCCAGGTGTGGAGGTGGCAGGCCCCGTGGTTGATGGTGTGCTTCCTCCCCCGGGAGCGGTTGAAGGAGTGGTAGTGCCTCCAGGAGTGGTAGGGGAGGAACTGGCCTGAGTAGAGGGGGCCACCGGTGATTTGGTGCCCGCCGGAGTGGTTAATGGGGTGCTGGCCTTCGTAATGGCCCCAGATGTGGTGGTGTCAGGCCCGGTTGTTGACGGTGTGCTTCCTTCACCAGGTGCGGTTGAAGCCATGGTGTCGCCTCCAGGCGCGGTAGGGGAGGAACTGCCCTGAGTGGACGTGGTGACCAGTGAGCTGGTGCCCGCAGCAGCAGTTGACAAGGTGCCGGCCTCGGTAGTTGCCCCAGGTGTGGTGGTGGCTAGCCTGGTGGTTGATGGCGTGCTTCCTCCCCCGGGAGCGGTTGAAGGCGAGGTGTGACCTCCAGGAGAGGTAGGGGAAGAACTGGACTGACTAGAAGTGGTCACCACTGAGCCAGTGCCAGCAGGAGCAGTTGACAGGGTGCTGGCCTTGCTAGTGGCCTCAGGTGTGGTGGTGGCAGGCCCCGTAGTTGATGGCATGCTGTCTCCACTGGGAGCAGTTGAAGATGTGGTGTCACCTCTGGGAGCAGTAGGGGAGGAACTCTCCTGAGTGGACGTGGTCACCAGTGAACTGCTGCCCACAGCAGCGGTTGAAAAGGTGCTGGCCTCCGTAGTGGCCCCAGGCGTGGGGGTGGCAGGCCCTGTGGCTGATGGCGTGCTTTCTCCACTGGGAGCCGGTGAAGGCCTGCTAGTGCCTCCAGGAATGGTAGGAGAGGAACTGGCGTGAGTAGAGGTGGCCACCGGTGATTTGGTACCCGCAGGAGTGGTTGACGGGGTGCTGGCCTCGGTAGTGGCCCCAGGTGTGGTGGTGGCTAGCCCAGTGGTTGATAGCATGCTTCCTCCCCCGGGAGTGGACGAAGGCGAGGTGTTGCCTCCAGGAGAGGTAGGGGAGGAACTGGCCTGAGTAGAAGTGGTCACCACTGAGCTAGTGGCAGCAGGAGCAGTTGACAGGGTGCTGGCCTTGCTAGTGGCCTCAGGTGTGGTGGTGGCAGGCCCCGTGGTTGACGGCGTGCTGTCTCCACTGGGAGCAGTTGAAGGTGTGGTGTTGCCGCCTGCAGTGTTAGGGGAGGAACTGTCCTGAGTGGACGTGATCACCAGTGAGCTGGTGCCTGTAGCAGCAGTTGGAAAGGTGCTGGCCTCCACAGTGGCCCCAGGTGTGGAGGTGGCAGGCCCCGTGGTTGATGGTGTGCTTCCTCCCCCGGGAGCGGTTGAAGGAGTGGTAGTGCCTCCAGGAGTGGTAGGGGAGGAACTGGCCTGAGTAGAGGGGGCCACCGGTGATTTGGTGCCCGCCGGAGTGGTTAATGGGGTGCTGGCCTTCGTAATGGCCCCAGATGTGGTGGTGTCAGGCCCGGTTGTTGACGGTGTGCTTCCTTCACCAGGTGCGGTTGAAGCCATGGTGTCGCCTCCAGGCGCGGTAGGGGAGGAACTGCCCTGAGTGGACGTGGTGACCAGTGAGCTGGTGCCCGCAGCAGCAGTTGACAAGGTGCCGGCCTCGGTAGTTGCCCCAGGTGTGGTGGTGGCTAGCCTGGTGGTTGATGGCGTGCTTCCTCCCCCGGGAGCGGTTGAAGGCGAGGTGTGACCTCCAGGAGAGGTAGGGGAAGAACTGGACTGACTAGAAGTGGTCACCACTGAGCCAGTGCCAGCAGGAGCAGTTGACAGGGTGCTGGCCTTGCTAGTGGCCTCAGGTGTGGTGGTGGCAGGCCCCGTAGTTGATGGCATGCTGTCTCCACTGGGAGCAGTTGAAGATGTGGTGTCACCTCTGGGAGCAGTAGGGGAGGAACTCTCCTGAGTGGACGTGGTCACCAGTGAACTGCTGCCCACAGCAGCGGTTGAAAAGGTGCTGGCCTCCGTAGTGGCCCCAGGCGTGGGGGTGGCAGGCCCTGTGGCTGATGGCGTGCTTTCTCCACTGGGAGCCGGTGAAGGCCTGCTAGTGCCTCCAGGAATGGTAGGAGAGGAACTGGCGTGAGTAGAGGTGGCCACCGGTGATTTGGTACCCGCAGGAGTGGTTGACGGGGTGCTGGCCTCGGTAGTGGCCCCAGGTGTGGTGGTGGCTAGCCCAGTGGTTGATAGCATGCTTCCTCCCCCGGGAGTGGACGAAGGCGAGGTGTTGCCTCCAGGAGAGGTAGGGGAGGAACTGGCCTGAGTAGAAGTGGTCACCACTGAGCTAGTGGCAGCAGGAGCAGTTGACAGGGTGCTGGCCTTGCTAGTGGCCTCAGGTGTGGTGGTGGCAGGCCCCGTGGTTGACGGCGTGCTGTCTCCACTGGGAGCAGTTGAAGGTGTGGTGTTGCCGCCTGCAGTGTTAGGGGAGGAACTGTCCTGAGTGGACGTGATCACCAGTGAGCTGGTGCCTGTAGCAGCAGTTGGAAAGGTGCTGGCCTCCACAGTGGCCCCAGGTGTGGAGGTGGCAGGCCCCGTGGTTGATGGTGTGCTTCCTCCCCCGGGAGCGGTTGAAGGAGTGGTAGTGCCTCCAGGAGTGGTAGGGGAGGAACTGGCCTGAGTAGAGGGGGCCACCGGTGATTTGGTGCCCGCCGGAGTGGTTAATGGGGTGCTGGCCTTCGTAATGGCCCCAGATGTGGTGGTGTCAGGCCCGGTTGTTGACGGTGTGCTTCCTTCACCAGGTGCGGTTGAAGCCATGGTGTCGCCTCCAGGCGCGGTAGGGGAGGAACTGCCCTGAGTGGACGTGGTGACCAGTGAGCTGGTGCCCGCAGCAGCAGTTGACAAGGTGCCGGCCTCGGTAGTTGCCCCAGGTGTGGTGGTGGCTAGCCTGGTGGTTGATGGCGTGCTTCCTCCCCCGGGAGCGGTTGAAGGCGAGGTGTGACCTCCAGGAGAGGTAGGGGAAGAACTGGACTGACTAGAAGTGGTCACCACTGAGCTAGTGCCAGCAGGAGCAGTTGACAGGGTGCTGGCCTTGCTAGTGGCCTCAGGTGTGGTGGTGGCAGGCCCCGTAGTTGATGGCATGCTGTCTCCACTGGGAGCAGTTGAAGATGTGGTGTCACCTCTGGGAGCAGTAGGGGAGGAACTCTCCTGAGTGGACGTGGTCACCAGTGAACTGCTGCCCACAGCAGCGGTTGAAAAGGTGCTGGCCTCCGTAGTGGCCCCAGGCGTGGGGGTGGCAGGCCCTGTGGCTGATGGCGTGCTTTCTCCACTGGGAGCCGGTGACGGCCTGCTAGTGCCTCCAGGAATGGTAGGAGAGGAACTGGCATGAGTAGAGGTGGCCACCGGTGATTTGGTACCCGCAGGAGTGGTTGACGGGGTGCTGGCCTCGGTAGTGGCCCCAGGTGTGGTGGTGGCTAGCCCAGTGGTTGATAGCATGCTTCCTCCCCCGGGAGTGGACGAAGGCGAGGTGTTGCCTCCAGGAGAGGTAGGGGAGGAACTGGCCTGAGTAGAAGTGGTCACCACTGAGCTAGTGGCAGCAGGAGCAGTTGACAGGGTGCTGGCCTTGCTAGTGGCCTCAGGTGTGGTGGTGGCAGGCCCCGTGGTTGATGGCGTGCTGTCTCCACTGGGAGCAGTTGAAGGTGTGGTGTTGCCGCCTGCAGTGTTAGGGGAGGAACTGTCCTGAGTGGACGTGATCACCAGTGAGCTGGTGCCTGTAGCAGCAGTTGGAAAGGTGCTGGCCTCCACAGTGGCCCCAGGTGTGGAGGTGGCAGGCCCCGTGGTTGATGGTGTGCTTCCTCCCCCGGGAGCGGTTGAAGGAGTGGTAGTGCCTCCAGGAGTGGTAGGGGAGGAACTGGCCTGAGTAGAGGGGGCCACCGGTGATTTGGTGCCCGCCGGAGTGGTTAATGGGGTGCTGGCCTTCGTAATGGCCCCAGATGTGGTGGTGTCAGGCCCGGTTGTTGACGGTGTGCTTCCTTCACCAGGTGCGGTTGAAGCCATGGTGTCGCCTCCAGGCGCGGTAGGGGAGGAACTGCCCTGAGTGGACGTGGTGACCAGTGAGCTGGTGCCCGCAGCAGCAGTTGACAAGGTGCCGGCCTCGGTAGTTGCCCCAGGTGTGGTGGTGGCTAGCCTGGTGTTTGATGGCGTGCTTCCTCCCCCGGGAGCGGTTGAAGGCGAGGTGTGACCTCCAGGAGAGGTAGGGGAAGAACTGGACTGACTAGAAGTGGTCACCACTGAGCTAGTGCCAGCAGGAGCAGTTGACAGGGTGCTGGCCTTGCTAGTGGCCTCAGGTGTGGTGGTGGCAGGCCCCGTAGTTGATGGCATGCTGTCTCCACTGGGAGCAGTTGAAGATGTGGTGTCACCTCTGGGAGCAGTAGGGGAGGAACTCTCCTGAGTGGACGTGGTCACCAGTGAACTGCTGCCCACAGCAGCGGTTGAAAAGGTGCTGGCCTCCGTAGTGGCCCCAGGCGTGGGGGTGGCAGGCCCTGTGGCTGATGGCGTGCTTTCTCCACTGGGAGCCGGTGAAGGCCTGCTAGTGCCTCCAGGAATGGTAGGAGAGGAACTGGCGTGAGTAGAGGTGGCCACCGGTGATTTGGTACCCGCAGGAGTGGTTGACGGGGTGCTGGCCTCGGTAGTGGCCCCAGGTGTGGTGGTGGCTAGCCCAGTGGTTGATAGCATGCTTCCTCCCCCGGGAGTGGACGAAGGCGAGGTGTTGCCTCCAGGAGAGGTAGGGGAGGAACTGGCCTGAGTAGAAGTGGTCACCACTGAGCTAGTGGCAGCAGGAGCAGTTGACAGGGTGCTGGCCTTGCTAGTGGCCTCAGGTGTGGTGGTGGCAGTCCCCGTGGTTGACGGCGTGCTGTCTCCACTGGGAGCAGTTGAAGGTGTGGTGTTGCCGCCTGCAGTGTTAGGGGAGGAACTGTCCTGAGTGGACGTGATCACCAGTGAGCTGGTGCCTGTAGCAGCAGTTGGAAAGGTGCTGGCCTCCACAGTGGCCCCAGGTGTGGAGGTGGCAGGCCCCGTGGTTGATGGTGTGCTTCCTCCCCCGGGAGCGGTTGAAGGAGTGGTAGTGCCTCCAGGAGTGGTAGGGGAGGAACTGGCCTGAGTAGAGGGGGCCACCGGTGATTTGGTGCCCGCCGGAGTGGTTAATGGGGTGCTGGCCTTCGTAATGGCCCCAGATGTGGTGGTGTCAGGCCCGGTTGTTGACGGTGTGCTTCCTTCACCAGGTGCGGTTGAAGCCATGGTGTCGCCTCCAGGCACGGTAGGGGAGGAACTGCCCTGAGTGGACGTGGTGACCAGTGAGCTGGTGCCCGCAGCAGCAGTTGACAAGGTGCCGGCCTCGGTAGTTGCCCCAGGTGTGGTGGTGGCTAGCCTGGTGGTTGATGGCGTGCTTCCTCCCCCGGGAGCGGTTGAAGGCGAGGTGTGACCTCCAGGAGAGGTAGGGGAAGAACTGGACTGACTAGAAGTGGTCACCACTGAACTAGTGGCAGCAGGAGCAGTTGACAGGGTGCTGGCCTTGCTAGTGGCCTCAGGTGTGGTGGTGGCAGGCCCCGTGGTTGATGGCGTCCTGTCTCCACTGGGAGCAGTTGAAGATGTGGTGTCACCTCCGGGAGCAGTAAGGGAGGAACTCTCCTGAGTGGACGTGGTCACCAGTGAACTGCTGCCCACAGCAGCGGTTGAAAAGGTGCTGGCCTCCGTAGTGGCCCCAGGCGTGGGGGTGGCAGGCCCTGTGGCTGATGGCGTGCTTTCTCCACTGGGAGCCGGTGAAGGCCTGCTAGTGCCTCCAGGAATGGTAGGAGAGGAACTGGCGTGAGTAGAGGTGGCCACCGGTGATTTGGTACCCGCAGGAGTGGTTGACGGGGTGCTGGCCTCGGTAGTGGCCCCAGGTGTGGTGGTGGCTAGCCCAGTGGTTGATAGCATGCTTCCTCCCCCGGGAGTGGACGAAGGCGAGGTGTTGCCTCCAGGAGAGGTAGGGGAGGAACTGGCCTGAGTAGAAGTGGTCACCACTGAGCTAGTGGCAGCAGGAGCAGTTGACAGGGTGCTGGCCTTGCTAGTGGCCTCAGGTGTGGTGGTGGCAGGCCCCGTGGTTGATGGCGTGCTGTCTCCACTGGGAGCAGTTGAAGGTGTGGTGTTGCCGCCTGCAGTGTTAGGGGAGGAACTGTCCTGAGTGGACGTGATCACCAGTGAGCTGGTGCCTGTAGCAGCAGTTGGAAAGGTGCTGGCCTCCACAGTGGCCCCAGGTGTGGAGGTGGCAGGCCCCGTGGTTGATGGTGTGCTTCCTCCCCCGGGAGCGGTTGAAGGAGTGGTAGTGCCTCCAGGAGTGGTAGGGGAGGAACTGGCCTGAGTAGAGGGGGCCACCGGTGATTTGGTGCCCGCCGGAGTGGTTAATGGGGTGCTGGCCTTCGTAATGGCCCCAGATGTGGTGGTGTCAGGCCCGGTTGTTGACGGTGTGCTTCCTTCACCAGGTGCGGTTGAAGCCATGGTGTCGCCTCCAGGCGCGGTAGGGGAGGAACTGCCCTGAGTGGACGTGGTGACCAGTGAGCTGGTGCCCGCAGCAGCAGTTGACAAGGTGCCGGCCTCGGTAGTTGCCCCAGGTGTGGTGGTGGCTAGCCTGGTGGTTGATGGCGTGCTTCCTCCCCCGGGAGCGGTTGAAGGCGAGGTGTGACCTCCAGGAGAGGTAGGGGAAGAACTGGACTGACTAGAAGTGGTCACCACTGAGCTAGTGCCAGCAGGAGCAGTTGACAGGGTGCTGGCCTTGCTAGTGGCCTCAGGTGTGGTGGTGGCAGGCCCCGTAGTTGATGGCATGCTGTCTCCACTGGGAGCAGTTGAAGATGTGGTGTCACCTCTGGGAGCAGTAGGGGAGGAACTCTCCTGAGTGGACGTGGTCACCAGTGAACTGCTGCCCACAGCAGCGGTTGAAAAGGTGCTGGCCGCCGTAGTGGCCCCAGGCGTGGGGGTGGCAGGCCCTGTGGCTGATGGCGTGCTTTCTCCACTGGGAGCCGGTGACGGCCTGCTAGTGCCTCCAGGAATGGTAGGAGAGGAACTGGCGTGAGTAGAGGTGGCCACCGGTGATTTGGTACCCGCAGGAGTGGTTGACGGGGTGCTGGCCTCGGTAGTGGCCCCAGGTGTGGTGGTGGCTAGCCCAGTGGTTGATAGCATGCTTCCTCCCCCGGGAGTGGACGAAGGCGAGGTGTTGCCTCCAGGAGAGGTAGGGGAGGAACTGGCCTGAGTAGAAGTGGTCACCACTGAGCTAGTGGCAGCAGGAGCAGTTGACAGGGTGCTGGCCTTGCTAGTGGCCTCAGGTGTGGTGGTGGCAGGCCCCGTGGTTGATGGCGTGCTGTCTCCACTGGGAGCAGTTGAAGGTGTGGTGTTGCCGCCTGCAGTGTTAGGGGAGGAACTGTCCTGAGTGGACGTGATCACCAGTGAGCTGGTGCCTGTAGCAGCAGTTGGAAAGGTGCTGGCCTCCACAGTGGCCCCAGGTGTGGAGGTGGCAGGCCCCGTGGTTGATGGTGTGCTTCCTCCCCCGGGAGCGGTTGAAGGAGTGGTAGTGCCTCCAGGAGTGGTAGGGGAGGAACTGGCCTGAGTAGAGGGGGCCACCGGTGATTTGGTGCCCGCCGGAGTGGTTAATGGGGTGCTGGCCTTCGTAATGGCCCCAGATGTGGTGGTGTCAGGCCCGGTTGTTGACGGTGTGCTTCCTTCACCAGGTGCGGTTGAAGCCATGGTGTCGCCTCCAGGCGCGGTAGGGGAGGAACTGCCCTGAGTGGACGTGGTGACCAGTGAGCTGGTGCCCGCAGCAGCAGTTGACAAGGTGCCGGCCTCGGTAGTTGCCCCAGGTGTGGTGGTGGCTAGCCTGGTGGTTGATGGCGTGCTTCCTCCCCCGGGAGCGGTTGAAGGCGAGGTGTGACCTCCAGGAGAGGTAGGGGAAGAACTGGACTGACTAGAAGTGGTCACCACTGAGCTAGTGCCAGCAGGAGCAGTTGACAGGGTGCTGGCCTTGCTAGTGGCCTCAGGTGTGGTGGTGGCAGGCCCCGTAGTTGATGGCATGCTGTCTCCACTGGGAGCAGTTGAAGATGTGGTGTCACCTCTGGGAGCAGTAGGGGAGGAACTCTCCTGAGTGGACGTGGTCACCAGTGAACTGCTGCCCACAGCAGCGGTTGAAAAGGTGCTGGCCTCCGTAGTGGCCCCAGGCGTGGGGGTGGCAGGCCCTGTGGCTGATGGCGTGCTTTCTCCACTGGGAGCCGGTGAAGGCCTGCTAGTGCCTCCAGGAATGGTAGGAGAGGAACTGGCGTGAGTAGAGGTGGCCACCGGTGATTTGGTACCCGCAGGAGTGGTTGACGGGGTGCTGGCCTCGGTAGTGGCCCCAGGTGTGGTGGTGGCTAGCCCAGTGGTTGATAGCATGCTTCCTCCCCCGGGAGTGGACGAAGGCGAGGTGTTGCCTCCAGGAGAGGTAGGGGAGGAACTGGCCTGAGTAGAAGTGGTCACCACTGAGCTAGTGGCAGCAGGAGCAGTTGACAGGGTGCTGGCCTTGCTAGTGGCCTCAGGTGTGGTGGTGGCAGGCCCCGTGGTTGATGGCGTGCTGTCTCCACTGGGAGCAGTTGAAGGTGTGGTGTTGCCGCCTGCAGTGTTAGGGGAGGAACTGTCCTGAGTGGACGTGATCACCAGTGAGCTGGTGCCTGTAGCAGCAGTTGGAAAGGTGCTGGCCTCCACAGTGGCCCCAGGTGTGGAGGTGGCAGGCCCCGTGGTTGATGGTGTGCTTCCTCCCCCGGGAGCGGTTGAAGGAGTGGTAGTGCCTCCAGGAGTGGTAGGGGAGGAACTGGCCTGAGTAGAGGGGGCCACCGGTGATTTGGTGCCCGCCGGAGTGGTTAATGGGGTGCTGGCCTTCGTAATGGCCCCAGATGTGGTGGTGTCAGGCCCGGTTGTTGACGGTGTGCTTCCTTCACCAGGTGCGGTTGAAGCCATGGTGTCGCCTCCAGGCGCGGTAGGGGAGGAACTGCCCTGAGTGGACGTGGTGACCAGTGAGCTGGTGCCCGCAGCAGCAGTTGACAAGGTGCCGGCCTCGGTAGTTGCCCCAGGTGTGGTGGTGGCTAGCCTGGTGGTTGATGGCGTGCTTCCTCCCCCGGGAGCGGTTGAAGGCGAGGTGTGACCTCCAGGAGAGGTAGGGGAAGAACTGGACTGACTAGAAGTGGTCACCACTGAGCTAGTGCCAGCAGGAGCAGTTGACAGGGTGCTGGCCTTGCTAGTGGCCTCAGGTGTGGTGGTGGCAGGCCCCGTAGTTGATGGCATGCTGTCTCCACTGGGAGCAGTTGAAGATGTGGTGTCACCTCTGGGAGCAGTAGGGGAGGAACTCTCCTGAGTGGACGTGGTCACCAGTGAACTGCTGCCCACAGCAGCGGTTGAAAAGGTGCTGGCCTCCGTAGTGGCCCCAGGCGTGGGGGTGGCAGGCCCTGTGGCTGATGGCGTGCTTTCTCCACTGGGAGCCGGTGAAGGCCTGCTAGTGCCTCCAGGAATGGTAGGAGAGGAACTGGCGTGAGTAGAGGTGGCCACCGGTGATTTGGTACCCGCAGGAGTGGTTGACGGGGTGCTGGCCTCGGTAGTGGCCCCAGGTGTGGTGGTGGCTAGCCCAGTGGTTGATAGCATGCTTCCTCCCCCGGGAGTGGACGAAGGCGAGGTGTTGCCTCCAGGAGAGGTAGGGGAGGAACTGGCCTGAGTAGAAGTGGTCACCACTGAGCTAGTGGCAGCAGGAGCAGTTGACAGGGTGCTGGCCTTGCTAGTGGCCTCAGGTGTGGTGGTGGCAGGCCCCGTGGTTGATGGCGTGCTGTCTCCACTGGGAGCAGTTGAAGGTGTGGTGTTGCCGCCTGCAGTGTTAGGGGAGGAACTGTCCTGAGTGGACGTGATCACCAGTGAGCTGGTGCCTGTAGCAGCAGTTGGAAAGGTGCTGGCCTCCACAGTGGCCCCAGGTGTGGAGGTGGCAGGCCCCGTGGTTGATGGTGTGCTTCCTCCCCCGGGAGCGGTTGAAGGAGTGGTAGTGCCTCCAGGAGTGGTAGGGGAGGAACTGGCCTGAGTAGAGGGGGCCACCGGTGATTTGGTGCCCGCCGGAGTGGTTAATGGGGTGCTGGCCTTCGTAATGGCCCCAGATGTGGTGGTGTCAGGCCCGGTTGTTGACGGTGTGCTTCCTTCACCAGGTGCGGTTGAAGCCATGGTGTCGCCTCCAGGCGCGGTAGGGGAGGAACTGCCCTGAGTGGACGTGGTGACCAGTGAGCTGGTGCCCGCAGCAGCAGTTGACAAGGTGCCGGCCTCGGTAGTTGCCCCAGGTGTGGTGGTGGCTAGCCTGGTGGTTGATGGCGTGCTTCCTCCCCCGGGAGCGGTTGAAGGCGAGGTGTGACCTCCAGGAGAGGTAGGGGAAGAACTGGACTGACTAGAAGTGGTCACCACTGAGCTAGTGCCAGCAGGAGCAGTTGACAGGGTGCTGGCCTTGCTAGTGGCCTCAGGTGTGGTGGTGGCAGGCCCCGTAGTTGATGGCATGCTGTCTCCACTGGGAGCAGTTGAAGATGTGGTGTCACCTCTGGGAGCAGTAGGGGAGGAACTCTCCTGAGTGGACGTGGTCACCAGTGAACTGCTGCCCACAGCAGCGGTTGAAAAGGTGCTGGCCTCCGTAGTGGCCCCAGGCGTGGGGGTGGCAGGCCCTGTGGCTGATGGCGTGCTTTCTCCACTGGGAGCCGGTGAAGGCCTGCTAGTGCCTCCAGGAATGGTAGGAGAGGAACTGGCGTGAGTAGAGGTGGCCACCGGTGATTTGGTACCCGCAGGAGTGGTTGACGGGGTGCTGGCCTCGGTAGTGGCCCCAGGTGTGGTGGTGGCTAGCCCAGTGGTTGATAGCATGCTTCCTCCCCCGGGAGTGGACGAAGGCGAGGTGTTGCCTCCAGGAGAGGTAGGGGAGGAACTGGCCTGAGTAGAAGTGGTCACCACTGAGCTAGTGGCAGCAGGAGCAGTTGACAGGGTGCTGGCCTTGCTAGTGGCCTCAGGTGTGGTGGTGGCAGGCCCCGTGGTTGATGGCGTGCTGTCTCCACTGGGAGCAGTTGAAGGTGTGGTGTTGCCGCCTGCAGTGTTAGGGGAGGAACTGTCCTGAGTGGACGTGATCACCAGTGAGCTGGTGCCTGTAGCAGCAGTTGGAAAGGTGCTGGCCTCCACAGTGGCCCCAGGTGTGGAGGTGGCAGGCCCCGTGGTTGATGGTGTGCTTCCTCCCCCGGGAGCGGTTGAAGGAGTGGTAGTGCCTCCAGGAGTGGTAGGGGAGGAACTGGCCTGAGTAGAGGGGGCCACCGGTGATTTGGTGCCCGCCGGAGTGGTTAATGGGGTGCTGGCCTTCGTAATGGCCCCAGATGTGGTGGTGTCAGGCCCGGTTGTTGACGGTGTGCTTCCTTCACCAGGTGCGGTTGAAGCCATGGTGTCGCCTCCAGGCGCGGTAGGGGAGGAACTGCCCTGAGTGGACGTGGTGACCAGTGAGCTGGTGCCCGCAGCAGCAGTTGACAAGGTGCCAGCCTCGGTAGTTGCCCCAGGTGTGGTGGTGGCTAGCCTGGTGGTTGATGGCGTGCTTCCTCCCCCGGGAGCAGTTGAAGGCGAGGTGTGACCTCCAGGAGAGGTAGGGGAAGAACTGGACTGACTAGAAGTGGTCACCACTGAACTAGTGGCAGCAGGAGCAGTTGACAGGGTGCTGGCCTTGCTAGTGGCCTCAGGTGTGGTGGTGGCAGGCCCCGTAGTTGATGGCGTCCTGTCTCCACTGGGAGCAGTTGAAGATGTGGTGTCACCTCCGGGAGCAGTAAGGGAGGAACTCTCCTGAGTGGACGTGGTCACCAGTGAACTGCTGCCCACAGCAGCGGTTGAAAAGGTGCTGGCCTCCGTAGTGGCCCCAGGTGTGCGGGTGGCTGGACCTGTGGTTGATGGCGTGCTTTCTCCACTGGGAGCCGGTGAAGGCCTAGTAGTGCCTCCAGGAATGGTAGGAGAGGAGCTGTCCTGAGTAGAGTTGGTCACCAGTGATTTGGTACCCGCAGAAGTGGTTGACGAGTTACTGGCCTCGGTAGTGGCCCCAGTTGTGTTGGTGGCAAGCCCAGTGGTCGATGACACACTTTCTTCCCTGGTAAGCATTGGAGAATTGTTGGCGATTTCGCGAGTGATCTGAGAGGAACTGACACTGTCATTGTTATATTTTGAGGTTGTTCCTGGGTCTCCTGATGTCCAGCCGGTACTGGAGACACCAGGCATGTGTGAATCCATGCTGGTCTCATCGGAGGTTATCTCAGTGGTGGACCCATTTGTCGAAAGAAGTCTACGCATCATGAGGTTTGTAAGTGTTTTACCTATGGCGGTGTTCACCACAAAACCTGTTTAAGATACAGTGACATTTTCTTTAGGAGTTTCTTAGGGTTCTCTATGTCAGGAGTGATTGTTGTAGTGGGCTTTTTCCTGAAAATATGTTCAGATGAGTGATGTCACTGTCCCTTTTCAGGATGAAGTGGCATCCGTTTCTCCAGTGCCTTAGTCTCTCCTGCCCACAGTTCTACACTGTTAGGAATTGAACTCAACCCAAACCCTCTTTCTTGCATAGTCCCTGCCTGCGTCACTTCCACACCTGCCTGTCTTTCTTGGCCACAGATCTCAAGCTGTCACACACTGTACAATCTGGGGATTTCACCAGCCTGGCAGGGATCACTCTAGTCCTTTCGCAGGTGGGCCATCTTCCCAGATCTTGGAGTCTGTCTCCTTACCTGTCTGTTGGCTCCAAGACTGTTGCTGGCACTGAGGGTTCTGGGAGCCCCCTTGGGAGACACACCCTCCTCCATCCCACACAGTGCTGTTCATGCCGAGGTCTGAAAGAGACAAAGGGGAGTTAGTCTCCAGAACCACTATCCTCTTTCATTCTCTTGAAGCTTCTGAGTCTCTACTCCCTGCCCTGGAAAGTCCCTGGCCCCTGGACCAGCATGCCGATTTCAGTTAGAAATCAGCCACATCAGGACCCTGCCCTTAGAAGTAAAGGAAGAAGATGGGCAGGGGGTTTGCTCCCTATCCTGGGGGAGGCCCAGGAATGTCAAATTGTGCAGGTAGCAGGTGACAGAGTGAGACTCTGTCTCTATAAAATTTAAAAAATAAGCTGGGGATGGTGGCACACACCTGTAGTCTCAGCTACTCTGGAGGCCGAGGCAGGAGGATCACTTGAACCCAGGAGATCATGTTCATAATGAGCTGTGATGGCACCACTGCACTCCAGCCTGGGTGACAGAGTGAGACCTTGTCTTTTAAATAAATAAGTATTTTTAAAAGAGAGAATATGGCCTATTAGAATAACATGCCAGCCGACTGGGCACGGTGGCTCATGCCTGTAATCCCAGCACTTTGGGAGGCCAAGGCAGGCGTATCACGAGGTCAGGAGTTCGAGACCAGCCTGGCCAACATGGCAAAACCCTGTCTCTTCTAAAAATACAAAAATTAGCCAGGCGGTGTGATGTGCACGCCTGGAATCCCAGCTACTTGGGAGGCTGAGGCACGAGAATGGCTTGAACCTGAGAGGTAGAGGTTGTAGTGACCTGAGATTGCACCATTGCACTCCAGCCTGGGTGACAGGGCAGGACTCTGTTTTAAAAAAAAAAAAAAAAGCTCTTCCTCCCCGGTTGTCTAAGGATAGGCCGTCATCATGAACGACACAGTAACTATCCGCACTAGAAAGTTCATGACCAACCGACTACTTCAGAGGAAACAAATGGTCACTGATGTCCTTCACCCCGGGAAGGCAACAGTGCCTAAGACAGAAATTCGGGAAAAACTAGCCAAAATGTACAAGACCACACCGGATGTCATCTTTGTATTTGGATTCAGAACTCATTTTGGTGGTGGCAAGACAACTGGCTTTGGCATGATTTATGATTCCCTGGATTATGCAAAGACAAATGAACCCAAACATAGACTTGCAAGACATGGCCTGTACGAGAAGAAAAAGACCTCAAGAAAGCAATGAAAGGAACGCAAGAACAGAATGAAGAAAGTCAGGGGGACTGCAAAGGCCAGTGTTGGTGCTGGCAAAAAGTGAGCTGGAGATTGGATCACAGCCGAAGGAGTAAAGGTGCTGCAATGATGTTATCTATGGCCCCTGTGGACTTTTCACAAGAAGCTTAATAAACTAAAAACTTTCAAAAAATAAATAAATAAATAAAAATTAAAATTAAAAAAAAGCCAACATTGTAATTGCAATTTGAAATATATAAGTGAGTGATTGATTTAGATTTGTGATTTTCCATTAGAATCTTGCTAAGGTTGTAAACTGTTGAAACATTTAGGAGAACTTATGATTCACCACACATATTTACTCTATTAGATTCGTAGAACTATCTATGTATGGGGAAGTTTTAAAAAATACACAATAATATGTTAGATTTATGGGATTTCTTAAGTACTTGGAAAGGCTTAATTCATTAATTAGACAACTGAAGTCCTTAAATAGAAAATACAATGTACAGTCACATGTTCTTAACTAGAAAAATTATTATTTAAAAAAAAAAAAAAAACAGAATGCAAAAATTCCCAGCACCCAACAAGGTAAAATTCACAATGTCTGGCATGAATCATTACTGAGTATGAACAGTCAAAAAACAGAACCCATGGCCAGAAAAATAATCAACCCATGGAAACCTACCCAGAATGGGCACAGATGTAAGAATTGCCAAAGAAAGGCATTTAAGTCGTTATTTATTTATTTATTTATTTATTTACTTTGGTACAGAGCTTTGTTCTGTCGCACAGGCTGGAGTGCAATGGCACGATCTCTGCTCACTGCAACCTCCACCTCCTGGGTTCAAGTAATCCTCCTGCCTCAGACTCCCCAGTAGCTGGGATTACAGGTGCCTGCCACCACACTCGGCTAATTTTTGTATTTTTAATAGAGATGGGGTTTCACAATATTGGCAAGGCTGGTCTCGAACTTCTGGCCTCAAGCGATTCACCCGACTTGGCCTCCCAAAGTGTTGGGATTATAGACGTGAGCCACCACATCTGGACTTATTCATTTATTTTTTAAGAGACAGGGTCTCTATCGCCCAGGCTGGAGTGCAGTGGGGCAATCATAGCTTACTGCAACCTCAAACTCCTGGGCTCAAGAAACTCTGACTTCAACCTCCTGAGTAACTGGGAATACAGGCATGAGCCACCATGCCTAGCCAATTTTTTTAAAGTTTTTTTTAAAGTTTTTGTTTGTTTGTTTGTTTTGTAGAGACAGGGGTCTCACTATGCTGCCCAGGCTGGTCTTGAACTCTCGGCCTCAAGGGATCCTCCTGCCTCAGGCTCCCAAAGTGCTGGGATTACAGACCTGAGCCACCACACCCAGTCCAAAATAGTTTCTATAACTGTGTTCCATATTTGCAATAGTTAAATAGAAACATGGAAAAATGTGTATATAAACAAATAGAACCTATAGAGATAAAAAATACACCAGATGGGATTAAGGACAGATTAGACATTGATGAAGAAAAAAAATAATAACATGAAGGCATGGCAATAGAAACTATCCACACAGCAAGAAAAAATGAGCCGGCCGCGGTGGCTCACGCCTGTGATCCCAGCACTTTGGGAGGCCAAGGTGGGCAGATCGTGAGGTCAGAAGTTCAAGGCCAACCTGGCCAATATGGTGAAACCTTGTCTCTACTAAAAATACAAAAATTAGCCGGGCGTGGTGGTGCGCATCTGTAGTCCCAGCTACTCAGGAGGCTGAGGCAGGAGAATTGCTTGAACCCAGGAGATGGAGGTTGCAGTGAACTGAGATCGTGCCATTGCACTCCAGCCTGGATGACAAAGTGAGACTCCATCTCAAAAAAAAAAAAAAAAATGAGTTAAAAAATAATTTAAGAGTGGGTGGTGGTGGCTCATCCCAGCACTTTGGGAAAAGTGCCTGTCATCCCAGCACTTTGGGAAACCCAGACAGGCAGATCACTTGAGCTCAGGATTTCGAGACCAGCCTGGGCAACATGATGAAACCCCCATCTCTACAAAAAATACAAAAATTTGCTGGGCATGGTGGCATGCACCTACAGTCCCAGCTACTTAAGAGGCTGAGGCAGGAGAACTGCTTGAGCCCGAGAGGCGGAGGTTGCAGTGAGCTGAGACTGTGCCACTGCACTCCAGCCTGGTGACAGAGCGAGACTCCTTCTCGAAAAAAAAAAAATTAGGGCCAGGCTTGTGCCCTAGCTGCCTTACCCCCAACCTCACTCACTACCTTTTATCCACACTGGAGTCACGTAAATTAATATAATTTAATATAATATAACATTTGTATTACTTTTAATAGACATAAAGATGGGATCTTGTTACATTACATTAGATGGGATCTAATAGACATAAAGATGGTCTCAAGCTCTGGGTCCGATCCTCCTGCCTCAACCTCCCAAAGTGCTGGGATTACAGACGTGAGCCACTGTATCTGCCATATTATCTTTCAATAATGAAAAAAATAAGATAGGCTGGGTGTGGTGGCTCACACCTGTAATCCCAGCACTTTAGGAGGCCAAGCGGGGAGGGTTGCTGGAGGCCAGGAGTTTGAATCCAGCCTCAGAAACAGAGCAAGACCTCATCTCTACTAATAATCCAAAAAGTTAGCTGGGTGTGGTGGTGCATGCCCGTAGTCCCAGCTACTCAAGAGGCGGAGGTAGATGGATCACTTGAGGCCACAGTTTGAGATCAGCCTAGGCAACATGATGAGACACTATCTCTAACCTCTACAAAAAATAAAAAATTACCCGGACATGGTGGGGCATACCTCTAGTCCCAGCTAATCAGGAGGCTGAGGCAGGAAGACCACTTGAGGCCAGGAGTTCAAGGCTGCAGTGAGCTATGATGGCGCCACTGCACTCAGGCCTGGATAATAGAGTGAGTCCATAGCTCTTAAAAAATGAAAGAAATCTTCCAACGCAGGGCCTTACATGTCCATTTTTCTCTGGGCCCTAAAATTATGTAACCAGTTTAGTCTAGAACCAGATGAGAGGTCTCAGCCGCATCATCTTAGCACTATGAGTTGCATAAAGTCGCTCAGTCTGTGGGGTGCTGGCGGCCGGAGTCAGTCACCTAAGACAGAGTGTGCCAGGGATGGAGTGGCAAGGCTGAGTGACCAAGGCCAGTGTGGCCTCGTGGTTCCCATAACCAGCCCTCCTTATGACAAAACCAGGCCATAGGCCCAGGCCCACAGCAGGGCTTCCTGGAAACAGCACATCCCTGTCACTGCCTGGGCCTGGCCCCTGCAGGTAAATCAAGGCAGATACCTTCACTCCACTGTGTCTCATTGACCCCCAAGAGGTGGGAAGAGGGTGAGGTGAGAAGGAGGTAAGAAGGCTTTGCAGGGGGTAAGTATAGGGGGTAAGAGGAGAGAAGGGACTGGGCCTTGGGCGGTGTCGTTGGAGTAAGGCTGCCATGCACAGCGAGCACTCAGCTCCACAGCACCCACTGTGTGGGCCCCTCCATAACTGCTTTCTTCTCTCTTTCTTTTTATTTTTTTCTTTCTTTATTTTTTGAGACAGGGTCTCACTGTCGCCCGGGCTGGAGTGCAGTGGCATGACCTTGGCTCACTGCAATCTCTGCCTCCTGGGTTCAAGCAGTCGTCCAACCTCAGTCTCCCAAGCAGCTGTGACTATAGGCATGCGTCACCATACCCGGCTTTTTTTTTTTTTTTTGAGACAGAGTCTTGCTCTGTCACCCAGGCAGGAGCTCAGCAGCATTCTCTTGGCTCAGTGCAACCTCCACCTCCCAGGTTCAAGCAATTCTCCTGCCTCAGCTTCCCGAGTAGCTGGGATCACAGGTGCGCACCACCACACCTGGCTAATTTTTTTATATTTTTAGTAGAGGCAGGGTTTCACCATGTTGGCCAGGCTGGTCTCAAACTCCTGACCTCAGGTGATCTGCCTGCCTCAGCCTCCCAAAGTGCTGGGATTCAGGCATAAGCCACCCACACCTGGTCTGTATTTTTTGTAGAGATGAGGTTTTACCATGTTGGCCAGTCTGGTCTTGAACTCCTGGTCTCCAGTGATCTGCCTGCCTTGGCCTTCCAAAGTGCTGGGATTACAGGCGTAAACCACCACGCCCATCCTCTTTTCTTTCTTGAGACAGAGTCTCCCTCTGTTGACCAGGCTGAAGTACAGTGGTACAAACATGGCTCACTGCAGCCTCAACCTCCTAGCCTCAAGTGATCCTCCTACCTCAGCCTCCCAAGTAGCTGGGACCACAGGCACACACCACAGTGCCTAGCTAATTTTTTAATTTTTTGTAGAGACGGGGTCTCCCTGTGTTGCCCAGGCTGGTCTCAAACTTCTGGACTCATGTGTTCCTCCCACCTCAGCCTCCCAAAGTGCTGGGATTCCAGGCATGAGCCACCCATGCCTGGTCCTCTGATTGTTTTCATGTTGACTCTGTTCTCCCCAACCCCATTGATTTTTTTCTTTTCTTTTTTTTTGGAGATGTGGTCTCCATCTGTCACCCAGGCTGGAGTGCAGTGCTGCTATTCTCCATTAATTTTGACTGATTACAGAGAAAAAGATCGTTCATGCTGAAGCCAAGAGAGTTCATCTGATCTCAGAAGGTTAGGGCAATGGGTTGGATTGAGGCCTCGCAGACCAGGCAGCTACCTCTCCACTGGAGTGCCATGCGAGGTAGGGTGGAAGGATGGGGGTGGTAGATAAAGTGGGAGAGAAGGAGCCAGGAGCAGCTGGGTCACCCCCTCTTCTCCCCACCAATTTCCTCCATTGCTGTTTTTTTTTTACAGCTAATAGCAATTTCTTCTTTTCTTTCTTTGTTTTGTTTTGTGTTTGTTTGTTTGTTTGTTTGAGATACAGACAGTCTCATCTGTTGCCCAGGCTGGAGTGCAGTGACCCCATCTCAGCTCACTGCAACCTCTGCCCCCACAGGTTCAAGCCATTGCTGTATATCAGCCTCCTGAGGAGCTGAGATTACGGGTGTGTCACACCACACCCAGCTAATATTTCTATTTTTAATAGAGATTAGATTTTGTCATTGTGGGCAGGGTGATCATGAACTCCTGACCTCAAGTGATCCACCTGCCTCCACCTCCCAAAGAGCTGGGATTACAAGCATGAATCACTGCTCCTGGTCAGCAATTTCTTTTTTTAAAAAAAGGCCTGCTTCCTCCCATCAAAAAGTGGGTGAAGGACATGAATAGATACTCCTCAAAAGAAGATCTACAAATGACCACCAAGCATATGAAAAAACGCTCAACACCACTAATCGTCAGGGAAATGCAAACTAAAACCACAATGAGATACAGAATGTATCCCATTCGGAACGACCATTATTAAAAGCCAAAGAAACAAATAGATGTTGGCATGGATGTGGTGAAAAGGAAACGTTTATACATTGCTGGCAGGAAACAAATCATAAATCAGTACAACCTCTATGGAAAACAGTATGGAGATCGCTCAAAGAACTCAAAGTAGACCTGCCATTTGATCCCGCAATCCCACTACCAGATATCTATCAAAAGAAAACAAGTCACCGTATCGGCCGGGCACGGTGGCTCATGCCTGTCATCTCAGCACTTTGGGAGGCCGACACGGGTGGATCACTTGAGGTCCCAAGTTCAAGACTAGCCTGGCCAGCATGGTGAAACCCCGTTTCTACTAAAAATACAAAAATTAGCCAGGCATGGTGGTGGGCACCTGTAATTCCAGCTACTTGGGAGGCTGGGGCAGGAGAATCGCTTGAACCCAGGAGGCAGAAGTTGCAGTGAGCTGAGATCTCGCCACTGCACTTCAGCCTGGCCGACAGGGCAAGACTCCATCTTCCCCCAAAAAAACATATATTGGGTACAATATACACTACTGGGGTGAATGATACACTGAAATCTCAGACTTCACCACTATGCAATGCATCCATGTAACCAAAAACAACTTGTACCTCCAAAGCTACTGAAATATACATGTATACACACACACACACACACACACACATAATAAACAATAGGGTGGATGTGGTGGCTCATGCCTATAATCCCAGCACTTTGGGTGGCCAAGGCAGGTGGATCACCTGAGGTCCCAAGTTCAAGACCAGCCTGGCCAACATGGTGACACCCCGTCTCTAATAAAAATACAAAAATTAACTGGATGTGGTAGCACGCACATGTAATCCCAGCTACTTGGAAGGCTGAGGCAGAAGAATTGCTTGAACCCCAGAGGTGAAGGTTGCAGTGAGCTGAGATTGCACCACTGCTCTCCAACTTGGGTGACAGAGCGAGACTCCGTCTCAAAAAAAAAAAAAGAATCTCTCAAGAGGAGGATAAGAGTGGGATGGTGATGGAAATGATGGATGGGGACAGAGCCCTAGACAGGGATGAGCAGGGTAGAGGGATACGTGCCGTGGACAGGTGACTGAGTGCCCAAGCCTTAGTGACCCTCGTGCTGGGTGTGGGAGTCAGAGGGCAGCTGTGACATCAGAAAAGGGCTTGACCAACAGACAGGACATTGTGTTTTGTTGACACACAATATAACCAGGTGAGCTGCAAGACGAGAGGGTGTGTCTGCCAGGAAGGGCCAGGCTGAGGCCACTACAGCTCTCTCTAGGACCACACCCTTCCCTGGCATCCCCATCCCCATGATCTGAGTTGGGGGTGAGGCTCTGGGTCCCCAGAGAGGGGACATGGAAAGGGTCAGAGGCTGCTCAAAGCTGGCCAGGGCCCCAGAGGATAGCCGATGCCAGGCGCAGAGACAGAGGAGCCACAGAATCCTGGAGAGCAGAAACAGGGTCTGAAAGGTCCCATTCTACAGAGGCAGAGACTACAACTAGGGATGAAATAAGCAATAACACGCAGGATGTGGAGAGAGGAGGAGGGGGCCAAGGAGAGGCGGTGAGAAGAAGAAAGAGAAGAGAAGGGAGAGGAAGGAGCTAGAAGAACCCAGGAACAGGGAAGGGAGGAGCAGTGAGAAAGGAGGGAGCCAGGTGCAATGGCTCACCCCTGTAATCTCAGCACTTTGGGAGGCCAAAGTGGGAGGATCACTTGAGGTCAGAAGTTCGAGACCAGCCTGGTTAACATGGTGAAACCCCATCTCTACTAAAAATATACAAAAATTAGCTGGGCACGGTGGTGCGTGCCTGTAATCCCAACTATTCAAGAGCCCAAGGCAGGAGAATCACTTGAACCTGGGAGGTAGAGGTTGCAGTGAGCAGAGATCTCAACACTGCACTCCAGCCTGGGTGTCAGGGTGAGGCTCTGTCTCAAAAAAAAGGAGAGACGTGGGAAGGAGGTTGGGAGGAAAACAAAAGATCAGTGTCTAAGACGCCGTCACTAGAGATACATCAACAAGGGTCTGGGAGGCACAGAAAGTGCAAGAAAGGGAGTGTTTTCATTACGACGAATGGGCTGCAGGTCTGGGTGACATCGCCACAGGGTGACATCTGGAGGGGCAGGGACCCTGAGGTCTGCGGGTCCAGTTTCTACCTTGGTTCCCCTCTGCCCTTCTCTGGGGGCAGGTGAGGCACAGAGGGAGCTCCCAGAGGGTGCAACGGGTGCCCACAGTCATCCCTCCTGCCCTGAGCCCCTGGGTCCCCACAGCCGTGAAGCCCAAAGCAGCTGAGCTGGAATGATCCCTAGAGGTCCTAGTGCCTTATCTTTTGGGGAGAAACTGAGGCAGGAGATGAACTGACCAGCCCCAGGGTGCACAGCTGGTTCATGGCAGGATTAGAATCTGGGGCTCCTGAAGATCGTGCCACTGTACTCCAGCCTGGGCGACAGAGCAAGACCGGCCCATTTTGTGCCCATTTGGCTATATTCCGAGGCACACAGCAAGACGTGCTGGTGTGGGAGGTGACCAGGGAATTGGTGTGAACATTCAGTAGATAAGGACAGACCCTAATATGGGTTGAGCATCAGTCTTGTGCCAGAAATCATGCGGGGGGTGGGGGGCTCTTTTTAATCCTAGCAGCAGCCCTGAAAAGCAGGTGTTATTATTCTTGCTTTCCAGAGGGGAAACTGAGGCTCAGAAGGGAACACTAAGGCTCAGAGACACTCAACCAGAGGAGGCTCTGATGACCCAGCTCTTCCCCCAAAGCTCGTTGGAGAGAGGAGTCCAAGAGGTGGGCACAGGGCTGACTGAGCTCCAGGCAGTGGGCATCCCCCTATTGGTGCCCTGGAGGCAGCCCTCCCTCACCGATGGGCAGACAGAGCAGGCTGTCCTCCAGGATGGGGGCCTCGAGGGCAGCAGGGCATGGGGGTCACTCACCCTGCTCTGTGGCGGCAACTTGTGGGGGCAGGAGGGGGAGGCCCAAGGTGAGCAGACACAGCACCACGGTCCCCGGCCTCGGCCTCAGCATTGGAGCTCGGAGCGCGTCTCACCTGCCCGTCACTGCCGGAGGAGCTGGCGAAATGAGCGTCAGCCAAGGAAACTCAGAAATAAATGGGCCCCGGAGACCTTTGATCCCTGAGACACGAGACCTGGGACCAGCCTGAGCCTGAGTCAGTCTGGAAGCTTCCCTCATGACTCGGGGTGCGAGGCCTGTTTCAGGCCAAAGAGCAGAAGGAGGGGATGCCTCTCCCTGGCCAGGCAGCCCATAGGCATGAGGGTAACCAGCTTTATCACCCCAACAGAAGGGCAGCCCGGGGGGCCTGCAGGAGCCAGGGGGAGCTGATGAGACCCCGCCCCCAACCGAGGGAGGTGGGAGACGGGCAAGAGGGGCCAGGCCTGAGCCAGGAAAAGAAGAGGGTACCGCCTGCATTTGACCCTGATCCCTAGCAGGGACACCCCCTTTGTCTGTATTTTTTTTTTTTTTTTTTTTTTTTTGAGATGGAGTCTTCCTCTGTTGCCAGGCTGGAGTGCAGTGACGTGATCTCGGCTCACCACAACCTCTGCCTCCCGGGTTCAAGCAATTCTCCTGCCGCCTGCCTCAGCCTCCCAAGTAGCTGGGACTACAGGTGCATGCCACCACACCTGGCTAACTTGTATTTTTAAGTGGAGATGGGGTTTCACCATGTTGGCCAAGATGGTCTCCATCTCTTGACCTCATGATCCGCCCGCCTCTGCCTCCCAAAGTGCTGGGATGACAGGCATGAGCCACCACGCCCGGCCTCCCTTTGTCTCTTTTCTCACCCTTATTATTGGCCAGGTGTGCTGGCTCACGCCTGTAATCCCAGCACTCTGGGAAGGCGACATGGGTGGATCACTTGAGGTCAAGAGTTTGAGACCAGCCTGGCCAACACGATGAAACCCCATCTCTACTAAAAATACAAAAATCAGCCAGGCGTGGTGGTGCATACCTGTAATCCCATTTACTTGGGAGGCTGAGGCAGGAGAATCGCTTGAACCTGGGAGGTGGAGGTTGCAACGAGCCAAATTCATGCCACTGTACTCCAGCCTAGGCGACAGAGCAAGACTCTGTCTCAGAAAAAAAATAATAAATAGCCCTTCGTAGTGTCCTATGAGTATGCCATGAAGAAATGGCCATGCCTGGGCCGGGAGTTCTTGGATCTGGTCTGGGGGTTCCGAGGTCAGCACGGCTCCGAGGACCTCCTGGAGTGACCCCACCCCGAGCAAGCTCAGCAGAGCCACGTGCTCACTCCCTCGCCAACTGGGGTCGAGCCTGAGGTCCTCTCCTGTCCTCAGAACCTGGCCCTAGGCGTGGCTGCCAAAGGGACCTCGGCAGAGGCGGGCCTAGCCCTGTCCTGGCTGGAGCAAGGGAGGGGGCTCCCTGCCTGGAAGTGGGAAGGGGCTGAATCCATGCCCGGATTCAGCAGCCAACCCTGGAAGGAATGCCCTTCCCAGGAGGACTCTCCGGACAACCCAACCCCCCAACTGCAGAAAGAGGAAAAGGAAACCTCTCACTTCACATTCTGAGCTTTAAGATTTGCTTTTATTGGTAGGAAAATTCCAGAGTGGGGAGCCACCCAGGAGCAGACAGGGTGCCGAGGTTTCTGGATGGAAGGGCTCACAGCCCTCCACTTCCCCAGCAGGAGCACAGGCAAGGGACCGGCCAAGTCTATCAACTCAGAGCAGGACCAGCTTCAGGGCCTGACTTTGGTCTCCTCTTGACCAATGCTGGCGGTCTCTGGTGGGCTCTGCTGCTCTCCTGTCCAGAGACAGATGAGGGTGGGAGGCCCCCACTGGCTCACAGAGTGGAGGCCACCACCTTTGGCCTCTGGATGTGGAGCTAGGGGGCAGGAGAGAAGAGGTGAGGCCAAGGGGCAGACCCAGGGAAAAGGGGAGCCTCAGGGGGAGGAGGGAGCCCCAGGAGAAGGAGGAGGGAACCTGGGGGTGAGGGGAGGAGGGAGGGAGTCCCAGGGGGAGGGAGGGTGTCCCAGGGGGAGGGAGGGAGTATCAGGGAGAGGGAGGAAGTCCCAGGGGGAAGAGGGAACCCCAGAGGAAGTGGGGCAGCCTCAGGGCATGGGGGCAGCTCGAAGCTGAGTCACCTCTGCGTTGGAGTCGACATTCTCCAGGGTGGGCCTGAAGTTGTTGTAGGCGTTCTCAAGGCCATATCTGCTCTCCCTCAGATTCTGGTCTGTAGGGAGAGGCGGTGCTGAGTGATGGCAGCCTTGCTGGTGGAGGGGATGGGGGGGAACTTGGGGGCAGAGGGCATTTCTTACAGCAAAAGGAGCTCATAGGAAGAGTCAGCCGGGCATCTGCCCTCCACCCTTTCTCACTGCTGACCACCCCTCCGCCCCCACATCACTGGGCTGCGGGAAGTGCACAGCCTGGCCCTCTGGACCCCGAACAGGAGGGGGCGGAGCAGAAGCCCCCCACATGTACGGGGTGGAAGCCAGGGCCACAGAGGAGCGTGGGTGCAGCCACAGGCACAGCGGTGAAGTCAGCGTGGACGGGAGGCAGGGCTGGCTCTTGGTCAGCAGGGCTGGGCTCCCTCATAGCAACAGTAACCACAGCAGGCAAACAGCTGAGCCCAGAATCTTCCAGCATCCTCCCAGAGCCCAGTGATCACTTCCTGGGCCCGCAAAACCACCTACTCTCTCTAGACTGGCCTCTCCCTGCACCTCTGACTTCTCCTTTCCTGCCTCCTTCGAGGTCAGGATCCTCATGCCCTACCTGTCCGTCCACAGTGGTTCCCCAGGGGGTTCCCCTTTAACCCTCCTCATTTCTCACTCCCTGGATGAATGGACAAACCTCTTACCCAGTCCGTGGTTCAGGTTGCAGACCCCTCCCAGAGCTTCAGACAGGCACGAGCCTTGCAGCCTCCGCTCAGCACCCCCCAACCCCCCAACTCAGCGTGCCCCACCGGCTGCCCCTCCCCCATCCACCGGGGCCCAAGGGTCAGCTCAGACAACACTGGAAATCCTCCCTCACTCCCTGTCCCTCCCCTATCCCCTCAGCCTCACCTCCTCCACCTGGTCTCCCTGCTTTAGTGCCCCCCTAAAACCCACCTGAATGGCCTTTTGAGTTACAAAAAAAAAAATTCAAAATGTAGCCAGACATGGTGGTTCACGCCTGTAATGCCAGCACTTTGGGAGGCCAAGGCAGGTGGATCACCTGAGATCAGGAGTTTGAAACCAGCCTGGCCAACATGGTGAAACCCTATCTCTACTAAAAATACAAAAATTAGCCAGGCGTGGTGTCGGGTGCCTATATTACCAGCTACTAGGGAGACTGAGGCAGGAGAATCACTTGAACCCGGGAGGCAGAGGTTGCAGTGAGCTGAGATGGCACCATTGCACTCCAGTTTCTCATGCAATGTCCCCTGCCTGGGACGTCCTTTCCCTGGTCCTCACTAGGATAAGGCCTCCCTGCTTACTGGGCTCTCCCTCTGTGGAAGTAGGAAGCCCACCTGCTTACTCACTGGCTCAAGAATCAGACTCACCTCAGGCCTTATCTGACCCCCTCTCCCCACCCAAGCTGGGTCAGGTTCACCCGTCTGCTCCCTCTGCCCTGGGAGTGGCTCTATCATCCTGCTCAGCTGAGTGTGCATTGGACGCCCTCACTGGGTTGGTCTCTAGGGGCAGGATCTGGTTCTCAACCACCCCAGCACCCTTGCACACCACAGGGGTGGTGTCTGGGTCTGGGGCTGCAGCGGCAGATGGGGAATGGGCTGTCAGCTGCAGCCACCTCGAAGGGAGGCAGGACACCGTGTCACCCCCACAGGCACAGGCACCACCCTGCCTCTCTTCACCCTCCAGCTCTGCTCATCCCCTTGCCCTTAACGAGAGGTACCTTCCCAGACGGCCATCTTCTGGCAGTTGCCAGGGTTGCCTTCCTTTTGCCAAGCTTGAAATGCATCGTACCCTTGCCTGCAGAGAGAAATGCCGTGAGCAGTGTGGAGGCAAGGAGGCTGAGGAGGGACTCAGTGGACCCTGACCTTCAGCTTCCCTCGAGGGGACAGTCGCAGCCACGTCTCGAGTCAGACAGGGCAGCAATGATGGCAGAGAACAAAAAGTAGCATCACCGTGGCTTCCCCTCTTCCAAGGCAGGCTTCCCGGCTGCCCCTCACTCCCTTCACAGGGACAGCTTATCCCATTGCACAGCTGGGAGAAGCGAGACCCAGACGGCTCCGTCCCAGCTTCCTGGTGCGGTGCTGTGCTCTGTGGCAGCCCAGGTGAATGATAACTCACCACAGGGAATGTCGTTACATAATCTAACTTCCACACATAAGTTTCTGTTTCCACTCTCAGTGTTATGGTTTGAATGTATCCCTTAAAGTTCATGTGTTGGAAACTTAATCCCCAATGTAGCAGTCCTGAGAGATAAGACCTTGAAGACGTGATGAGGTCGTGAGGGTGCTGCCCTCATGAGTGGATTAACGTCATCAACTCAAGAAGTGGGTGTGTCATAAAATCCGTTTCAGACAGCCTAGGGCAGCGGCTCATGCCTGTAATCCCAACAACTTTGGAGGCGGAGGTGAAAGGACTGCTTGAAGCCAGGGGTTTCAGACCAGCCTGAGCAATATAGTGAGATCCTAGATCTACAAAATATTTAATTTAATTTAATTTAATTTAATTTAATTTAAGGCCAGGCAGGGTGGCTCATGCCTGTAATCCCAGCACTTTGAGAGGCCAAGGCAGGTGGATCAGTTGAGATCAGGAGTTCAAGACCAGCCTGGCCAACACGGTGAAACCTCATCTCTACTAAAAATACAAAAATTAGCCAGGTGTGGTGGCAGGTGCCTGTAATCCCAGCTACTTAGCAGGCTGAGGCCCGAGAATCGCTTGACCCTGGGAGGTAGAGGTTGCAGTGAGCTGAGATCGCACCATTGCACTACAGGCTGGGTGACAGAGTGAGACTCGGTCTCAAAAAAAATTTTTCTTTAAAGAATAGCCCAGTGTAGTGGCACAGGCCTATAATCCCAGCTACTCAGGAGGCTGAAGCAAGAAGATCACTTGAGGAGCGATCAGGAGTTTTAAGCAGGAGTTTGAGGCTGTGGTGAGCTATGATTGCACCACTGCACGTCAGCCTGGTGACCCCCATCTCTACTAAAATACTGGGTAGAGGGGTGGGGAGAGGGGGTCAGATAAGGCCTCCTATTTTAAGAGATAGACAGAGCAAGACCCTATCTCTTAAAATAAAAAAAAAAGAAAAGTGAGTTCAGCCCTCTCTTCCTCTCTGTCCACGTGATGCCAACTGCCGTGTTGCCATGTGTGATGCAGCAAGAAGGTCCTCACCAGATGCACCCCTTGAACTTGGACTTCCCAGCCTCCAGAACTGTGAACCAAATAAACTTCTATTGTTTATCAATTACCCAGTAGTGGTATTCTGTTATAATAGCACAAAATGGACTAAAACACTCTTCCCAATTGATATATCTTGTCAGAAGACTGCCCTTTGCTGTACCCAGGGCTGGGAGGGTCTGGGCACCCTGTCTGGCTTCAGTTGACCTCTCTCACTGCTGGTCTAGAAGGAGCAGAGCTTTAGAACATTCAGACAGTGGCTGTCCCAGGGTCTGTCCCCTCTCTCTGGGCCTGCGGTGCTGGCCCCACAAGCTCACCTGTGCTGTTTTATCTGGGATAGGTTGAGGAAGAGACCAGGATGATCAATGTGAGCAGCAGCACCGCCATCACAGCCCCCACGATCCCATACACGAGGCTCTGGGAGACGTTCCATTCACAGGTCTCCCCAGTACCAGTGTGTGTCCGTACTCGGGCAGCTGGGGACACAGACAAGCTCAGGCTGGTCCCCCAGGATCCCTCACACCCAATATCCCAAGGGCTAACCCACTCTCCTAAGCACAGGAAACCAGCTCTCCCTCACTCCTAGGACTGGAGCTCAGCCCCCAGAGAGCCTGGGTCCCTGACATCCTCAGGCTGATGGGCACTGAGGTACTGGTGGGGGGTACCTGGAGACTGCAGATCAGGAATTCAAACGACTAGGGCTTGGGGCACCCAAGAGTGTTTGGTGTCTTGTTCCAGACACAGGCCATTCCCCCCTCTAATCTTTAAGCAGCTGCCACCTAAATGGGCCTGTGATATCATGTTTTATATTTTGCACTTTATGGTCTGTGGACTTAGTGCTCTGACTGCAGCTAGAAGTGATTGTGAGTGACAGCATGGCTGGGATGACGTAAGGGAAATTAACAACGAAGATAGAGCTAGAGATAGACATAGACATAAAGATAGACACAGAGATAGATGTAAGGCCGGTGCCTCCTTGGGAGCCGAGTGGACACCGCCCCCTCCCGCTCTGCGCCTAAAAACTACGTCATCATTCTGAGCGCATTGCTCAGCATTTGCCCTCTCCACGCGGACCCCCCTTTCCCATTTCCGCATTCCGATCTCAGCCTGCACTCGCCAGAAATTTTGAAAAAGCCCGCCAAGAACCTGCCCTATAGTAGCCCCCCGCACGTTCTTGGCCAGCCCCTCGTCGGTGCTCACTCCCTTTATACCCAATAGAAATGCCCCCGCTTTGTTCACCTAGCCAGTCTCCAGTCTTTTAATAACCAATAGAATTACCTCGTCTTTGTTTCCCCCGTAGTCAATCAGCTACCTCTATTCCCTATAAAACCCCACGCCGCAAGAAGAGAAGCGCGACTTCTCTGGCCCCTTCCCAGACCATAGAACCTCGCCCGGGAGCCGAATAAATTGGCTTTTAATTTCCTCACTCCGGTCTGTTTCCTCATTGAACTTGGCGAGAAGTCTAACAATAGAGATAGAGATAGGTTTGGAAATCGACAGCACAGACTTTCTCAGGAAAGGATTGCCCGGCTCTGGGATGTCTGTGTCCCCGTGTCTATAATCTGCACCTACTCCTCATTCTTCTCCTTTTTTTCTCCCTCCCTCCCTCCAGTATTTTAGTAGAGATGGGGGTTTTACCATATTGTCCAGGCTGCTCTCAAACTCCTGGCCTCGTGATCTGCCTGCCTCGACCTCCCAAAGTACTAGGATTACAGGCGTGAGCCCCCGAGACCAGCCCTACTCCTCATTCTTACTGGTGCAGGGGGATGGGGATGATGATACAGGGGAGAGGGATCTCCAGGAGTGGGGAGGAGGCACCTACCACGCTCTACCCAATTCCACCGGCCCTGTGGGTGACTGCTGGGGAGGGGGAGGGTCATGCACCAGGACAGGGTGGGTGCTGGGTTTGGGGGGGCATTCACAGGCAGCATGGGCCACTGCGTTGCAGCTGACACTTGCCCAGGTTACAGTTCATTTGCGACTTTGTCCCTGTGGTGCATTTGGTCACACAGGCCAGCTTCCCATCTAAGACATCCACATAGTAGAACTGGGCATATTCTTTGGCAGCCTTCTGGGTGCATTGCTCTGGCGGAAAGGGACAGGCAGCATGAATGAGCCTGGCCAAAGCACACCAGCCCCCATGCTTACTGCCCACACTCCACACAGCTGCTTACCCTGGAAGTCAAAGCCCGGCATCACCGATGCATCCACAAAAGTGTCGTTTTCATCATAGCACAGTATGGAGTCTGCCAAGACTGGGTGGGAAGGAAGATGAAACAAAAACACTTCCCTCTGCCTCCCTGGGGGTATTCAGGCCTCTGTCTTCTTCCATACCATGCCCTCCCCTGGGCCAACACCCATTTGCATCTTAGCCCACCCTAGACATGCACCTGGGCTGGTGAGCAGGCTCAAATAGGGATATGAGAGCTGGTGAAAATCTCAGCCTGGGACCAAGAGGGGCAGTTGGGAGCAGCAGCTCTGGGATCTGGGGAAGGCACCCTGGGCCTGGCTTCAGGGTTCCTATGGCAGAAGTCTTGGGAGTCCCAGAAGAAAGAAGAGATAGGCGAGGAAGAGGTCGAGGTCAAGTTCAAGATCTCCTCTCCCATCAGTGTCAGGGGGTTTTAGGTGAGCCTACCTCTGCACAAATCAGGATCAATAATTGTTTTGGTTTCATTCATAATCTTGGCCTTTACAATCTCAGCCAGCCTTTCAAACAGTTCCTCATACTCCAAAGTGTAGTTCGCCTGCAGGATGACATCATTCTTGACCACGACGCTACCGTTGCTGGAAGTGGGAATTGTTTCATCAGTTACCCACGTCACCACCCACCCAGCAAGTGGAACCCAAGCAGCCAGAGGGGTAACGGGAGACAAAGCAGCCGTGTGACCCAGAGGTGGGAAACATACAGAGTCTTCCCTCCAGCAGCTAAAATGATCCAAGGTCTCGAATATCAGTGATGGAGACAAATGCCAATGAGTGAAATTCATCTCTCGCAAAATAGAGGCTCTGGGGCGAGCAGGTGGAGAAATTTGAATCCCTGTGTCCTGTTGATGCCAAAGTAAACCAGTGCAGCTGCTGTGGGAAACAGTATGGCGGGTCCTCAAAAATTTAAAATAGAATTAACACATGATCCAGCAATTCTACTTCTGGGTATATACCCAAAACAACTGAAGTAGTATATTGAAAGTAGCTGATGTCATGTCACTGCACTTGGCTAAATTTTGTATTTTTAGTAGAGACAGGGTTTTACCATGTTGTTCAGGCTGGTCTTAAACTCCTGACCTCAAGTGATCTGCCCACCTTGGCCTCCCAAAGTGCTGGGATTACAGGTGTGAGCCACCACACCTGGCTTAATTTTTGTAATTTTTGTAGAAATAGGGTCTTCCTATGTTGCCCAAGCTGGTCTCAAACTCCTGAGCTCAGGTGATCCTCCCACCTCAGCCTCCCAAAGTGCTGGGATTACAAGCGTGAGCCACCTCACCCAGTCTCTAAAGGGTCTTATGAGAGATGCAGGCATTGGTATCCCTGATGTCACTGGAAGTCCTGGGGGTGGGATGAGATAGATGACCCAGGTAGGAGGTAAGGGAGGATCATGGTGCTTGAACCTGGGAGGTGGAGGTTGCAGTGAACTGAGATTGCCCCACTGCACTCCAGCCTGGGTGACAGAGCAGGACTCCATCTCAAAACAAAACAATTACAACAATCACCCAAGCATGATGGCACAGGCCTGTAGTCCCAGCTACTCAGGAGGCTGAGGTGGGAGGATTGCTTGGGCCAGAGATGTTGAGGCTGCAGTGAGCCATGATATGCCACTGCATTCCAGCCTGGGCAATAGAGCAAGACCCTGTCCCCCCGATCCCCCCAAAAGAAGACGCTTTAGGGCACATTCCACTGCTGCGTCACTCAACCACTCCATGTGGCTGGGTCCCGGGCTCTTGAAACCTGATGTGGTGCACACCAAACTCATCATCTCCTTCCCCCGTTCAACCCCTCTGACATTCCTTCACCCAGTACAGGGCACTCCACACCTCCAGCAGCCCAGAAATCTGCCCTCGTTCCTCAGTCTTCCCTCTCTTCCCTCCTGCAGCAAATCCCATGGTCTGTGGGTCTCGCCTCCCAAAGACCTTTCACACTGAACCCCTTTTCTCCTATGCTGTCACCTCTCTAGTCTGGGCCACCGTCGTCTCCAGGGCAGACTTCCGCTTATACAATCTCCACCCTGAAGCCAGACTAAGCTGTCTGCTCTGCAGACCAGACACTATCCCTCTTGGGCCTACACTGCTGATGCCAAAAGACTAATTAACTTGGCACGAGCAATCTTTCCAGCCTCCTCCCCCATCATCGCTCCTTTGCACTCAAGTATCCAGCTGTTCTGAGAATCTTTACCTTCCTGGAATCTGCTCTCTCGCCTCTGGGCTCCTTCTCATCTATTCCCTCTGCTTCAACTCTCACTCCTTCCCTTCCCTCTCTCTGGATCATTCCTCCTCATCCTTCAGGCCTCAGTTTTGCAACTCAAGTTCACTTGTGACTTCGTCCCCGTGGTGCATTTGGTCACAGAGGCCAGCTTCCCATCTAAGACATCCACATATTAGAACTGAGCATATTCTTTGGCAGCCTTCTGGGTGCATTGCTCTGGGGGAGAGGTATGGCCAACATGGTAAAACCCTGTCTCTATTAAAAATACAAAAATTATATATATTTTTCTTTTTGTAGAGATGGGGTCTTGCTGTATTGCCCAGGCTGGTCTCAAATTTCTGGCTTGAAGCGAGCCTCCTGCCTTGGCTTCCCAATGCATAGAGATTACATGCATGAGCCACCATGCCCAGCCTGTTTCTAGTTTTTCCAGGAAGAATTCCCTCCGCCCCACCAAGCTTGATTTTGGGACCTCTCTCAGGGCACCCTGTGTGCCCCTCACCGTAACTCTAAGCAGACTGCACAGCCACTTTGCCATCTGTGTTCTGCCACTCTGAGCTCCAGGAAAACTGGGACTACTATATTCCCAGCACCCAGAAGGGGGCCAGCTTTCAATAAATGTTTGTTGAGTGGATGAATGAATGAAGAATGAATGGTCTCACAGCCCTGTGGTGTTACCTAGTGGCTGCCGGCCTCTCTAACCCAACCAGGTATTGATACTCCAGCCATTCATGACAGGAGAAGGCAGGAGGATTTTCCCACATCTATAAACCTGCCCCCCAGTATACTCACAGCAATCTCCGAATGTTCACCCCTCTATACTGCGGAAGATCGTCGCCCGCGTAAATGACATCCATCTGAAAGAAACAAGGCAGTGAAGGTCACAGAGCTAGAGCATGAAAAGCCTCCTGTTCCCCTCCTTGGGGCAACCCCAGGCATCCTTCTGTGGAGCCCACGTAGGATCCCATAGGAAGAACCACCAACCCAGGAAGCTCCCTCTGCCGTAATGTGGGTCACATGGCTAGATACTCTTAGAGGACCTCCTTTCAAGACTTAGGGAGACGGGGTGGGGGGGCTCATGAGAAGAAGAACTCAGATCACTAAGTCGGGGTGCACCCCCCAATTCCCTCTCATGTGAGACATCAACCTGGGGTGTCTGGGCATGCCCTGGTCTTACCCGATTCTTGAAGAGGTTAGTGAAATTCTGGTATGCCTGGGAGGATGAGTCATTCATCTGTTCTGTGAAATTTCTGTTAGTCACTTTCACTCTCACACCTAAAGTGGCGTTGAGTTTTTCTGGGGTTTCTGTGGGAAAAGGCTATGGGATGCGTGAGACATCGACCTCCCAGTAATGTCCCCCAGGATTGGTACATTCTCTGCCTGTGGGTGTCTTGGAGGTGAAGAAAACTCGAGAGGAAGGTAGGGGTCGCCGAGACTTCTGTTCCCTGTCTCCAAAACCCTGAGGAGCCAGTGGCCAGGAGGAAAAGGGACAGATATAAGTCCAGAGTTCCAGGAAGGGTCAGGACAGAGGCCCTCTGATGAGAGGGGAAGGTGAGCTAGGCGCTGTGGCTCACACCTGCAATCTCAGTGCACTGGGAGGCTGAGATGGGAAAATTGCTTGAGGTCAGGGGTTCAAGACCTGCCTGGGCAATACAGCGAGATACTGTCTCCACAAAAATCAAAAAGTTAACCAGGTGTGGTGGTGCATGCCTGTAGTTCCAGCTACTCAGGAGGCTGAAGCTGGAGGATAACTTGAGTCCAGGAGTTCCAGGCCACAGTGAGCTATGATAGTACCACTGCACTCCAGCCTAGGCCACAGAATGAGACCCTGTCTCAAAAGAAGTGAAGCGTCCTCAAACTAAAAATAGAGCTACCATACAATCCAGCAATCCCACTGCTGGGTATACACCCAAAAGAAAGGAAATCAGGGCTAGACACAGTGGCTCACGCCTGCAATCCCAGCACTTTGGGAGGCTGAGGCAGGCGGATCACCTGAGGTCAGGAGTTCAAGACCAGACTGGCCAACATGGCAAAACCCTGTCTGTATTAAAAATACAAAAATTATCCAGGTGTGGTGGCCCATGCCTGTAATCTCAACTACTCAGGAGGCTGAGACAGGAGAATCGCTTGAACCTGGGAGGTGGAAGTTGCAGTGAGCCAAGATCGCAGCATTGCACTCCAGCCTGGGAGACAGAGCGAGACTCTGCCTCAAAATAAAATAAAAATAACTAAAATAAGTCTGGGTGCGGTGGCTCACGCCTGTAATCCCAGCACTTTGGGAGGGTGAGACAGGTGGATCACTTGAGGTCAGGAGTTCAAGACAAGCCTGGCCAACATGGTGAAACCCCATCTCTACTGAAAATACAAAAATCACCAGGTATGGTGGCAGGCAGCTATAATCTCAGCTACTTGGGAGGCTGAGGCAGGAGAATCGCTTGAACCAAGGAAGTAGAGGTTGCAGTGAGCCAAGATCCTGCCACTGCACTCCAGCCTGGGTGACAGAGAGAGACTCCGTCTCAAAAAATAAAATAACTAAAATAATACAATTGGATTATTGGTAACACAAAGATTAAATGCTTGAGGGAATGGGTACCCCATTCTCCATGCTGTGATCATTACGCATTGCATGCCTGTATCAAAACATCTCATGTATACTCCATAAATATATACATCTACTATGTACCCACAAAAATTAAAAACAATTCAACCTCTCATATTTCTGCCTTCTACCTCCATCCCTGAAGGCAGAGGTAGAAGGTTCACGCTCTCCCTGCAGTGCTGCTGGGAAAAACCACAGACCTCCTCCACCTGCGCAGTGAGGCAGCAGCTGATCCTTCCAACACTGCCATGATGTTTTTAGGGGTCAAAGTGTCTGGAAAGAGCTGCAGGTCTCAGAAAAGGTCATTACCTATGAGGAAGGATTCCAGAACAGACAAGCACAGATAATCAAAGTAGCCTTGGGGACAGTTGCACCGTTTTCCAGTCCAAAATTGTCCTTCCTGGCACGACTCTGTGGAGAGAGAGAATCCACAGCAGTCACCGTGGAAACCCAAAGGGCAAAACACGCACTCACATTTCAGATCCAGTCACTTGGCGTCGCACAGAAGAGGAGGACGTACCAGGCGGATGGTGCCAGGTGACTGCACAGCAATGAAGATGCCTCTGCTGCCACCCCCATCCCCAGGAGAGAGTAAGAAAGGGAGGAGGAACAGCAGAGAGTAAGGAAACAAAGGATACAAGAGGTCCAGCTATGAAAAAAGCACTCTTAGGTATCAAAAGAGGACAATTCTACCCATGGGATGACAAGAGACAGCGAGGAGAAAGAGTTGGAAATGTGAGCCAAAACCACAAGAGGCCAAAGCAGACGCAAATTCTCATGAAGACAGACAGAAGGAGGCCGGGTGCGGTGGCTCATGCCTATAATCCCAGCACCTTGGGAGGCCGAGGTGGGTGGCCTCAAGTGAGGTCAGGAGTTTGAGACCATCCTGCCAACATGGTGAAACCCCATCTCTACTAAAAATACAAAAATTAGCTGGACATGGTGGTGTGTGCCTGTAATCCCAGCTACTCAGGAGGATGAGGCAGGAGAATCACTTGAACCAGGAGGCGAAGGTTGCAGTGAGCTGAGATAGCGCCATTGTGCGTCGGCCTGGGCAACAGAGCAAGACTCCATCTCAAAGAAAAAAAAACACAGAGAGAAGGGGTTTATAGAAGGATGCACCAAAAAAACCACCCTGGGGTCATAGAGGAAGGAGAGATTGTCGTCATAGATGTGTGGGGACCAGTGAACAGCACATGAACACTGGAAGTGGTATCGAACCCAGAAACTGGAGAATCAGTAGACCCAAGTAAAGTGGAAGATGGATTAAAAAAAAAAAAGATTTTGTAATGGAGAAAGAAGAGTCATGAACAGGCCCGGGGAAGAAGCCAACTGTGGATGAAATTGAAAGAGCAGTACCTGGCACTAAGGTTTGGAGGCTTTCAGTAGACACAATTGTAGAAGTGAGGCTTGGCCTGGTGTGGAAGGTGGTAGATTCCTCAGGGAGGCTTGGTGTTGTGGTACTTCCAGGTAATGTTGTCATTTCAGTTGAGCTTGAACTGATGGGTGAAGAGGTGGGTTATTCACTGGTGCCTCAGCTTGTCATGCTGGCATGTGACAGTGGTGAGGGAGTTGAGCCTCAGCCTGATTGGCTGTTGGAGGTGGTGGGTTGTTCACTGGTGCCTGAGCTTGTCGTGCTGGCAGGTGAGAGTGTTGAGTGAGTTGAGTCTGAGTGGCTGTTGGAGGTGGTGGGTTGTTCACTGCTGCCTGAGCTTGTCATGCTGGCAGGTGACAGTGTTGAGTGAGTTGAGCCTGAGTGGCTGTTGGAGGTGGTGGGTTTTTCAGTGACACCTGAGCTTGTCATGCTGGCAGGTGACAGTGTTGAGGGAGTTGAGCCTGAGTGGCTGTTGGAGGTGGTGGGTTTTTCAGTGACACCTGAGCTTGTCATGGTGGCAGGTGAGAGTGTTGTGTCTGGTGAGCTGGGACTACTGTAGAAGGTGGTAGATTTCTCACCGAGGCCTGGTGTTGTGGTACTGCCATGTAACGTTTCAGTTGAGTGTGGGGTAGTGTAGAAGCTGGTAGATTCTCTAGTGTGGCCTGCGGTTATGGAGCTGGCAGGAGAGTGTGTTGTTTGAGTTGATCCTGGGCTGTTGTGGTAGGTGGTAGATGCTTCAACAAGGGCTGATGTGGTGGGAAGAGGTGAAGGTGTAGTGTGAGTTGAAGCTGGCTGGCTCTGGATGGTGCTAGAGTTGTCCTGAGAACCAGGGATTGTGGAGCTGGCAGGGGACAGTGCTGTGTGTGATGAGCCACTGCTGCTGTGGATGGGTGTAGATGGTTCAGTGAGGTCTGAGGTTGTGGTGCTGTCAGGTAAGAATGTTGCTTCCGTGGAAACAGCACTGACAGTTGTAGATTCCTGACTGAGGTCTGTGGTTGTGAGAGGGGCAGGAAACACTGCTGTGTGAATCAAGCCTCGGGTTTTGGGGAAGGCTGTGGATTCCCCAGTGAGACTTGAGGTGGTGGTACCCCCAGTAAACAGTGTTATTTCAGTTGAGCCTGGCCTGCAGTGGAGGGTTGTAGATTCTTGACTAACAGATGAGGTTGTGGTGTCCATTAACACATTCGTTTCTGCTTCATTTCCTATGGTGTCAATGATCCCCATGATCAAGGACTCACCTGACGTCGACACAGAAGAACTTTCACTCCCTCGGCCATCCTTGTTGCCTGAGGCCACTGCAGATTTTGGTAAAGCAGAGGCCCCCATAGTTTCAGTGGACCTGTTTGTAAATACAGTTGCTTTCTGCTCTGAGACAGTGCGGATGGAGGACAGCTTGCCAGGGGTTGAAGGGGGCGACTCTCTGCTTCCATCCTCCCTGATAGTGGTGGGCAATCTGGCATTGCTTGAGGCATTAGAATGTATATTGTAAGATGAAAGAGTGTGTTTCAAACCCTCTGAGATGGTTGCAGAGACAATGGGTTTTACGGTAGTAAATGTGGCCGACACCCCATAGCCACTAAAAGGGGTAAAAGAGTCACTTGAACTGTATGTGGTTGTGGAACTTGTATTATCTTCAATACAGATGGTTCCTGCTGAGCCTGTGAGTTGAGAGAAACCAGAGATGGTGTTATGATTTATGGCTGTCATCCTTAAGTTTGATGGAAGTCAAGCCTGACACACACGGGCTGGATGATACCTGGTCAGCCCATGATATTAAAGCTCAAGTCTCCCTTTCAGGGGCATAGGAAGGGTGAGCCTGTAGATTTGAACAAATTTCACTGATGGTGTAGACTAGCAGTCCCCAACCTTTCTGGCACAGGGACTGATTTCCGGGAAGACAATTTTTCCGAGGACCGGGGCTGGGGGCTGTTGTGGGGATGGTTTCGTGATGATCCAAGCACTTTGCATTTACCATTAGATTCTTCTCATAACGAGGGTGCAGCCTACAGCCCTCGCATGCCCCGTTCACAGTAGGGTTCACACTCCTAGAATTGAATGCCACCACTGATTGAACAGGAGGCAGAGCTCAGTTTCACTGGCCAGCTGCTCACTTCTTGCTGTGCGGCCCTGTTCCTAACAGGCCATGGACCAGTTTGTGGACTGGGGACCCCTGGTGTAGACCCTTGTGTCTTCTATGGTATATAACTGTTTGGCTAGTGGGCAAGGTGTCGATAAATAATTTTCTAAATCTTGACTGTGATTTGTAACGTGAATCGTTAGGGCCAGGTGCAGTGGCTCACACCTGTAATCCCAGCACTTTGAGAGGCTGAGGCAGGCAGATCATTTGGGGTCAGAGTTTGAGACCAGCCTGGCCAACATGGTGAAACCCTGTCTCTACTAAAAATACAAAAAAACTAGCCAGTCGTGGTGGTGCACACCTGTAATCCCAGCTACCTGAGAGGGTAGGGCACGAGAATTGCTTGAACCGGGAGGCAGAGGTTGCAGTGAGCCGAGATCATGCCATTGCAATCCAGCCTGGGCAACAAGAACAAAACTCCATCTTAAAAAGAAGAAAAAGAAAAAAAACTTTCTCTCGCCAATAGGCACGCCTATCCCTGAGGAGCTACCCCTTACTGGTTTGGTCTGGATCTTGCTGGCTATGGGATCTCTTTACTCACTTTTAAACCTTGCTTTTTTTTTTTTTTTTTTTTTTAAGACAGAGTCTCACTTTGTTACCCAGGCTGGAGTGCAGTGGTGTGATCTCGGCTCACTACAACCTCCGCCTTCCAGGTTTAAGCAATTCTCTGCCTCAGCCTCCTCAGTAGCTGGGATTACAGGCACCCACCACCATGCCTGGCTAATTTCTGTATTTTTAGTAGAGATGGTGTTTCACCATGTTGGTCAGGCTGGTCTCAAACTCCTGACCTCGTGATCCACCCGCCTCGGGCTCCCAAAGTGCTAGGATTACAGGCATGAGCCACCATGCCCGGCCAGAGAAAAAGTATCTTTAACATAACCCCGTATGATACTCAGCTCATGACAGCTGACGCATGAGGACTGCATATCAGGCCTGTACTTCAGATTATGGGATGGAGGTGATGCACAAGCACACAAGGGCCAAAGTAACTGACACACCTATCAGTCAAAAGACAGATGCTGGCTCAAGATTAGGGGGCCTTGGAAAGAGAAGAAAAAAAAAACATAAAAAGAGGTAAAGTGGCCAGGCATGGTGGCTCACACTTGTAATCCCAGCACTTTGGGAGGCCAAAGCAGGAGGATCACCTAAGGTCAGGAGTTTGAGGACAGCCTAGCCAACATGATGAAACCCCATCTCTACTAAAAATACAAAAATTAGCCAGCTGTGGTAGAGCACACCTGTAATTCCAGCTACTCAGGAGGCTGAGGCAGGAGAATCGCTTGAACCCAGGAGGTGGAAGTTGCAGTGACCCAAGAGCATGCCACTGCACTCTAGCCTGAGTGACAGAGCGAGACTCTGTCTCAAAAAAAAAAAAAAAGACGCAAAGTACACCAAACTGATGCTGATATCACCTCACAGAGATCAACCCGCTCTCCCCTCTTTGAGAGCGAATACTGCGCATAATGAACTTCTGCTTACTTTGCTATTTGCATATGTCACATCCAATCTTTGTTTGGGACACCAGGAGCTTGGCACCATCTGGTAACACTGAGATCAAAGGCAAATGTGCCCCCCGCCCCTCATGGGGGCACCTAGACCCTCAGTACAACGAGGAGACAGCAGAGGCCCCTCTGAGGGCAGGACAGGGCTCAATGCAGCTGGGTGGACTCTCCTGCCTCTCATCAAGGAAGGCTTCCAGGAGGAGGTGATACTTGACCTGTCATTTTTTTCCTTCTTCTTTTAAAAAAAGGAGTCTCTTGGGTTTACTCATAAATTTTACTGGAATTTTTAAGTTATAAAAGTGAAAGTGTCTGTTGTCACCAAACAGTGAAAAGGCATATAAAGGTAGTTTACGGTCATCTCTGTAACTGACTCACGAAATATGAACAGGGTGGGGAGAGCTCACATTTATTGGGTACAAATCAGGTTCCTGTACTCACTCTATCACTTAACTGGAACTCATGATTCAGGAACTGCCTGGGAATGCCTTTGCCCTTGCAGGCTGTGAAGTCCGTGAGGGTAGAGAACATTTATGCCCTGTTCAGTTGGCCCTGTAGAGGCTCAATGAGACTACTCAGTGAATGAGTCAGTGAATGCTGGAAAATCAAAAGGATGCTTTCTCTTAGTCCCCGAATATAAATATCACAAACAACCTGCAAGGTGGACATGGCTATTTTTTTTTAGGAGTCTCACTCTGTTGCCCGGGCTGGAGTGCAGTGGCACAATCTCAACTCACTGCAACCTCTACCTCCTGGGTTCAAGCAATTCTAGTGCCCTACCCTCCCAGGTAGCTGGGATTACAGGTGTGCACCACCACGTCCAGCTAGTTTTTTTGTATTTTTAGTAGATATGGGGTTTCTCTTGCCTCAGCCTCCCAAGTAGCTGGGATTACAGGTGCCTGCCACCATACCAGGCTAATTTTTATATTTTTAGTAGAGACAGGGTTTTGCCACGTTGGCCAGGCTGGTCTTGAACTCCTGATCTCAGGCCATCCACCCGCCTCAGCCTCCCAAAGTGCTGGGATTACAGGCGTGAGCCACCGCACCCAGTCACTATTTCTATTTTACATAGGAATCAAGGTTCTAAGAATAAATAATTTCCAAGGTCACTCAGATTATAACACAGAATTCAAGCACATTCTAAAGGTGGCTTTTGGCCAGGGATGGTGGCTCATACCTGTAATCCCAGCATTTTGGAGGCCAAAGTGGGAAGATTAGTTGAGGCCAGGAGTTCAAAAAAATTTTTAAGTATTAGCCAAGTATGGTACATGCACCTGTAGTCATGTACTCAGTCATGTACAGAGTCCAGCTACTCAGGAGGTTGAGGCAGACAATCACTTGAGCCCAGGACTTCAAGGTTGCAGTAAGCTATGATTCCATCACTGCACTCCAGCTTGGGCAACAGAGAAAGATCCTATCTCAAACAAAACAAAAAAGGCCAGGTATGGCAGCTCTTGCCTGTAATCCCAACACTTTGGGGGGCCAAGGTGGAAGGATTGCTTGAACCCAGGAGTTTGAGATCAGCCTGGGCAATATAATGAGACCCCATCTCAAGAAAAAATTAGCCAAGCATTGTGCTGTGCCCCTGTAGTCTCAGCTACTTGGAGGCTGAGGCAGGAGGATCACTGGAGCCCAGAAATTCAGGGCTGTAAATTCAGGGCTGTAGTGAGCTATGATTGGGACACTGCACTCCAGCCTGGGCAACAGAGCAAAAAAGAAGGGGGGGGGGAGAGAGAGAGAGAGAGAGAGAGAGAGAGAGAGAGAGAACTTACTTTTAGCCCAGAAAAAGGGTTAGAGGAATAAAGAGGAAGAAGGGGAAGGTTTGAGGGTGGGGGAACAGCATGTGTGGGGGCCCAGAGGTGAGTAAAAGTGCTGATTGTGTGTTTGGGGTTAGGGAAGACATTAAGACAGAGAGCAGCTAGGAAAATGGGTGTGAATCCAGCCTAGATATGGGGTTCGGACTTGACTTGGTTCAGTTCATGATCCCAACCGTGCCTTAGAAGCTGTGCCCTGGAGGCCGGGTGTGATGGCTCACTCCTGTAACCCCAGCACTTTGGGAGGCTGCGGTGGGCAGATCACCTGAGATCAGGAGTTCAAGACCAGCCTGGCCAACATGGTGAAACCTCATTTCTACTAAAATTACAAAAATTAGCCAGGTGTGGTGGTGGACACCTGTAGTCTCAGCTACTCGGGAGGCTGAGGCAGGAGAATCACTTGAACCTGGGAGGCAGAGGTTGTAGTGAGCCAAGATCGTGCCACCGCACTCCAGTCTGGGCAATAGAGTGAGATTTCATCTCAGGAAAGAGAAAAGAAGAAGAAGAGGAAGAAGAAGAAGAAGGTGAAGGAGAAGGAGAAGCAGCAGCTGTGCCTGGAGGCTGCAAGAAAGGACATGGAGAGACAGAGGCTGATGAGGCCAAGGCAGTGACATGGTGGGCCACCGAGAGGACACAAAGAAGGCACGGACACTCTGTGGAATACAGGGGACCATTTTCAACATGACCTGCTCTCATTTGCCTTTGGTCCTGGATTCATACCATTTTCTCCGATGTGTTACCATTCAATTTGTCCTTAACCACTCACATCTCCACAACAGTTGCTCTCGCAGGTCACACCACGCTTGAGCTCCCAGTGACTGATTCCCCATCCATCTCATCCAGCTGCCCTTCCTCTTTCTGAAATCTCACATTCAGTTCCAAGGTCACCGTCACCTCCTGACGCTCCTTCTCCCCACTTCTTACAGCCCTTGCCTGCTCACTAACTGCGACCCCCAGGTTAAAGGCTTCGGCTCTGCCACCCCCATCATCTCCCGGGCTAGCAAACTCCACCAAGCCAAGGCTTTTTACCTGCTGCAGGAGGGACAAGGGAACCGTGCTCTGGGTGAAGAGATTCAGACCCTTCACAGTCTGGGATTCTGGTGGCAATGGTGTCCCCAAAGATGTCACAGAGCAGGTGGGGCGGTCCTTCCCCAGGTCAACCTCCAGGGTCAGGGTGCTCCACAAGGAAACAGGGCAAAGGAAAACTGAGCCTCTTCTCCCAAGAGACTCAAATGGTCAACAAGCCCAGGAGAAGGAAAAAGGAAATAAATGTCACCAGGAAGCAAAGAAACCCAAAACATAGCAAGAGACTATTTCTTCTTCATCTATCAAATTGCACCCATTATGATGACGGATGACTACAATAGCTGGCGTTGGTTGGGGTCTTTCATGTGATGTCGACTTGGTATCATTGGTCCACGGGATAATTTGAAAATATGCACCAGAGACTGTAGGAAGAGTCATGCCTTTTCTTTTCTTTTCTTTTTTTCTGAGACAGAGTTTTGCTCTTGTTGCCCGGGCTGGAGTGCAATGGTGCAATCTCGGCTCACTACAACCTCCGCCTCCCAGGTTCAAGCAATTCTCCTGCCTCAGCCTCCCAAGCAGCTGGGATTACAGGCATGCGCCACCACGCCCAGCTAATTTTGTATTTTTAGTAGAGACGGGGTTTCTACACGTTGGTCAGGCTAGTCTCGAACCCTCGACCTCAGGTGATCCGCCTGCCTCAGCCTCCCAAAGTGCGGGGATTACAGGCATGAGCCACTGTACCTGGCCCATCATACCATTATTTTTTAGGAGTTGGGGGTCCCACTCAGTCACCCAGGCTGGAGTGCAGTGGCGCAACCTGAGCTCACTGCAGCCTCAAACTCCTGGGCTCAGGTGATTCTCCCACCTCAGCCTCCAGAGTACTTCAGACCCTAGGCCCCACCATGCCCAGCTAATTTCCCATGTTTTGTAGAGATGGGGTTTCCCTATATTGCCCAGGCTAGTCTCAAACTCCCGGCCTCCAGTGATTGTCCCACCTCAGCCTCCCAAAGCACTGGAATTACAGGCCTGAGCCACCACACCCAGCTGGTGATATCATTTTAACGATGCCATTTCTAGTTACTCATTCTAAAATAATCTGACACAGATATAAAATAAAATCTATACAAGAATGTTTATTGCCTCATTACTTATTATAGTAAAAAACTGAGGTATGCACGTCCAAGAATAGACAAATAGGGGACTGGTTATATGGCTGTGGTATTTCACAGAATATAATGGTAATCAGCCATTAAAATATAAACCATTCATAGAATAAATCTAAATACATAGTCAGAAATAAAATGTTAACAATGTTTATCTGAATGTTAAGATGAAGGGGAATTTTTTTAGGCTGGGTGTGGTGGCTCACACCTGTAATCCCAGCACTTTGGGAGGTGGAGGCAGGTGGATCACCTGAGGTCAGGAATTCAAGACCAGCAGGGGAAACGTAGTGATACCCTGTCTCTAATAAAATACAAAAATTAGCTAATTTTTAATGAGTCAGAGATCAGAGTGATGATATAAGAAGCCAAGAACACCAGGAGTCACCAGGAGCTAGAAAATACTGGCCGGGCATAGTGGCTCACACTGGTAATCCCAGCAGTTTGGGAGGCCAAGATGGGTGGATCACCTGAGGTCAGGAGTTCAAGAGCAGCCTGGCCAACATGGTGAAACCCTGTCTCACCATGGGTGGATCACTTGAGCCCAGGAGTTCGACATCATCCTGGACAACATAGCAAGACCCATCTCTACAAGAAGAAAAAGAAACAAAAATTAGCCAGTCTCATAACCTGGCCTCTAAATAAAGAAAGAAATATTTTTTAAGAAAGGAAGAAGCTAGAAAAGGCAAGGGGAGGCCTTCCCCTAGAGCTGTTGAAAGGAGTGTGGCACTCATGATAACCCTGACTTCAAACTTCTGGACTCCACAACGGTAAGAAAATAAATTTCTGTTGCTTGAATCCACAAAATGTTAATTTCTTGTGGCAGACTTAGGGTGTGCATACACAGAGGCATCCCCGATTACAGCAAGGGGTAAAGAATGGGGACCCTGGAGCTGGAAGGCTTAGGTTCAAATCCTAGCTCCTTCAACTGATGAATGGGTGGCCTTGAGCAAATTTTTTTTTTTTTTTGAGACCAAGTCTCACTCTGTCGCCCAGGCTAGAGTGCAGTGGCGCAATCTTGGCTCACTGCAACCTCTACCTCCCGGGCTCAAGCAATTCTCCTGCCTCAGCCTTTTGAACCTGCCACCATTCCTGAAATTTTTGTGTTTTAAGTAGATCTGAGGTTTCACCATGTTGGCCAGGCTGGTCTTGAACTCCTAGCCTCACGTGATCTGCCCACCTTGGCCTCCCAAAGTGTTGAGATTACAGGCGTGAGACACTGTGCCCACCAAGCAAATCATTCATCATGTCTGTGCTTCTGTTTCCCCGTGTATAAAAACCCAAAATCAGGCCGGGCGTGGTGGCTCATGCCTGTAATCCCAGCACTTTGGGAGGCAGAGGCAGGTGAATCATGAGGTCAAGAGATTGAGACCATCCTGGCCAACATAGTGAAACCCCATCTCTACTAAAATACAAAAATTAGCTGGGCATGGTGACGCTCACCTGTAGTCCCAGCTACTTGGGAGACCGAGGGAGGAGAATTGCTTGAAGCCGGGAGGCAGAGGTTGCAGTGAGCCAAGATCACACCACTGCACTCCAGCCTGGTGCCTGGCGAAAGAGCAAGACTGTCTCAAAAAACAAAAACAAAAACAAAAAACATCCAGCTGCATCCATGTTGAAATTAAAAGCAGAAGGAAATTAAACAAAAAAAAAAAGTAACACAACCTTCTTCTTAGGAATGTTGGAATGTTTTGAAGGTTAAATGAGATAATATTCAGAAAAGCGTCTAGCACATAGTCATCAACATCCCACGGAAATAAATAAATAAATAGATAAAAAAATAAAAGTGTCTAGCACATAGCAAGCCTTCAAGGAATATTTGCCATTTTTAATACCTATGTTTTTTCTTTTTATTTTTAAGAGGTAATGTCCTGAGCTGTCGCCCAGGCTGGAGTGCGCAGTGCGATCCTAGCTCACTGCAGCCTGGAATTGCTAGACTCATGAGACTCTCTCCCCTCAGCCTCCTGAGTAGTGGGGATTATAGGGACACACCACCATGCCCAGCTAATTTTTTATTTAAAAAATATTTTTGCCTAGGCTAGTCTCGAACTCCTGGCCTCAAGCAATCCTCCAACCTGGGTCCCCCAAAGTGCTGGGATTACAGGCATGAGTAAGCCACCATGCCTGGCCCATTTTTAATATTAATATGATACCCAGACTATCGGGTCTCTGTTGGCTTCTCCAACTGGGGTGTGGGAGTCCCTGGGCCTTCCCACACCCCAGTGAGCTGTGGGTGATCCCAGCTCATCCCAGCGCCACCCCAAGATTTGATCTTCCCCAGGAAATCTGGTTACCAATAACCCAATTCTCTCCCTGGCTGCGTGTGGCTTTGTCAGTTCTGAATTTGTCTGAGGCCTTCGAGCATCTGTTAATACAATACTTCCTTCCTGTACTACTTCTCAACCGCCACCAAACTCAAACGCTGCCTCCCCGGCACCCTCATGTACCCCCTCTGTGCCCCTCCATCCCCGGGACCCCTCTTGTGGCTCCAGCAGCAGAATGGGCTGTGGCCATTTCTGCCCCAATCACATCTCACTGACTCTGCTATAAACTGTTGATTCACCCTGCCTCATCAGAACACCTGCCCACCATACTCTGGTGTTTGCTGAATGAGTAAGTTTATTACTCTGTGTAAAACAGCACTTCTCGTACTTGCTTTAAATTTTACATCACTCGAGTCTCAAAGGTTGCCCCTTTGTCTATTGTGAACAAATCTGTTCTCACCTCCACCACACGCTTCCCAATTTTATAGATGTTAATCATTTCCACCTCCAGCTTCACCTTTCTAGGCTAAAGAGCGCTGACCCCTTCAGACCCCTGCCCCTGCCCCTGCCCCTCCAGGGCAGACACTTGGTCCCTCTCCCCTGCGCCATCCCCTCCCCGACCCCTACTAGGAACACTTTGGAACTTCATGTACCCAAAACAGGACACCGGTTCCAGTCCTCATGTGGATCCCTGGCATTTTTCTGGCATTTTCTGGTCTTTGCGCCCTCTGCAGCACTTGGAGAAGGTAGAGTTTTAGAGTGTGTCCCTATTCCTGGAGCCCCAGGCCACCAGGACAGCTCCTCCCAGAAACCCCACGGTCACTCCATACTCAATAGGCCCAACCAGAGACCCCTGTCATCTGTCAAAGAGAGGTTCCTGTCCTCCCGCTCAATACAGCTTCCCAGGTTGTCCATCTGCTTTTCCAGGATGGCTCTCGGTGCATCTCAAGATGGTAGAAATAAAAACCACAATATCGGAGATGAAGAGTTCTTTTCAAAAGCTTTATTATTATTATTATTTGAGACAAGGTCCCTCTCTGTTGCCCAGGCTGGAATGCAGTGGCACAATCACAGCTCCCTGCAGCCTTGACCTCCTGAACCCAAGCAGTCCTCCTATCTCAGCCTCCCAAGTATCTGGGACTACAGGTGCACACCACCACACCCAGCTAATTTTTTTCTGATATTTTTTGTAGAGATGGGGTCTCACTGTGTTGCCCAGGCTGGCCTCAAACTCCTGTGCTCAAGCTATCCTCCCACCTCAGCCTCCCAAAGTGCTGGGATTACAAGTGTGAGCCATTGCACCTGGCCAAAGATTTCCTTTCAACAGGAGGATCAGCAGGTAAGACACAGTAGAGGAAAGAATTAGTGAAGACAAGTCAATAAAAGCTGAAGATAAGCCCGTTTTCATCTTCAGTCAATTGACTGAAGGTAAGTCAATAAAAATTACTCAAATTAAAACACAGAAATGGGTGGTGGGGATGTGTGCAGAACAGAGTAACAAGAGCTGTAGTCCAATATGGAATGGCCTAACATACATTTCATTGGAGTCTCAGAAGGAGAAGAGAGAGAGAATAGGGCAGAAAAAATATATGAAGATGATAATCACTAAGAATTTCCCAAAATAAACAAAGGGCCACAAGGCACAGACATTATAGTCAGAGTCAAATTGCTGAAAACCAAAGATAAAGAGAGAAAAACTTTTTTTGAGACAGGGCCTCACTCTGTCACCCAGGCTGGGGTACAATGGTGCCATCACAGCTCACTGCAGCCTCAAATTACCAGACTCAAGAGATCCTCTCCCCTCAGCTTCCCAAGTAACTAAGACTATAGGCATGCACCCTATGACTGGCTAATTTTTGTCAAGAGATGAGATCTCCCTATATTGTCTGAGCTGGTCTTGAACCCCTGGGCTCAAGGGACCCTCCTGCCTCAGCCTCCCAAAGTTCTGGGATTACAGGCATGACCCACCACACTCAGCATTTTTTTTTTTTTTTTTTTTTAAGATAGGGTCTCACTATGTTGCTGAGGCTGGGCCCTTGCAAAGCACTGGGATTACAGGCATGAACCAGTGCACCCAGCCAATCAAGAGAAAATCTTGAAGGCAGCCTGTCTTAATTGGCTTGGGCTGCCATAGCAAATACCATAGACTGGTGGCTTAAACAACAGAAATTGGCCAGATGCAGTGGCTCATGCCTGTAATTCCTGCACTTCGGGAGGCTGAGGTGGGAGGATGGCTTGAGCCCAGGAACTCAAGACCAGCCTGGGCAACAAAGCAAGACTCCCATCTCTTTTTTTTTTTTTTTTTTTTTGAGACGGAGTTTTGCTCTTGTTACCCAGGCTGGAGTGCAATGGCGCAATCTCGGCTCACCACGACCTCCGCCTCCTGGGTTCAGGCAATTCTCCTGCCTCAGCCTCCTGAGTAGTTGGGATTACAGGCACACGCCATCTTTTTAGTAGAGACGGGGTTTCACCATGTTGGGCAGGATGGTCTCGATCTCTTGACCTTGTGATCCACCCACTTCGGCCTCCCAAAGTGCTGGGATTACAGGCGTGAGCCACCGCGCCCGGCTGCAAGATTCCCATCTCTTAAAAAAAAAAAAAAATAGAGATTTATTTCTCACAGTTCTAGAGGATGCAAAGTTCAAGACCAAGGTGCCGGCTGACTGAGTGCATGGTGAGCACTCACATTATCACACCCCAGCCTGTAGCAGGGGCTGGGACCATGGCAGTGGACCCGTCCCAGAAGCCCTCCTCTGCAACCCAGGCCTCCAGGACAGCTACACCCAGAAACTTCACCATCACCCCAAACTCAACAGGCCCAACTGGAGACCCTCGTCATCCAGCAAAAGAGGCTCCTCTCCTCCTCATCAACACAGCCTCCTGGACCATCCATCTCAGTATCCCACAGTCAACCATCAAGTGGAGTCCCCATTTCCAGGGGAACCAGGTTCCCAATGGGGCCTTCATGTCTTCCTCCCAGGGTGGCTTTGGGAGCCTCTCAACAGCCTGTCTGATGCTGGTCTGACTTACAGAGGCATCTCCAGCCCTACTCTGCCCACAGAGGTTCCTTTGATGTCCAAACACCTCAGCTTGGTCTTACTGCTCCTGTCACCCACAATGCACCAGCACCACCGCACTCTCCCCAGCAAACATCATGCTCAACCGATCACGTGCCTCCTCATCCTTCAAGGCATTCATACGCCTTAGCTCCCCTGTAGAGCCATGGAAATAGTGTATGTACCTTCTCACCGTGGTCTTCCCTTGCTCTACTGTCTGCTTGGCCAAAACCTCACCAGTCCTCAGTGTGCACTGGAGTACCCAGAAGAGGCTGCAGAGTGTAGGAAGGAAATCAAGCTACAGATGGTGGGCCAGGCGCGGTGGCTCACGCCTGTCATCCAGCACTTTGGGAGGCCAAGGCGGGTGGATCACTGGAGGCCAAGAGTTCAAGACCAGCCTGGCCAACATGGTAAAACCCCATCTCTACCAAAAATACAAAAAAAAAAAAAAATTAGCTGGGCGTGGTGGCACAAACTCGTAGTCCCAGGTACTTGGGAGGCTCAGGCAGGAGAATCACTGGAACCCTGGAGACAAAGGTTGCAATGAGCCGAGAGTATGTGGCTATACTCCAACCTGGGCAACAGAAGAGACTCTGTCTCAAAAAAAAAAAAAAAAAAAAAAAGGCTACCGATGCCACTGGCACTCTCTGATCTGACATCTGAACAGTTCCCCAAGGACCCAGAACACATTCCTGGAGCAGGGGATGGTCTGCAGAGAACTGAGGTCCTCTGGAGGGGAGGGGAGGCTCAGGGCACAAATCCACTGTCAAGTGCTGGTTGTGTTAATTATTTGCTGTGTGGCCCCAGGTAAATCTCTCATCCTCTCTGAGCCTCCATTTTCTCATCTGCCCTGACTTCCTTACACGGTCCTCCTTGTGAGAATCATATGAGCTGCCTGCTGGGAAATGGCTTTGTGAATGGCAGAGCCCTCTGTGAGAGGAGAGCCAGGGACTCTGGATCTAATCAGACCTTCCAGAGCCTTCCGCAGTGGCCCTACTTGCCTGACCTCTCCCTCCTGCTCTCTGCACTTGCTGTAGATAGATGTTTTTCTGACTCTTTTGCACATGAAGGGATTTCCCTGTGTTATCTTGGCCAGGCAATTATAAGCACCTGAGGGACAGGGGCTCTGGGTTGCTTGGGGGCCAACTCTAACACTCGCCTGGGTACACAGAGGCAATGCCACCTGCTGACTCCTGGGACCTTCATAATCACTGTCATCACCTCCACCACCCTCTCCTTGGATAATCTGACCAGAAAGAGGCTCCAGGATTGGCTGGGCCAGGCCTGGGGAGCAGGGATGGGGAGGCCCATAGCTTCCCTGTATATTATCTTAAAGGGAATCTATGTGTTATCAATAAACTCTCATAATGTCCCCAAATCCACAGAGTTGGTCACTCCAGCCCTCGAAACTCTCTCTTCAGCTCCTCCCAGCCTGAACCGCTCTCCCAGCAGGTCCGGGCGGGGTAAAGCGGGTCTCCTCTGTCAAGGCTGGGCAGGCAGAAGCAGACTTGGAGGGCTTGAGTCCCTGGCTGGGAGGATGGTGGAACTTCCCTGGTGGGTTACCTCAAAGGTGTCCTTCAGGGCTCCAGAGACTCCCACCTCAGGTCCCCTGTCCCCTCACCACCCCTTCTGCCCACCCCACAGCCTCGAATTCAAAGTCTCCCTCTCCTGCCTCTCTTCACCCCTGTCCACCCCTGCCAGGAAGGAATCAGAAAGTCTGTTCTGCATGAGGGAAATCAGCAGGTGACCATTCACCTCTCAGACACAGCCATGACCAGGCTGAGCAAGGACCCTGTTGTGATGTCTCCTCCCACAGTCTCTCAGCCCTTTTTTTGTTTGTTTGTTTTGTTTTTGAGGTGGAGTCTCACTCTGTCAGCCAGGCTGGAGTGCAGTGGCGTGATCTCAGCTCACTGCAACCTCCGCCTCCTGGGTTCAAGCGATTCTCCTGCCTCAGCCTCCCGAGTAGCTGGGATTACAGGCGTGCGCCACCATGCCCAGCTAATTTTTGTGTTTTTACTAAAAACGGGTTTCACCATGTTGGCCAGGATGGTCTTGATCTCCTGATCTCGTGATCCACCCGCCTCGGCCTCCCCAAGTGCTGGGATTACAGGTGCCAGCCACCACACCTGGCAGTCATTTTTTTTTTAAGATGCTGTTTTGATCTTGCCCAGGCTGTGGTGCAATGATACAATCTTTCCTCACTGCAGCCTCCAACTCTCAGGTTCCAGTGGTTCTTCTACCTCTGCCTCCCCAGTAGCTGGGATTATAGGTGCACGCCACCATGCCTGGCTAAATTTTTGTTTTTAGTAGAGATGGGGTTTCACCATGTTGACCAGTCTGGTCTCGAACTCCCGACCTCAAGTAATCTGCCCACCTTGGCCTCCCAAAGTGCTGAGATTACAGGTGTGAGCCACCACACCCGACCCCCTCAGCCTTTTCTAACTGGAGGGATTTCCCAGGCACACCTGAGGCTCCCCCAAATCAAGGGAGGATGCTGTCAGATGCCTCCCCTGGACTCCTTCTCTCCCCACTAACGCTGGCAGCCTGTGTGATGCCTCCGTGAGGTTTGGAAAGACCCATCCTCCAGCAGATAAAGCCTCCAGGATGAGGGCAGGCAGAAACCACTCTGTGGCAAAAGCCCCCTCGTCCTCCCAGGGGAAGCCTGGAGAGCAGAAGCTGTGGAATTCACTCACCCCTTGGCCAGGGGCTGTGTGCAGACCACCCCCTGCACAACCACAGGCACACACAGGTCTCCACAGTGAGCGCTTCAGCACCCTCAAAGGCAAGATGAGGTCACAGCAGGGGTCTCCAGCCCTGTGGCAGACCCCTCCCATGCAAAGGTAGGGAAGACACCTGCAGGTGGCTGGAGGTGGGTGGAGACACATGGGAGCATGCACTAGGACCACCCAGGAACTCTGGACCTGGAGCATCAGCATAGGAGCATTCACCCTCTGTTGCTGTAGCTGTAAGGGAGGCACAGAGCCTGAGACCCAGCGTCAGAATACAGATCACCAGCATCTCGCAGGGAGCTGGCCCCTGGCTGTCTGTCTTCCCTCGTCAGGAGGGCCAAGAAATGACAGCCTCCCAGGAAGGGATTAGCTATATATAAAAAGGCCCCAGAGACTTTTGCCTTAAAGAAGGGCAGTGCCTGTCCCAGGGTAGAGGTGAGGTGATGACTTTAGGTGAATGGCGGGTGGTGACCACAAGGAGTTAAACAAAGGGCAGCCTGTCCACTCTCCTCCCTTATAAGTCCTGGGGCAGTGACCGCCCTGAGCCAGGGTCTCTCTCTCGGTGGAAGTCAGAGTCCCTGCGGGTGGAGTCACGCAGGAGGGAGAGATGCAGGCTAGAGGTGAGAGCACACCACGCGTGCCAGGAGGTGGGGGCCAAGAAGCCCCGGGCAGCAGGTCAGAATGGAGAGAGAAGTTCAAAACCACAGAAGGGGCAGCTGGCAACAGCCCAGACCAAGTGAAGGACCCTCCACTCCCACCCTGAGAAGCCCCTCTCTCTTCCAGCCATCCCTCCCCATCCCCCGCCTCAACATGGTCCTTTCCAAATGTGCAGGTTCCAGCCCTTCTCCTGGTCAGCGTGCCCATTCATTCCTGAGACTTTATGGTCTTGGTCTCCACCCTGCCCAGAGGTGATGAAAGGCCATGATGTGCCCCTGCCCAGGGCAAAGATCACAGGGGCCTCTCCCAAGCCCGCAACCAAACAGCCAAGGGGACACAGTGTTTCTGATCACCCGCGGCTCCTCAGGCAGGCCTGACTGCCCGAGACAGCAGGAACAGAAGGGCCCCATGCCAGCATGGACAGGCTCTGCTGTGTGCGTTGGCTATCAGGGTTTGGGCGTCTTGTAGGGGCGCTCAGGATGTTTGGAGAGGCCCAGCTTTATCCATTCTTGCAAAAGGCGACCCTAGCCCCTAGGCCACCCACCTCCCTGACCCAGCACCAGGGGTCTCATTCCTCCCTAAGCCCCCAGTGTCGAGGTCCCAGCAGTGGTGGGGGTGGGGAGAGCACAGATGACAAAACCCAAGGGGCCCCAAGCCACTCCCCAACAAAATGGGTTCCCCCCAACCTGTGTTTTTACAAGGAATGTCATGGCCCCCAAGGGGACCCACAGATCCCGTCCTTCCTCCCTGGGAGACTCAGGTGCTCCCAGCGTCCTCCTGCAGCGCCATCTCTGGAAATCCCTGTTCTCCAATCAAGTGGTGACCGCTGGGAGGTGAAAGGGAGAGAGACAGAGAGCAGCTTCTTTTACAATCAACTCTATATTGTGTTCACATGGAGACCTGGAGATGTGCCGACCTCCTGTCCCCAAAGCAGATCTTCCTGGCCAAGGAGATTAAAGATTTCAGGACTCAGAGTTACCGCAGAAATCGAGGTGACACCCGGGAGAGACGGGGGAGGAGGGAAAAGGGAGGGGATGGGAAAAGGCAGTAGCGAGGGAGGAGGGGAGAGAGGTCTAGGCGGGAGTGGAGGGAGGTCTAGGGGAATGAGGAGGAGGGGGACTGAGGGGGCTGCCTTTCCTCAGGGACTGGGGAACTCATGCCCTGCCCCTACCCACGGGGCCCCAGGGGTGACAGAAAGAGTCGGAGAATGGAGGATAGGGTAGTGGGGTGATGGAGGGAACAGCAGCTGGGGTATCCTAAGACACAGAGGCTATCTAGACATTGCCAGGGACGAGGGGGTGGGAGAGGAGGGAAGATTTAGGGCTGGGGACAGGGGGACAGGACAGAAGAAGGAATAGGCTCAGAAGGGGAGAAAATAACAAGGACCCAGCAGGGAGTTCGATCTGGAGAGGGCAGGAGATGGGATGGGCTGCAGGCTGCCTCCAGGTTCAAGATAAGAAACAGGCAGTAGTGAATTGAAAGGGAAAATAGGAACCAGGTGAAGGACAAGAGGATTGGAGGATCCTAGAGAGGCAATGGAAACATGAGGGCAGAGTAAGGCTGAGAATTTACCAAGTCCAAGCCCATGTGGTTTTCCTAACAACCGGGCGAGGTATCATACAGGAATGCTGTACCCATTTTTAAAGTGAGGAAACTGAGGCTCGTTACCGACTTGCCCAAGGTTCCACAGTGGAAGAGTCTGGATGTGAACTGGGTTCCAGGTGTATTTCAGCCAAGTTGGAAAGAGATGGATGTGATTTGGGGGAACAGTCTCATTGTGCCCAAGAACAGCTGATCTTGGGCCTTGGTCAGTGGAGCCTGGGCTGCACTGGTCCTGGGGCCGCCTCTTGAAATGGACGCAGTGCGGACCCTGTGTCCCGGGCAGGGCGGAGTGGGTGGTGAGGGGGCACCGCAGGGCTCACACTGAGGAGATCATCTCAGGCCTCTCAACGTGCACCTGTCACAGAGTCACAATGAGGCACGGGAATAGGGAGCCACTTGTTTGGGCTGACAGGGAGGTCACTGCTGATGCGAGCCCAGCCCCCTCCCTGCCCTGGTGGGGCTTGGGGAGGGAATCTGGAATGGAGGCTGGGAGAGTTCCTTGGGTCCCCCGCTTTAGCCCCTCACCTTCACAGTGGTGTCCACCTTCTCCAAATCCACATGGAAATTTTTATCCTTGTCTAGAGAGAGAGAGAAAGAAGGGAAGAGGAAGGAAACTGAAGAGAGAAGGGGAAGGAGGGATTGGAGGAATGCAGGGAGGGCCTCTGTCCTCGCAGTGGTGCCCAGGAAAGCCCCTGCCCGCTTCCCCCGGGAGGCAGGACTCACCTGTTCTGTCGTCCTCCTCGAAGCCCAAGTTTGAAAAAGTGCCCACGACTTCCTCATCCCACATCTCGAACCATTTCCTGTCCTGGTCCCAGGACCTAGGTGGGTTGGCGAGCGGTCAGGCAGGGCCGGCCTGCCTGGGCCCCTTGGCCACCCTCGCCCCCCTGCCCTGCCCCCCGCGCGCTCACCGGCCTCGGCGCTGGCCGCCCCCTCCTCGGGAGCGCACCGCCCGGACGCCCAGCGCCAGCAGCAGCAGCAGCAGCAGGGCGGCGCCCGCCGCCAGGCCCCCGACCAGCGCCCTCCAGTGGACGGCCACCTCGCAGCGTGGGCCAGAGAACCAGTGCGTGTCCGTGGAGAAGCAGCTGCGGAAGGGCGCAAGGTGAGACCCTCTTCACCTCCCGGCTCAGCACCCCCGTGTGCACTTGGGCCCCGTGGGGACGGGCGAGGGGGTGGGGCTCCACCCTAGGGCAGGAGGGGTTCCAGCCTAGGGAAAAGGGGGGAATCCACCCTAGACAACGGGGCGGGGCTCCACCCTGGAACGAGGGGGCGAGGTTCCACACTGGAGCAAGGGGGCGGGCCTTCAACCCAGAGCAAGGGGCGGGGTTTCACCCTAGAGGAAGGGGGCGGGGTTTCACCCCACTAGCGTTGAGAGGGGGCGGGGCTCCACCCTAGGGCAGGGGGGCGGGGGACCACCCTGGGGTGAGGGGCGGGTCTCCATTCTAGAACAAGGGCGTGGGGCTCCACCTTACTGTAAGAGGGTGACACCGGTTCCACCCTAGAACAAGGGGGCAGAGTCCCACCCTGTGGCTCTGGGGCGGGGCTTGGGGGCAGGGCTCCACCCTCGGAGAAAGAGGGCAGGGCTTGGGCGGGACTCTGACGACAGGGCTCCACCCTAGGGCTTGGGGGCGGGGCCGGAGCGGGGCGTGGGGCGGGGCTGTCATCTTGGAATGAGTGGGCGGGGCTCAGGCGAAGCTGATGGTGGGTGGGGCCTCACCGACAAGCAGGACCGCTCCTCTCCAGAATGCACTGGCCCTGGTGACAGTCGATGGCGTCGTCCACGCCCGACGTACATTTGGTGACGCAGCGGAGCCGGGTCGCCTCCACCAAGGGAAAGTAGAACTCCTCATAGCCTTCGGGAGCGGCGCGGCTGCAGATGGCTAGGGGGTTGGGGAGGGGGTTGCAGAGAGACAAGGACCTCATCCATTCTATCCCGGGGCCTGATTATGGTGCCTCTGAAAATGCGCGACCAGGACTCCATTTCCTGGTGGGGTGCCGTGGGGTAGACCCTGGGATTAAATGAGGGGAGGCCAGCCCCAGCACCCTCACCCTCTCCTCGTGGCCCCTGCTTTCCTCAAGTGGAAGCCACTAAGCAGCGCAGGAAGGGCTGTCCTGGGTCACATCACTTGCCTCCGTCGAAGGCCTCTCCCTGCCCCCCAGCTTCAATGGGCAAATGTCCCTGGTGGCAGGAGTCATGGCCACGAAAGACCACTCAGTCCTTTACCCCACCCTTACCTTTCGGAGTCAGCTCTGTCCTGCTGTCGTTGTTCACCTTGATGGAGTCAGGCTTAAAGCACAGGGCTGCGGAAACACAGGCACAGATGGAATGGGAGGGCAGGTCAAGGGGTTAAGATCAAGGGGTTAGGGCCAGAAAGCAGGACAGGCACATGGAGGGCAGTGAGGGCTCTCTCTGTCTGGAGGAGTGCGGAGGGGACACAAGGGAAGACTCCTGTTCCCTCCCTCATCTCCGCTGAATAATCCGAGGTCTTCAACCATCCAGGAAACGCTGAGCATCATGCTCAGGGGGGTCTCTTTCCCAGGACCCAGGTCCTGGGGAGACCCTCCCTAGCCCCACCCTTGACGCTGTTGTGTGTGGACTCGTGCCCCTTCTCCCAGCCTGCCAGAGGTACCACAGGGCTGGCACCTGAGTCCAGAGGCCCCCTGGCTGAGCTGGAGTGGGCTGGGGTAGCGGCTCTGGCCCTGGCCCCTCCCTCCAGCCCGGGCTCACTCTGGGAGTCCTGGCAGCTGTCTACATTCTGGCTGGCGTTCTGCAGCCCCTCCTTCAATGCCGTCTTCACTTTCTCGTACTCAGTCTCCAGTTGGGGGCTGAAGGGCATCTCCAGCAGAACCAGGTAGTCCACCACGATGCTGCCATTCCTGAAGAGTCCGCAGCCTTAGAGAGTGCCTCAGCCAGGGCACCCCAGAACCAACCCGAAGTGCACCAGAAAGGGGAAAGGGGGCAGAGGTCATGAGTCAGGATGCCACATGCATCCTTTTCAGAAGGGGTTGCCAGCATTCCTGACTTGGTCAGCCTGGGAAGGCAGGACAAGGAATGATTGACATGATAGACTCTCTCTCTCTCTCTCTCTCTCTCTCTCTCTCTCTCTCTCTCTCTCTCTCTCTCTCTCTGTTTTTTAGAGACAAGGTCTTGCTCTGTCATCCAGGCTGGAGTGCAATGACATAATTATATCTGACTGCAGCCTCTAACTCCCGGGCTCAAGTGATCCTCCCATCTCAGCCTCCCAAGTATCTGAAATTACAGGTGTGCACTACCAAGCCTGGCTAATCATTTTGTTATCATTATTACTATTGTTATTATTGTAGAGATGGGTTCTCACTATGTTGCCTAGGCTGGTCTTGAACTGGTCTCAGGCGATCCACCCACCTAGCCCTCCCAAAGTGCTAGGATTACAAGTGTGAGCCCTGACATCCAGCCTGACATTCCCTTTGTGTTGTATCATGCCATCGTCCACCAGGCGCCCCTGGATGCACTCTCTCTTTCTCTCTCTCTTCCTCTCTCTTTCTTTCTTTCCCTCTCTAATGCTGACCCACCCAGTAGAGCAGGGGCAAGGCAGAGGGAGACGAAGTCACCAATCCAGACACCACCTTCCCACATGTCCCTGTAACTTCTCTCCTTCCAGCATGCTGAAGAAGAGAGGTGCCACCCCTCCTCCAGAGAAATAGCCCCAGAAAACGATCTCAAAAAATACCCCAAGGAGTGATTCCTTGTGTATCCCCTCCACCTCCCCCCGACCCCTCTCTTTATAAAATCTGATGATTACAAAAGCAAGGAATGGGTTCTTTCTGTGCACACATTTCCCCCACCCCACACCACCTCCACATCCCCAGATGGGTCTCCTACCTCAGGGACAGGATCTCCACACCCTTGAAGGTGAAGCCCTGCACGTCTGCGTAAATCTTCTGCATCTGGAACACCAAGGACCCCAGGGCTCACGTCTTGAACCTGCGGGCCTGAGGGCACCAACCTCACACCCAGGGGAGTACCTTAAATTCCCCTCCCCTTGCCCCTTACCTGATTCCAGAAGGTGTTGTTGAAATCCCTGTAGGCCTGGGAAGCGTTGTCGTTGAGGTCGGAGGAGAACTCCTGGTCGACAGACACTTCCATGGCCACCTCGGTCTCCACTGAGTCTGCACACAGCATGCATGTCCCTAGTCACTTCTCTGTCTGGTTTTGTCTGATGCCACCACCACCACCACCACCTCCTCCCAACCCACAGGCTCCTCCTGCTGCTCCTCTCCAAGATCCCTGAGGACTGATGCACAGAGGCAGGAACAGAGGTAGGAATTCAAGGATTCATTGTGCCTTGGGAGGCCGAGGCAGGAGAATCGCTTGAAACTGGAAGGTGGAGGTTGCAGTGAGCCAAGATCGCACCACTACACTCAAGCCTGGGTGACAGAGCAAGACTCTGTCAGAAAAAAAGGAAAGGAAGAAAGGAAGAGAGAAAGAGAGAAGGAAGGGAAGGAAGGAAGGAAGGAAGGAAGGAAGGAAGGAAGGAAGGAAGGAAGGAAGGAAGGAAAAGAAAGAGGAAGGAAGGAGGGAAGGAAAAGAGGAAGGAAGGAAGGAAAGAAGGATTGTGAGGAGATGAGGGGAAGCAGGCAGGAACACAGCAGCGAGCCTATGGTCCCTCCCAGCTACCCCCACGGTGGGTGGGTGTCTGTGTCCTAATCCCCAGAACTGTGAGTATGCTATACTACATGGCAAGGGAGGATCAAGGGTGCAGATGGAATTCGATTGCTAATCAGCCTAACTCTTTTTTATTGTTGAGATAGGGTCTCATTCTGTCATCCAGGCTAGAGTACAACAGTGGGATCATAGCTCACTGCAGTCTTGAACTTCTAGGCTCAAGCGATCCTCCCACCTCAGCATCCCAAGTAGCTGGAACCACAGGCACATGCCATCATGCCCAGCTAATTTTTTATTATTATTATTTTTTTTTTGTAGAGATGGGGTCTCACAGTGTTGCGTGAGGTCTTGATGTCCTCGCCTCAAAAGATCCTCCCTCCTAGTCCTTCCAAAGTACAGGGATTACAACACAATTAGCTGATTTTTTTTTCTTTTGAGACAGAGTCTCACTCTCACTCAGTGGTCCAGGCTGGAGTGAAGCAGTGAAATCTCAACTCACTGCAACCCCCGCCTCCTGGGTTCAAGTGATTCTCCTGCCTCAGCCTCCTGATTAGTGAGGATTACAGGCACCTACCACCATGTATGACTAATTTTTATATTTATAGAAGAGACAGAGCTTCACCGTGTTGATCAGGCTAGTCTCGAACTCCTGACCTCAGGTAATCTGCCCACCTCAGCCTCCCAAAGTGCTGGGATTACAGGCGTGAGCCACCATACCTGGCCTAATCAGCTGATCTTATAAAAATTAACATGAACTATTTGGGGAGGAACCAAAGTCCTCACAGAGTCCTTAACAGTGGAAGAAGCAATAGCGGAGCCCAGAGTCCATCAGAGTGAGATGAGGCTATGGGAGAAAGACCCAGAGGGATGCAGCCTTGCTGGCTTGGAAGATGGAGCCAGGGACCCTGGCACATGCAACATGGGAGGCTCCAGAAGCTGCAAAGGGCAAGGAAATGGATGCTTCCCTGGAGCCTCTGGAAGAGAACACAGCCCTGGTGATGCCTGGATTTCAGCCGAGTGACACCCACGTCAGACTTCTGATCTACAGAATTATAACATGATAATGTCGTGTTGTTTCAGCAGCCAGGTTTGTGTGTGTTGGTACAGCCGCAGTTGCAAACGGATATATATCCAAGCAACCCAAGTCAAGAAATGGGCTTAGGAGGGAATGTGGTTCCCAGCCACCTCTTAAGGGTGAGGAGAGAGGAGCATGACACAGAGCAGCAGAGGGCATGGGAGAGATGGCAGGGAGGGAAGGATTGGGCAAAACGGCATGGGTGCCTCCAGGTCGCACACGGATAAGTCTGGGGAAGTGCAGAAGGCATAGCTCTGGCGACTCACCTACATCCACCTGTTCCACAGCAAACTCACAACGGGAACCATAGAAGGTGCTGGGACACTGGCACTTGAGGCCATCCCAACGACCCCCATTCTGGCATGGGATCTGGAGCTGACAGCGGTCCCCAGAGAACTCCGGACGGCAAACACACTGGCCCTGTTCCCAGGTGCCACCATTGTCGCAGGTGCCTGGGAAACACGGGAAAAACGGGAAGGTCAGGATACAGCCTGACCTCAGTGACACAGGAATTTTGCAGGGGAGGGAGGAGGGAGAAGAGGGAGGCAGAAGGTCCAACCTGCAGTGGTGGTCAACCTCGACTGTGTGGTCATCTGGGAAGTGACGGGAGTTGTCCTGTGCGACGTAAGGGTGGTAGGAGTCTGGGTAGTGGCCACTGGTGTCTCTGAAGTCCTGGTGGTGTGTGGGGAGGAGTGTGTTGACTCGCTTGAAGTCCTCAGGACAGTCGGAAGGCTACTGCTTGGTTTCGTGGTGAGTGGGATGGTAGAGACTCCAGGAAGAGGTGGGGGGATCGTGGAGCTGGTGCTCAGCCAGGTCTCACTGGTCGGCATTTGAGTACTTGTGAAAACTGTGTTCGTGGGTACAGTCCCAGTGCCAGTGGAACTGGAAGCATTGGTTGTGATGCTGGGCAAACTTCCTGGAGTCACGGAAGACGTGTCCATATATGTAGGAAGGGCAGTTCGCAGACTGATGGAGCTGGGACTGGTGACCATTTCGGTGGTAAAGGGAAAGACGGTAAATGGGGTGGTGGTGGAAGTAGCTTGAGTGCTGGGATCCATTTCAACACACGGATCAGTGGGAGAGGCAGGGACTATTGTAATTGTTACAGTTTCTGGACAGGGTGTGGTGGAGGGAAGAGAAATAAAAGAAAAGGGGGTTATTTTGGTGAGAGTTGTGGTCAGAGAGGAGCTGGTTGGAGATGTGCTGGTAGTTGCAGAGGAAGAGAGAGTAGGAAAGGCTGTGATAGAAGAGGAACTCACATTTTCTGTGCTGAAAATGTGTGGTGAAGAAGGGGCAGAGTGAGTGGTAGTGGAGAACGCTGGAGTTATGCTGGCGGAAGACGGAGAAGAGGACATTATGGTCGTGGGTGTTGAGGACCAGATGATGGTACTAAAAGGAGTCAAGATTGCATTTGTAGATGTACTTCCCCTAGTGAAAGATTCCGTAGTAGACTCACTCGGAGACGTGAGTGAAGTTTGCACTGAGAGGGTTGCAGGAGTTGTTTTCAGGGTGGATGAATGTGTGCTAGTAACAGGCACCTCTGATGTTGACATGATCGTGCTCAAGGTTGTTGATGGAGTAACAGTCTCGAGAGTGGACATGGAGGAATCTGTGCTTCCAAACGTGAGAGTAGTATGTACAGAAGACGTTTGTGTCCCGGTGGCAGAGGTCAGTACAGGAGGGGTACGCGTTGGGGTTTCAGGTGTAACCAGAAAACTTGTACTAAGGAAACTGATCGGGGTGTTTTCAGTAATTCTGAGGGTGGTTCTCACAGTGGAAATGATGGGAGAGATTGTGCCCACAAGGGATGAGGTTTCTTTATTATGGATGGAGGGAGAAGACCAAATAATTTGTGTTGGGGATGGTGGGGTAGTGACATCAGTGGGTGTAGAGGGGAGCTGGGAGTACTGTGTAGTCAATGAAGTGCTGGTGTCCACAGATGATGGGGTGAAAGGTATTAGCCTTCTGATCAGGTAATCTGATCTCTGACTAGGTGCACTTACAGCTATGGAAGTCACCCCAGTCTCAAACGCAGTGGGAGATGAGGTGATGGCACTTCTGGATGTGCTGACTTTGGAGTGGAGAGTTGAAGAAGTGAAACGGAGAGTACTGTGTGAGTTGATCTCGATAGTAGCGGTTGAAGAAGTGAAGCTGGGTGTACTGTGTGAGGTGGTCTTGGTGGTTGTGGTTGAAGAGGTAAAGCTGGGAGTACTATGTGAGATGCTCTCATTGATGGTGGTTGAAGAACTGAAGCTGGCAGTACACTGTGAGCTGGTGTCGGGAGTGGTGGTTGAAGAAGTGAAGCTGGATGTACTGTGTAAGGTGGTCTTGGTTGTTGTGGTTGATAAGGTGAAGCAGGAAGTACTGTGTGAGGTAGTCTCTGTGGTTGTGGCTGAAGGGAAGCTGGGAGTACTGTGTGAGGTGGTCTTGGTGGTGGTGGTGGTGGTTGAAGAAGTGAAGTTGTGAATACTATGTGAGGTGGTCTTGGTTGTGACTGAAGAAGTGAAGCTGGGATTACTGTGTGAGGTGGTCTTGGTGGTGGTGGTTGAAGTGAAGCTGGCAGTATTGTGTGAGGTGGTCTCTGTGGTTGTGGTTGATGAAGAGAAGCTAGGAGTACTGTGTGAGGTGGTGTTGGTGGCGGTGATTGAAGTAGTGAACCTGGTAGTACTGTCTGAGGTGGTCTTGGTGGTGGTGGTGGTTGAAGAAGTGAAGTTGTGAATACTGTGTGAGGTGGTCTTGGTTGTGGCTGAAGAAGTGAAGCTGGGATTACTGTGTGAGGTGGTCTTGGTGGTGGTGGTTGAAGAAGTGAAGCTGGCAGTATTGTGTGAGGTGGTCTCTGTGTTTGTGGCTAAAGAAGAGAAGCTAGGAGTACTGTTTGAGCTGGTGTGGGGGGTGGTGATTGAAGAGGTGATGCCGGGAATACTGTGTGAGGTACTTTCGGGAGTGGTGGTTGAAGAAGTGAAGCTGGGTGTACTATGTGAGGTCGCCTTGGTAGTCGTGGTTGAAGAGATAAAGTTGGAAGTACTATGTGAGGTGGTTTCAGTGGTGTTGATTGAAGAGGTGAAGCTGGGAATATTCTCTGATGTGGTCTCGGTGGTGGTGGTGGAAGAAGTAAAACTGGGAGTACTGTGGGAGGTGGTCTCAGAGGTGCTGATTGAAAAGGTGAAGCTGGGAGTATTGTGTGAGGTAGTCTCACTGGTGGTGGTTGAACATGTGTAGCTGGGTGTACTGTGTGAGGTGGTCTTGGTGGTCACAGTTGAAGGCGTGAAGCTGGGAGTACTGTCTGAGGTGGTCTTCATGGTGGTAGTTGAGGAAGTGAAGCTGGAAGTACTGTGTAAGGTGGTCTTGATGATGGTGGTTAAAGAGGTGAAGCCGGGAGTACTCTTTGAGGTTGTGGTGGTGGTGGCTGAAGAAGTGAAGCTGAGAACACTATGCGAGGTGGTCTCATTGGGGATGGTTGAAGTAGTGAACCTGGGAGTACTGTCTGATGTGGTCTTGGTGCTAGTGTTTGAAGAAGTGAAGCTGTGAGTACTGTGGGAGGTGGTCTCGGTGGTTGTGGATGAAGAGGTTAAACTGGGAGTACTGTGTGAGGTGGTCTCTGTGGTTGTGGTTGATGAAGAGAAGCTGGGAGTACTGTGTGAGGTGGTGTTGGTGGCGGTGACTGAAGTAGTGAACCTGGGAGTACTGTCTGATGTGGTCTTGGTGCTAGTGGTTGAAGAAGTGAAGCTGTGAGTACTGTGGGAGGTGGTCTCGGTGGTTGTGGTTGAAGAGGTTAAGCTGGGAGTACTGTGTGAGATGGTCTCTGTGGTTGTGGGTGATGAAGAGAAGCTGTGAGTACTGTGTGGGGTGGTCTTGGTGGTGATTGCAGAAGTGAAGCTGGGAGTACTGTGTGAGGTGGTCTTGGTGGTGTCAGTTGAAGAAGTGAAGCTGGGACTACTATGTGAGGTGGTCTTAGTGGTGGCGATTGCAGAAGTGAAGCTGGGAGTACGGTGTGAGGTGGTCTTGGCAGTGGTGGTTGAAGAAGTGAAGCTCAGAGTACTGTGTGAGGTGGTCTCACTGGAGGTTATTGAAGGTGTGACACTGGGAGTATTCTGTGAGGTGGTCTCAGATGTGTTAGTTGAAAAAGTGAAGCTGGGTGTACTGTGTGAGGTGGTCTTGGTGGTTGTGGTTGAAGAGGTGAACTTGGGAGTACTATGTGAGGTGGTCTCAGTGGTGGTGGTTGAAGAAGTGAAGCTTGAAGTACTTTGTGTCCTGGTCTCTGCAATTGTGGTTAAAGAAGGAAAGCTGAGAGTACTGTGTGAGGTGGTCCTGGTGGTGCTGCTTGAGGAAGTGAAGCTTGGAGTACTGTCTGAGGTGGTCTTCATTGTGGTGCTTGAAGAAGTGAAGCTGGAAGTATTGTGTAAGGTGGTCTTCGTGCTGTTGGTTAAAGAGGTGAAGCTGGGAGTACTGTGTGAGGTGGTCTTGGTAGTGGCAATTGAAGAAGTGAAGCTGGGTGTACTATGTGAGGTGGCCTCATTGGTGGTGGTTGAAGAACTGAAGCTGGCAGTACTGTGTGAGGTGGTTTTGGAAGTGGTGGTTGAAGAAGTGAAGCTGGGTGTACTGTGTGAGGTGGTGTCGGTGGTTGTGGTTGAAGAGGTTAAGCTGGGAGTACTGTGTGAGGTGGTCTCTGTGTTTGTGGTTGATGAAGAGAAGCTGGGAGTACTGTGTGAGGTGGTATTGGTGGCGGTGACTGAAGTAGTGAACCTGGGAGTACTGTCTGATGTGGTCTTGGTGCTAGCGGTTGAAGAAGTGAAGCTGTGAGTACTGTGCAAGGTGGTCTTGGTAGTGATTGAAGAAGTGAAGCTGGGAGTACTGTGTGAGGTAGTCTTTATGGTAGTTGTTAAAGAAATGAAGCTTGGAGTACTGTCTGAGATGGTCTTGGTGGTGGTCGTGGTTGAAGAAAGAAAGCTGGGGGTACTGTGCAAGGTTTCCTTGGTAGTGGTGGTGGTTAAAGAGGTGAAGCTGGGAGTACTGTGTGAGGTAGTCTTGGTGGTGGCGGTTGAAGAAGTGAAGCTGGGAGTACTATGTGAGGTAGTCTTAGTGGCGGCAATTGAAGAAGTGAAGCTGGGAGTACTATGTGAGGTGGGCTTGGTGGTGGTAGTTAAAGAAGTGAAGCTGAGAGTACTGAGTGAGGAGTTCTTGGTCGTGGTGGTGGTGGTTGGAGAACTGAACCAAGGAGTAATGTGTGAGGTGTTGTTTGTAGTGGTGATTAATGAAGTGAAGCTGGGAGTACTGTGTGTCGTGGTCTCGGTGGTGGTGATTGAAGAAGTGAAGTTGGAAGTACTGTGTGTGCTGGTCTTTGTGGTGGTGGATGAAGAAGTGAAGTTGGGAGTACTGAGTGAGGTAGTTTTGGTGTTGGTTATAGAAGAGGTGAAGCTGGGAGTACTGTGTGATGTGATCTCAGCAGTGGTGGTTGAAGAAATAAAGCTGAGAATACTGTGTGGGGTGGTCTTGGTTGTGCTGGTTAAAGAAGTCAAACTGAGAATACTGTGTGAGGTAGTCTCAGTGGTGGCTATTGAAGGTGTGAAACTGGGAGTACTCTGTGAGGTGGTTTCAGTGGTCGTGGTTGAAAAAGTCAAGGGGGGTGTACCATGTGAGGTGGTCATGGTAGTTGTGATTAAAGAGGTGATGTTGGGAGTACTGTGTGAGGTGATCTCAGTGGTCGTTGAGGAAGTGAAGCTTGAAGTACTGTGTGAGGTGGTCTCTGTGGTTCTGGTTAAAGAAGGGAAGCTGGGTGTACTGTGTGAGGTGGTCTCAGTGGTGATTATTGAAGTGGTGACACTGGGAGTACTGTGTGAGGTAGTCTCAATAGTGGTGGTTGAAGAAGTGAAGCTAGGTGTACTGTATGAGGTTGTCTTGGTAGTTGTGGTTGAAGAGATGAAGCTGGGAATATGATGTGTGGTAGTTTCAGTGGTAATGATTGAAGAAGTGTATCTGGGAGTACTCTGTGATGTGTTATTGGTTGTGGTGATTGAAGAAGTAAACCTGGGAGTACTGTGGGAGGTGGTCTCAGTTGTGGTGATTGAAGAGGGGAAGTTAGGAGTACTATGTGAGATGGCCTCATTGGTGGTGAATGAAGAACTGAAGCTGGCAGTACTGTATGAGGTGGTTTTGGTAGTGGTGGTTGAAGAGGTTAAGCTGGATGTACTGTGTGAGGTGGTCTCTGTGGTTGTGGTTGATGAAGAGAAGCCAGGAGTACTGTGTGAGGTGGTATTGGTGGCGGTGATTGAAGTAGTGAACCTGGTAGTACTGTCTGAGGTGGCCTTGGTGGTGGTGGTGGTTGAAGAAGTGAAGTTGTGAATACTGTGTGACATGGTCTTGGTGGTGATTGAAGAAGTGAAGCTGGGAGTACTGTATGAGGTGGTGTTGGTGGTCGTGGTGTTTGAAGAAGTGAAACTGGGTGTACTGTGTGAGGTGGTCTTGGTTGTGGCAATTGAAGAAGTGAAATTGGGAGTTCTATGTGAGGTTGTGTTGGTGTTGGTGGTGGCTATAGAAGTGAAGCTTGGAGTACTGTCTGAGGTGGTCTGGGTGGTGGTGGTTGAAGAAGAAAAACTGGGAGTATTGTGTGAGGGAGTGTTGGTGATGATGATTGAAGAAGTGAAGCTGGAAGTAGTGTGTGATGTGGTCTCAGTGGTAGTGATTGAAGAAGTGAAATTGGAAGTATAGTTTGAGGTAGTCTTTGCAGTGGTGGATGAAGAAGTGAAGCTGGCAGTACTGTGTGAGGTAGTTTCAGTGTTGGTGATTAAAGAGGTGAAGCTGGAAGTACTGTGTGATGTGGTCTCAGTGATTTTGGTTGAAGAAGTAAAGCTGGGAGTACTGTGTAAAGTGGTCTCGGTGGTGGTAACTGAAGATGTGAAGCTGGGAGTACTCTGTGAGGTGGTCTTGGTAGTGGTGGTTGAAGAAGTGAAGCTGGGTATGCTGTGTGAGGTGGTCTTGGTGGCTGTGGTTGAAGAGGTGAAGCTTACAGTACTGTGTGAGGTGGTCTTGGTGGCTGTGGTTGAAGAGGTGAAGCTTACAGTACTGTGTGAGGTGGTCTCTGTGGTTGTGGTTGAAGAAGAGAAGCTGGGAGTATTGTGTGAGGTGGTGTTGTCGGTGACGATTGAAGAAGTGAAGCTAGGAGTACTGTTGGAGGTGGTCTCAGTGGTTGTCATTGAAGAAGTGAAACTGGGAGTACTGTGTAAAGGGGTTTTTGTGGTGGTAGAAGAAGAAGTGAAGCTGGGAGTACTGTGAGGTGTGATTTCAGTGGTGGTGATTGAAGAAGTAAAACTGGGAGTGCTGTGGGAAGTGGTCTCATTGGTGGTGATTGAAGAGGTGAAGCTGGGAGTATTGTGTGAGTTGGTTTTGGTGGTGCTGATTGAAGAAATGAAGCTGGGAGTATTGTGTGAGGTTGTGTTGTTGGTGGTGGTTGAAGAAGTAAAGCTGGGAGGACTGTGTGAGATGGTGTTGGTGGTGGTGATTGAAGAAATGTAGCTGGGATACGTGGGTGACGTAGTCTCAGTGGTGGCAATTGAAGAAGTGAAGTTCGAAGTACTGTGTGAGGTGGTCTTTGTGATGGTGGATGAAGAAGTCAAGCTGGGAGTTCTGTGTGAGGTGCCTTCGGTGGTGTGGATTGAAGAGGTGAAGCTGAGAGTGCTGTGTGAGATGGCTTTGGTGGTGGTGATTGAAGAGGTGAAGCTGGGAGTACTCTGTGATGTGGTCTCAGTGGTGGTGGTTGAAGAAGTAAAACTGGGAGTACTGTGGGAAATGGTCTCGGTGGGGGTGATTGAAGAGGTGAGGCTGGGAGTACCATGTGATGTGGTCTGAGTAGTGGTGGTTGAAGATGTGAAGCTGGGTGTACTGTATGAGGTGCTCTTGGTGGCGGTGGTTGAAGAAGTGAAGCTGGGAGTAATATGTGAGGTGATCTCCGTGGTGATGGTTGAGGAAGAGAAGTTGAAAGTACTGTATGAGGTGGTGTTGGTGATGATGATTGAAGAAATGAAGCTGGGAGTACTGTGGGAAGTGGTCTTGGTGGTGGTGATTGAAGAAGCAAAGCTAGGACGACTGTGTGAGGTGGTATTTGTGGTGGTGGATAAAGAAGTGATGCTGGGAGTAATGTTTGAGGTGGTTGTGGTGGTGGTGATTGAAGAAGTAAAGCTGGGAGTACTGTGTGATGTGGTCTTGGTGGTGGTGATTGAAGAAGTAAAGCTGGGAGTACTGTGTGATGTGGTCTTCGTGGAGGTTAGAGAAGAAAAGCTGGGAGTACTGTGTGGGGTGGTGGTGGTGATTGAAGAGGTGAAGCTGGGAGTATTGTGTGAGGTATTCTCAGTAGCAGTGGTTGAAGAAGTAAAACTGGGAGTACTGTGGGAAGTGGTCTCGGTGGGGGTGATTGAAGAGGTGAGGCTGGGAGTACTGTGTAATGTCGTCTGAGTAGTGGTGGTTGAAGATGTGAAGCTGGGTGTACTGTGTGAGGTCGTCTTGGTAGTCATGGTTGAAGAGATGAAGCTGGGAGTACTATGTGAGGTGGTTTCAGTGGTGGTGATTAAAGAGGTGAAGCTGGGAGTACTGTGTGATGTGTTCTCGGTGGTGGGGGATGAAGAAGTAAAGCTGGGAGTACTGTGTGAGGTGGATTTGGGGGTGGAGATTGAAGAGATGAAGCTTGGAGTACTGGGTGAGGTGGTCTTGGTAGTGGTGGTTGAAGAAGTGAAGCTGGGTGTACTGTGTGAAGTGGTCTTGGTTGTGGTTGAAGTTGTGAAGCTGAAAGTACTGAGTGAGGGGGTCTCAATGGTGGTGGTTGAAGAAGCGAAGCTGACCATACTCTGTGAGGTGGTCTCTGTGGTTGTGGTTGAAGAAGAGAAGCCAGGAGTACTGTCTGAGGTTGTGTTTGTGGTGGCAATTGAAGGAGTGAAGCTCGGAGTACTGTGGGAGGTGTTCTCGGTGGTGGTGATTGAAGAATTGAAACTGGGAGTACTGTGTGAGGTTGTCTTTGTGGTGGTATATGAAGAAGTGAAGGTGGGAGTACTGTGTGAGTTGGTTTCCGTGGTGGTGATTGAAGAGGTGTAGCTGGGAGTACTGTGTGATGTGGTCTCTGTAGTGGTGGTTGAAGAAGTAAAACTAGGATTACTGTAGGAGGTGGTCTCGGTGGTGGTGATTGAAGAGGTGAAGCTGGGAGTACTGTGTGAGGTAGTCTCAGTAGTGGTGATTGAAGAAGTGATGCTGGGTGTACTGTGTGAGGTGATATTGCTGGTGGTGGTTGAAGAAGAGAAGCTGGGAGTACTGTGTGAGGTGGTCTCCATGGTGCTGATTGAAGAAGTGAAGTTGGGAGCACTATGGGAGGTGGTGTCAGTGGTGGTGATTGAAGAAGCAAAGCTGGGAGTACTGTGTGAGGTGGTCTTGGCGGTAGTGGTAGAAGAAGTGAAGCTGGCAGTACTGTGTGAGGTGGTCTCTGTGTTTGTGGTTAAAGAAGAGAAGCTGGGAACACTTTGTGAGGTGGTGATGGTGGTGGTGATTGAAGAGATGACACTGGGAGTACTGTGTGAGGTACTCGCTGGAGTACTGGTTGAAGTGAAGCTGGTTGTATTGTGTGAGGTCATCTTGGTGGTCGCGGTTGAAGAGTTAAAGCTGGCAGTACTGTGTGAGCTGGTTTCAGTGGTGGTGATTGAAGAGGTGAAGCTGTGGGTACTCTGTGATGTGGTCTTGGTTATGGTGGTGAAAGAAGTAAAGCTGGGAGTACTGTGTGAGGTAGTGTTGGTGGTTGTGATTGAAGAGGTGAGGCTGGAAGTACTGTGTGAAGTAGTCTGGGTGCTGGTAGTTGAAGAGGCGAAGCTGGGAGTACTGTGTGAGGCAGTCTCGGTGATGGTGTTTGAAGATGTGAAGCTGGTAGTATTGTGTGAAGTGTTCTCTGTGGTTGTGAATGAAGAGAAGAAACTGGGAATACTGTGTGAGGTGATGTTGGTGGTGGTGATTGAAGAAGTGAAGCTAGGAGTACCGTGGGAGGTGGTCTTCGTGGTGGTGATTGAAGAAGCAAAGCTGGGCATACTGTGTGACATAGTCTTTGTGGTGATATATGAAGAAGTGAAGCCTGGAGTACGGTGTGAGGTAATTTCAGTGGTGGTGAATGAAGAGGTGAAGCTGGGAGTACTGTGTGATGTCTTGGTGGAGGTAGTAGAGTAAGTAAAACTGGGCGTACTGTGGGAGGTGGTCTTGGTGGTGGTGACTGAAAAGGTGAAGCTGGGAGTACTGTGTGAGGTGGTCTGGGTAGTGGTGGTTGAAGAAGTGAAACTAGGTGTACTGTGTGAAGTGATCTTGGTGGTGGAGGTAGAAGAAGTGAAGCTAGGAGTATTGTGTGAGGTGGTCTCAGTTGTGGTGGTTGAAGAAGCGAAGCTGGGAGTATTGTGTGAGGTAGTGTTGGTGGTGGTGGCTGAAGAGATGATGCTGGGAGTACTGTGTGATTTGGTCTTGGTGGCAGTGGCTGAAGAGGTGAAGCTGAGAATACTGTGTGAGGAAGTCTTTGTGGTAGTGGTTGGAAAAGTAAACCTGGGAGTACTGTATGAGGTCGTGTTGGTGGTTGTGATTGAAGAGGTGAGGCTGGGACTACTGTGTAAGGTAGTCTGGGTGCTGGTGTTTGAAGATGTGAAGCTGGCCGTGCTGTGTGAGGTGATCTCGGTGGTGCTGGTTGAAGAAGTGAAGCTGGGAGTGTTGTGTGAGGTGCTGTTGGTGGTGGTGGTTGAAGAGGTGATCCTGGGAGTACTGTGTGATGTGGTCCTGGTGGCGGTGGTTGAAGAAGTAAAGCTGAGAGTACTGAGTGAGGAAGTCTTTATGGTAATGATTGAAGAAGAGAAGCTGGGAGTACTGTGTGAGGTGGTCTCCATGGTAGTGATTGAAGAAGTAAAGTTGGGAGAACTGTGTGAGGTGGTCTCGGTGGTGGTGATTGAAAAAGCAAAGCTGGGAGTACTGTGTGAGGTGCTCCTGGTGGTGGTGGCTGAAGAAATGAAGCTGGGAGTACTGTGTAAGGTGATCTCAGGGTTGGTGACTGAAGAGATGAAGCTGGGAGTACTGTGTGAGGTGGTCTTGGTGGTGGTGGTTGAAGAAAAGACTCTGGGAGTAGTGTGTGAGATAGTCTCGGTGTGGGTGATTGAAGAGGTGAAGCTGGGAGTACCGTGTGAGGTAGTCTTGGTGCTGGTGATTGAACAGGTGAAGCTGGGAGTACTGTGTGAGGTGGTCTCAGTGCCAGTGATTGAAGAAGTGACGCTGGGAGTACTCTGTGAGATGATCTCAGTGCTGGCGATTGAAGACGTGAAACTGGGAGTACTGTGTGAGGTGGTCTCGGTGCTGGTGATTGAAGAGGTGAAGCTGAGAGTAGTGTGTGAGGTGGTCTCAGTGCAGGTGATTGAAGAGGTGAAGCTGGGAGTACCGTGTGAAGTGGTTTCGGTGCTGGTGATTGAAGAGGTGAAGCTGGGAGGACTGGGTGAGGTGATCTTGATGCTGGTGATTGAAGTAGTGAATCTGGGAGTACTGTATGAGGTGGTGTTTGTGGTGGTGTTTAAAGAAGTGAAGTTGGGAGTACTGTGTGAGATGGCCTCGTTACTGGTGATTGAAGAGGTGAATCTGGGAGTACTGTGTGAGGTGGCCTCAGTGGTGGTGGTTACCAAGTTTGTGGTAGGAGTCTTGGCTGTTTCTGTGGTTCTGAGAGAGGAAGACGTGGGTGGGAGAGTAGTGGTGGTAGACAACATACCTGTTATTCCTGTGGAAAACCTGATTTTGGTCGTGGAGTCTCGGACAGAGCTAGTGGGAGAAGTAGGGTGGGTGGTCTCAGATATAGAGGTAGACCTGGTGGTGGTAGTCGGGAGTGTGGTCACTAAGGCAGATGGAGGGGTAGTGTTGGTGGTATGACCGGTGATCACTTCTGTGCTCGGGACAGGTGTGGAAGATGAAATGCTACTGGTGAGTGATGACAATGTATTAGTGGCTATAGGCCAGGAGCCAGTAGTTGTCATAGAAGTGACTTTGTTTGTGGGAGTGACATCAGAAGTGATGGAGGTAGTGAAAGTCATTGCTGTCGTGAGAGATTCTGTAGAAATGTCAGGGGTAGGAGTCAGTGTCATGGTCTCAATGGAGGTGGCTGTAGGGCTGGTGAAAGTGGTCTGGACTGTGCCTGTAGCTGCTAGAGTGGACGAAGGTGGTTCCATCCTTGTGGATGTTGTGAATCGGGTGGTGGTAGTGGGTGATGGGGTGGATTCAGCGTCTGTGTGGATTGTACTGGTGATGGCTGGAGGTGAGGAGATATTCTCTGTGTGAGTGGTCCCGGCACTGCTGGCAGTCATGGAAGCGGAAAATGAATGTGTCTCTGGAAAGCTCGTCAGAAGGGAGCTTGTTGGGGTGCTGTGTGTACTTTCAACAGTTGGTCTCCCACTGGGAGTGGTGGCAGAGGTCGCGCTGACAAGGGATGAGGTTTCTGTATTGTGGATGCTGGGGGAAGATGGGATGACTCTTGTGGACATTGCTGAGGTACTGGACACAGCAAATGTTGAAGGGAGGTCTGTTGTTGTGGTCAAGGATTCAGTAGAGCCCACAGAAGGCTTAGTGATGGTCGTTGGTGTTGCTATAGGGATGTCTGTAGTCAGGGAAGATGGGGTCATGGTTATGGAAGTCAGCATGATACCTGCGGTAAAAGGAGCTGAGGAGATGGCAGTTGTAGATGTGCTGATGGGGAAGTAGATGTTTGAAGAAGTGAAGCTGGGAGTACTGTGTGAGGTGGTGTTGGTGGTGGCGGTTAAAGAAGTGAAACTGAGAGTGCTGGGTGAGGTTGTCTCAGTGCTGGTGATTGAAGAGGTGAATCTGGGAGTACTGTGTGAGGTGGCCTCAGTGGTGGTGTTTACCAAGTTTGTGGTAGGAGTCTTGGCTGTTTCTGTGGTTCTGAGAGAGGAAGACGTGGGTGCGAGAGTAGTGGTGGTAGACAACATACCTGTTATTCCTGTGGAATAGCTGATTTTGGTCGTGGAGTCTCGGACAGTGCTAGTGGGAGACGTAGGGTGGGTGGTCTCAGATATAGAGGTAGACCTGGTGATGGTGGTCGGGAGTGTGGTCACCAAGGCAGATGGAGGTGTGGTGTTGGTGGTATGACTGGTGATCACTTCTGTGCTCGGGACAGGTGTGGAAGATGAAATGCTACTGGTAAGTGATGACAATGTATTGGTGGCTATAGGCCAGTAGCCAGCAGTTGTCATAGAAGTGGCTTTATTTGTGAGAGTGACTTCAGAAGTGATGGAGGTAGTAAAAGTCATTGCTGTCGTGAGAGATTCTGTAGAAATGTCAGGGGTAGGAGTCAGTGTCATGGTCTCAATGGAGGTGGCTGTAGGGCTGGTGATAGTGGTCTGGACTGTGCCTGTAGCTGCTAGAGTAGACGAAGGTGGTTCCATCCTTGTGGATGTTGTGAATGGGGTGGTGGTAGTGGGTGATGGGGTGGATTCAGCGTCTGTGTGGATTGTACTGGTGATGGCTGGAGGTGAGGAGATATTCTCTGTGTGAGTGGTCCCGGCACTGCTGGCAGTCATGGAAGCGGAAAATGAATGTGTCTCTGGAAAGCTCGTCAGAAGGGAGCTTGTTGGGGTGCTGTGTGTACTTTCAACAGTTGGTCTCCCACTGGGAGTGGTGGCAGAGGTCGCGCTGACAAGGGATGAGGTTTCTGTATTGCGGATGCTGGGGGAAGATGGGATGACACTTGTGGACATTGCTGAGGTACTGGACACAGCAAATGTTGAGGGTAGGTCTGTTGTTGTGGTCAAGGATTCAGTAGAGCCCACAGAAGGCTTGGTGATGGTCGTTGGTGTTGCTATAGGGATGTCTGTAGTCAGGGAAGATGGGGTCATGGTTATGGAAGTCAGCATGATACCTGAGGTAAAAGGAGCTGAGGAGATGGCAGTTGTAGATGTGCTGATGGGGGAGTAGATGTTTGAAGAAGTGAAGCTGGGAGTACTGTGTGAGGTGGTGTTGGTGGTGGCGGTTAAAGAAGTGAAACTGGGAGTGCTGGGTGAGGTTGTCTCGGTACTGATGATTGTAGAGGTGAAGCTGGGAGTACTGTGTGAGGTGGTCTTGGTGCTGGTGACTGAAGAGGTGAAGCTGGGAGTACTGTGTGAGGTGGTCTCAGTGCCAGTGATTGAAGAAGTGACCCTGGGAGTACTGTGTGAGGTGATCTCAGTGCTGGTGATTGAAGAGCTGAACCTGGGAGTATTGTGTGAGGTGGTCTCGGTGCTGATGATTGAAGAGGTTACGCTGAGAGTAGTGTGTGAGGTGGTCTCAGTGTGGGTGATTGAAGAGGTGAAGCTGGGAGTACCGTGTGAGGTAGTTTCGGTGCTGGTGATTGAAGAGGTGAAGCTGGGAGTACTGTATGAGGTGGTGTTGGTGGTGGTGTTTAAAGAAGTAATGTTGGGAGTACTGTGTGAGATGGCCTCATTACTGGTGATTGAAGAGGTGAATCTGGGAGTACTGTGTGAGGTGGCCTCAGTGGTGGTGGTTACCAAGTTTGTGGTAGGAGTCTTGGCTGTTTCTGTGGTTCTGAGAGAGGAAGACGTGGGTGCGAGAGTAGTGGTGGTAGACAACATACCTGTTATTCCTGTGGAATAGCTGATTTTGGTCGTGGAGTCTCGGACAGTGCTAGTGGGAGACGTAGGGTGGGTGGTCTCAGATATAGAGGTAGACCTGGTGATGGTGGTCGGGAGTGTGGTCACCAAGGCAGATGGAGGGGTGGTGTTGGTGGTATGACTGATGATCACTTCTGTGCTCGGGACAGGTGTGGAAGATGAAATGCTACTGGTAAGTGATGACAATGTATTAGTGGCTATAGGCCAGGAGCCAGCAGTTGTCATAGAAGTGACTTTATTTGTGGGATTGACTTCAGAAGTGATGGAGGTAGTAAAAGTCATTGCTGTCATGAGAGATTCTGTAGAAATGTCAGGGGTAGGAGTCAGTGTCATGGTCTCAATGGAGGTGGCTGTAGGGCTGGTGATAGTGGTCTGGACTGTGCCTGTAGCTGCTAGAGTGGACGAAGGTGGTTCCATCCTTGTGGATGTTGTGAATCGGGTGGTGGTAGTGGGTGATGGGGTGGATTCAACGTCTGTGTGGATTGTACTGGTGATGGCTGGAGGTGAGGAGATATTCTCTGTGTGAGTGGTCCCGGCACTGCTGGCAGTCATGGAAGCGGAAAATGAATGTGTCTCTGGAAAGCTCGTCAGAAGGGAGCTTGTTGGGGTGCTGTGTGTACTTTCAACAGTTGGTCTCCCACTGGGAGTGGTGGCAGAGGTCGCGCTGACAAGGGATGAGGTTTCTGTATTGCGGATGCTGGGGGAAGATGGGATGACACTTGTGGACATTGCTGAGGTACTGGACACAGCAAATGTTGAGGGTAGGTCTGTTGTTGTGGTCAAGGATTCAGTAGAGCCCACAGAAGGCTTGGTGATGGTCGTTGGTGTTGCTATAGGGATGTCTGTAGTCAGGGAAGATGGGGTCATGATTATGGAAGTCAGCATGATACCTGCGGTAAAAGGAGCTGAGGAGATGGAAGTTGTGGATGTGCTGATGGGGGAGTAGATGTTTGAAGAAGTGAAGCTGGGAGTACTGTGTGAGGGAGTGTTGGTGATGGTGATTGAAGAAGTGAAGCTGGGAGTAGTGTGTGATGTGGTCTCAGTGGTAGTGATTGAAGAAGTGAAATTGGAAGTATGATTTGAAGTAGTCTTTGCAGTGGTGGATGAAGAAGTAAAGCTGGCAGTACTGTGTGAGGTAGTTTCGGTGTTGGTGATTAAAGAGGTGAAGCTGGAAGTACTGTGTGATGTGGTCTCGGTGGTGGTGGTTGAAGAAGTAAAGCTGGGAGTACTGTGTAAGGTGGTCTCGGTGGTGGTAACTGAAGATGTGAAGCTGGGAGTACTCTGTGAGGTGGTGTTGGTAGTGGTGGTTGAAGAAGTGAAGCTGGGTATACTGTGTGAGGTGGTCTCTGTGGTTGTGATTGAAGAAGAGAAGCTGGGAGTATTGTGTGGGGTGGTGTTGTCAGTGACGATTGAAGAAGGGAAGCTAGAAGTACTGTTGGAGGTGGTCTCAGTGGTTATCATTGAAGAAGTGAAACTGGGAGTACTGTGTAAAGTGATCTTTGTGGTGGTAGAAGAAGAAGTTAATCTGGGAGTACTGTGAGGTGCGATTTCAGTGGTGGTGATTGAAGAAGTAAAACTGGGAGTGCTGTGGGAAGTGGTCTCATTGGTGGTGATTGAAGAGATGAAGCTGGGAGTATTGTGTGAGTTGGTTTTGGTGTTGCTGGTTGAAGAAATGAAGCTGGAAGTACTGTGTGAGGTGGTGTTGTTGGTGGTGGTTGAAGAAGTAAAGCTGGGAGGACTGTGTGAGATGGTTTTGGTGGTGGTCATTGAAGAAATGAAGGTGGGATAACTGGGTGATGTAGTCTCGGTGGTGGCGATTGAAGAAGTGAAGTTCGAAGTACTGTGTGAGGTGGTCTTTGTGATGGTGGATGAAGAAGTCAAGCTGGGAGTTCTGTGTGAGGTGCCTTCGGTGGTGTTGATTGAAGAGGTGAAGCTGAGAGTGCTGTGTGAGATGGCTTTGGTGGTGGTGATTGAAGAGGTGAAGCTGGGAGTACTCTGTGATGTGGTCTCAGTGGTGGTGGTTGAAGAAGTAAAACTGGGAGTACTGTGGGAAGTGGTCTCGGTGGAGGTGATTGAAGAGGAGAGGCTGGGAGTACTGTGTAATGTCGTCTGAGTAGTGGTGGTTGAAGATGTGAAGCTGGGTGTACTGTGTGAGGTCGTCTTGGTAGTCATGGTTGAAGAGATGAAGCTGGGAGTACTATGTGAGGTGGTTTCAGTGGTGGTGATTAAAGAGGTGAAGCTGGGAGTACTGTGTGATGTGTTCTCGGTGGTGGGGGATGAAGAAGTAAAGCTGGGAGTACTGTGTGAGGTGGATTTGGGAGTGGAGATTGAAGAGATGAAGCTTGGAGTACTGGGTGAGGTGGTCTCGGTAGTGGTGGTTGAAGAAGTGAAGCTGGGTGTACTGTGTGAAGTGGTCTTGGTTGTGGTTGAAGTTGTGAAGCTGAAAGTACTGAGTGAGGGGGTCTCAATGGTGGTGGTTGAAGAAGCGAAGCTGACCATACTCTGTGAGGTGGTCTCTGTGGTTGTGGTTGAAGAAGAGAAGCCAGGAGTACTGTCTGAGGTTGTGTTTGTGGTGGCAATTGAAGGAGTGAAGCTCGGAGTACTGTGGGAGGTGTTCTCGGTGGTGGTGATTGAAGAATTGAAACTGGGAGTACTGTGTGAGGTTGTCTTTGTGGTGGTATATGAAGAAGTGAAGGTGGGAGTACTGTGTGAGTTGGTTTCCGTGGTGGTGATTGAAGAGATGTAGCTGGGAGTACTGTGTGATGTGGTCTCTGTAGTGGTGGTTGAAGAAGTAAAACTAGGATTACTGTAGGAGGTGGTCTCGGTGGTGGTGATTGAAGAGGTGAAGCTGGGAGTACTGTGTGAGGTAGTCTCAGTAGTGGTGATTGAAGAAGTGATGCTGGGTGTACTGTGAGGTGATATTGCTGGTGGTGGTTGAAGAAGAGAAGCTGGGAGTACTGTGTGAGGTGGTCTCCATGGTGCTGATTGAAGAAGTGAAGTTGGGAGCACTATGGGAGGTGGTGTCAGTGGTGGTGATTGAAGAAGCAAAGCTGGGAGTACTGTGTGAGGTGGTCTTGGCGGTAGTGGTAGAAGAAGTGAAGCTGGCAGTACTGTGTGAGGTGGTCTCTGTGTTTGTGGTTAAAGAAGAGAAGCTGGGAACACTTTGTGAGGTGGTGATGGTGGTGGTGATTGAAGAGATGACACTGGGAGTACTGTGTGGCGTACTCTCGGGAGTAGTGGTTGAAGAAGTGAAGCTGGTTATACTGTGTGAGGTCGTCTTGGTAGTCGTGGTTGAAGAGTTGAAGCTGGGAGTACCATGTGAGCTGGTTTCAGTGGTGGTGATTGAAGAGGTGAAGCTGTGGGTACTCTGTGATGTGGTCTCGGTTATGGTGGTGAAAGAAGTAAAGCTGGGAGTACTGTGTGAGGTCGTGTTGGTGGTTGTGATTGAAGAGGTAAGGCTGGAAGTACTGTGTGAAGTAGTCTGGGTGCTGGTGGCTGAAGAGGTGAAGCTGGGAGTACTGTGTGAGGTGGTCTCGGTGGTGGTGTTTGAAGATGTGAAGCTGGCAGTATTGTGTGAAGTGGTCTCTGTGGTTGTGATTAAAGAGGAGAAATTGGGAATACTGTGTGAGGTGATGTTGGTGGTCATGATTGAAGAAGTGAAGCTAGGAGTACTGTGGGAGGTGGTCTCCGTGGTGGTGATTGAAGAAGCAAAGCTGGGTGTACAATGTGAGGTAGCCTTTGTGGTGATATATGAAGAATTGAAACCTGGAATATGTTGTGAGGTGATTTCAGTGGTGGGAGTACTGTGTGATGTCTTGGTGGAGGTAATAGAATAAGTAAAACTGGGCGTACTGTAGGAGGTGGTCTCGGTGGTGGTCATTGAAAAGGTGAAGCTGGGAGTACTGTGTGAGGTGGTCTGGGTAGTCGTGGTTGAAGAAGTCAAGCTGGGTGTACTGTGTGAGGTGAGCTTGGTGGTGGAGGTGGTTGAGAAAGAGAATCTGGGAGTACTGTGTGAGGTCTCCGTGGTGGTGATTGAAGAAGTAAAGTTGGGAGCACTGTGGGAGGTGGTCTTGGTTGTGGTGATTGAAGAAGTGAAGCTGGGAGTATTGTGTGAGGTGGTGCTGGTGTTGGTGGTTGAAGAGGTGATGCTGGGAGTACTGTGTGATGTGGTCTTGGTGGCAGTGGTTGAAGAAGTCAAGCTGAGAGTACTGTGTGAGGAAGTCTTTGTGGTGGTGGTTGAAGAAGTAAACCTGGGAGTACTGTGTGAGGTCATGTTGTTGGTTGTGATTGAAGAGGTGAGGCTGGGAGTACTGTGTGAGGTAGTCTGGGTACTGGCGGTTGAAGAGGTGAACCTGGGAGTACTGTGTGAGGTGGTCTCGGTGGTGGTGGTTATCAAGGTTGTGATGGGAACTGTGGCTTTATATGTGGAAGTGATTGAAGAGGTGATGGCGGGAGTAGAACTCACAGCTGTTGTGAGAGATTTTGTAGAAATATCAGGGGTAGAAGTCTGTATTGTGGTCTCAGGGAATGCGGCTGTAGGGCTGATGTAGGTGTTGGGGACTGTGCCTATAGTTGCTACAGTGGATGAAGGTGTCTCCAGTGTTGTGGATGTTGTGAATGAGTTGGTGGTAGTGGGTGATGAGGTGAATTTAGCTGTTGTGCGGAGTGTACTAATGATGGATGGAAGTGAGGAGATACTCTCTGTGTGAGTGGTCCCGGCACTGCTGGCTGACATGGAAGAGGAAAATGAATATGTCCCTGGAAAGCTCGTCAGAAGGGAACCTGTCGGGGTGCTGTGTGTACTTTCAACAGTTGGTATACAACTGGGAGTGGGGGCAGAGGTCATGCGGACAAGGGATGAGGTTTCTGTATTGTGGATGCTGGGGGAAGATGGGATGACACTTGTGGGCATTGCTGAGGTACTGAACACAGTAAATGTTGAGGGGAGGACTGTTGTTGTGGTCAAGGATTCAGTAGAGCACACAGAAGGCTTGGTGATAGTTGTTGGTGTTGATATAGGGATGTCTGTAGTCAGAGAAGATGGGGTCATGGTTGTGGAAGTCAGCGTGAAACCTGAGGTAAAAGGAGCTGAGGAGATGGTAGTTGTGGATGTGCTGATGGGGGAGTAGATGTTTGAAGAAGTGAAGCCGGGAGTACTGGGTGAGGTGGTGTTGGTGGTGTTGGTGGTTAAAGAAGTGAAGCTGGGAGTACTGTGTGAGGTGGTCTTCATGGTGGTGGTGTAAGAAATGAACCTGGGAGTACTGTGTGAGATGGTCTCCGTGCTGGTGATTGAAGAGGTGAAGCTGGGAGTACTGTGTGAGGTGGTCTCAGGGTTGATGACTGAGGACGTGAAGCTAGGAGTACTGTGTGAGGTGGTCTTGGTCCTGATGATTGAAGAGGTGAATGTGGGAGTACTGTGTGAGGTGGCCTCAGTGGTGGTGGTTGCCAAGTTTGTGGTAGGACTCGTGGCTGTTTCTGTGGTTTGGAGAGAGGAAGACGTGAGTGGGAGAGTAGTGGTGGTGGGCAATATACCAGTTATTCCTGTGGAATAGCTGATTTCGGTCACGGAGTCTGGGACAGTGCTAGTGGGAGAAGTAGGGTGGGTGATCTCAGATATAGAGGTAGATCTGGTGATGGTAGTGGGGAGTGTGGTCACCAAGGCAGATAGAGGGGTGGTGTTGGTGGTATGACTGGTGATCACTTCTGTGCTCGGGACAGGTGTGGAAGATGAAATGCTACTGGTGAGTGATGACAACGTATTAGTGGCTATAGGCTGGGAGCCAGTAGTTGTCATAGAAGTGACTTTATTTGTGGGAGTGACTTCAGAAGTGACGGAGGTAGTAAAAGTCATTGCCGTCATGAGAGATTCTGTGGAAATTTCAGTGGTAGGAGTCAGTGTCATGGTCTCAATGGAGGTGGCTGTAGGGCTGGCGAAAGTGGTCAGGACTGTGCCTGTAGCTGCTAGAGTGGACGAAGGTGGTTCCATCCTTGTGGATGTTGTGAATGGGGTGGTGGTAGTGGGTGATGGGGTGGATTCAGCGTCTGTGTGGATTGTACTGGTGATGGCTGGAGATGAGGAGATATTCTCTGTGTGAGTGGTCCCGGCACTGCTGGCAGTCATGGAAGCGGAAAATGAATGTGTCTCTGGAAAGCTCGTCAGAAGGGAGCTTGTCGGAGTGCTGTGTGTACTTTCAACAGTTGGTGTCCCACTGGGAGTGGTGGCAGAAGTCATGCGGACAAGGGATGAGGATTCTGTATTGTGGATGCTGGGAGAGGATGGGATGACACTTGTGGACATTGCTGAGGTACTGGACACAGCAAATGTTGAGGGGAGGTCTGTTGTTGTGGTCAAGGATTCAGTAGAGCCCACAGAAGGTTTGGTGATGGTCGTTGGTGTTGCTATAGGGATGTCTGTAGTCAGGGAAGATGGGGTCATGGTTGTGGAAGTCAGCATGATACCTGAGGTAAAAGGAGCTGAGGAGATGGCAGTTGTGGATGTGCTGATGGGGGAGTAGATATTTGAAGAAGTGAAGCTGGGAGTACTGTGTGAGATGGTCTTGATACTGGTGATTGAAGAGGTGAAATTGGGAGTACTAGGTGAGGTGGTCTCAGTACTGGTGATTGAGGAGGTGGAGATGGGAGTACTGTGTGAGGTGGTCTTGGTGCTGGTGATTGAAGAGGTGAAGCTGGGCGTGCTGTGTGAGGTGGTCTTGGTGCTGGTGATTGAAGAGGTGAAGCTGGGAGTACAGTGTGAGGTGGTCTTGGTGGTGGTGGTGGAAGAAATGAACCTGGAAGTACTGTGTGAGATGGCCTCAGTGCTGGTGATTGAAGAGGTGAACCTGAGACTACTGTGCAAGATGGTCTCAGTGCTGGTGATTGGAGGCATGAAGCTGGGATTACTGTCTGAGGTCCTCTCAGTGCTGGTGATTGGAGGAATGAAGCTGGGATTACTGTGTGAGGTCCTCTTGGTGCTGGTGATTGACGAGGTGAAGCTGAGAGTACTGTGTGACGTGGTCTCAGTGCTGGTGATTAGAGGCGTGAAGCTGGGAGTACTGTGTGAGGTGGTCTCACTGGTGAAGATTGAAGAGATGAAGCTGGGAATAGTGTGTGAGGTTGTCTCGGTGGTGGAGATTGAAGAGGTGAAGCTGGGAATACTTTGTGATGTGGTCTCAGTTGTGGGGATTGAAGAGGTGAAGATGGGAGAACTGTGTGGGGTGCTCTCGGTTGTTTGGATTGAAGAGGTGAAGCTGGGAGTAGTGTTTGAGGTGATCTCGGAGGTGGGGATTGAAGAGGTGAGGCTGGGAGTACTACGTGAGGTGGTCTCGGTGGTAGGGATGGAAGAGGTGAAGCTGGGAGTTCTGTGTGAGGTGGTCACAGTGGTGTGGATTGAAGAGGCAAAGCTTGGAGTACTGTGTGATGTGGTCTCAGTAGTGAAGATTGAAGAGGTGAAGTGGGGAATACTGTGTGAGGTTGTCTCGGTGGTAGGAATTGAAGAGGTGAAAGTGGGAGTACTGTGTGAGGTGGTCTTGGTGGCAGCTATTGATGGGGTGAAGCTGGAAGTAGTGTGTAAAGTGGTCTCCGTGGTGAAGATTCTAGATGTGAAGCTGGGAGTACTCAGTAAGGTGGTCGCGGTCGTAGGGATTGAAGAGGTGAAGTTGTGAGTAATATTTGAGGTTGTCTCTGTGGTGAAGATTGAAGAGGTGAAGCTGGGAGTACTGTGTGAGGTGGTCTCAGTGGTGGCTATTGAAGAGGTAGAGTTGGGAGGACTGTGTGAGGCGGTCACAGTGGTTAATATTGAAGAGGTGAAGCTGGGGGTACTGTGTGAGGTGTTCTCTGTGGTGGGGATTGAAGAGGTAAAGCTGAGAGTACTGTCTGAGGTGGTCTTAGTGGTGGGGATTGAAGAAGTGAAGTTGGGAGTACTGTTTGAGGTGGTCTCAGTGGTGAAGATTGAATAGGTGACGCTAGGAGTACTGTGTGAGGTGGTCTTGGTGCTGGTGATAGAAGAAGTGAAGCTGGGAGTACTATGTGAGGTGGTCTCGGTGCTAGTCATTGAAGAAGTGAAGCTGGGAGTACTGTGTGAGGTAGTCTCAGTGCTGCTGACTGAAGAGGTGAAAGCGGGAGTACTGTGTGAGGTGGTCTCTGTGGTGAAGATTGAAGAGATGAAGCTGGGAGTACTGTGTGAGGTGGTCTCAGTGCTGGTGATTGAAGAGGTGAAATTCGGCGTACTGGGTGAGGTGGTCTCGGTGGTGGGAATTGAAGAGGTGACGCTGGGAGTACTGTGTAAGGTGGTCTCGGTGCTGGTGATTGAAGAAGTGAAGCTGGGAGTACTGTGTGAGGTGGTCTCGGTGCTGGTGATTGAAGAGGTTAAATCGGGAGTACTGTGTGAGGTGGTCGTGGTGCTGGTGATTGAAGAGGTGAAATCGGGAGTACTGTGTGAGGTGGTCTTGGTGCTGGTGATTGAAGAGGTGAAGCTGAGAGTACTGTGTGAGATCGTCTGGGTGCTGGTGATTGAAGAGGTGAACCTGGGAGTACTGTGTGAGGTGCTCTCAGTGGTGGGGATTGAAGAGGTGAAATTGGGAGTACTGTGTGAAGTGATCTCAGTGCTGGTGATTGAAGAGGTGAAACTGGGAGTGCTGTGTGAGATGGTCTCGGTGGTGGGGATTGAAGAAGTGACGCTGGAAGTACTGTGTGAGATCGTCTCAGTGCTGGTGATTGAAGAGGTGAAGCTGGGAATACTGTGTGAGGTGGACTCTGTGGTCTCAGTGGTAGGGATTGAAGAGGTAAAGCTGGGAGTACTGTGTGAGGTGGTCTTGGTACTGGTGATTGAAGAGGTGAAGCTGGGAGTACTGTGTGAGGTGCTCTCGGTGGTAGGGATTGAAGAGGTGACACTGGGAGTACTGTGTGAGGTAGTCTCAGTGCTGGTGATTGAAGAGGTGAAATCGGGAGTACTGTGTGAGGTGGTCTCTGTGGTGAAGACTGAGGAGGTGAAGCTGGGAGTACTATGTGAGGTGGTCTCGGCGGTGGGGATTGAAGAGGTGACGCTGGGAGTACTGTGTGAGGTGGTCTCGGTGCTGGTGATTGAAGAGGTGACGCTGGGAGTACTGTGTGAGGTGGTCTCGGTGCCGGTGATTGAAGAAGTGAAGCTGAGAGTACTGTGTGAGGTGGTCTCAGTGATGGCGACTGAAGAGGTGAAATTGGGCGTACTGGGTGAGGTGGTCTCGGTGGTGGGGATTGAAGAGGTGACACTGGGAGTCCTGTGTAAGGTGGTCTCGGTGCTGGTGATGGAAGAGGTGAAATTGGGAGTACTGTGTGGGGTGGTCTTGGTGGTGGGGATTGAAGAGATGACACTGGGAGTACTGTGTGAGGTTGTATCAGTGCTGGTGATTGAAGAAGTGAAGCTGGGAGTACTGTGTGTGGTGGTCTCAGTGCTGGTGATTGAAGAGGTGAAGCTGAGAGTACTGTGCAAGATGGTCTCAGTGCTGGTGATTGGAGGCATGAAGCTGGGAGTACTGTGTGAGGTGGTCTCGGTGCTGGTGATTGGAGGCATGAAGCTGGGATTACTGCGTGAGGTCCTCTCGGTGCTGGTGATTGAAGAAGTGAAGCTGAGAGTACTGTGTGAGGTGGTCTCAGTGCTGGTGATTGGAGGCGTGAAGCTGGGAGTACTGTGTGAGGTGGTCTCAGTGGTGAAGATTGAAGCGATGAAGCTGGGAATAGTGTGTGAGGTTGTCTCGGTGGTGGGGATTGAAGAGGTGAAGCTGGGAATACTGTGTGTGGTGGTCTCAGTTGTGGGGATTGAAGAGGTGAAGATGGGAGAACTGTGTGGGGTGGTCTCGGTTGTTTGGATTGAAGAGGTGAAGCTGGGAGTACTATATGAGGTGGTCTCAGTGGTGAAGATTGAAGAGGTGAAGCTGGGAGTAGTGTTTGAGGTGATCTCGGAGGTGGGGATTGAAGAGGTGAGGCTGGGAGTACTACGTGAGGTGGTCTCGGTGGTAGGGATGGAAGAGGTGAAGCTGGGAGTTCTGTGTGAGGTGGTCACAGTGGTGTGGATTGAAGAGGCAAAGCTTGGAGTACTGTGTGATGTGGTCTCAGTAGTGAAGATTGAAGAGGTGAAGTGGGGAATACTGTGTGAGGTTGTCTCGGTGGTAGGAATTGAAGAGGTGAAAGTGGGAGTACTGTGTGAGGTGGTCTTGGTGGCAGCTATTGATGGGGTGAAGCTGGAAGTAGTGTGTAAAGTGGTCTCCGTGGTGAAGATTCTAGATGTGAAGCTGGGAGTACTCAGTAAGGTGGTCGCGGTCGTAGGGATTGAAGAGGTGAAGTTGTGAGTAATATTTGAGGTTGTCTCTGTGGTGAAGATTGAAGAGGTGAAGCTGGGAGTACTGTGTGAGGTGGTCTCAGTGGTGGCTATTGAAGAGGTAGAGTTGGGAGGACTGTGTGAGGCGGTCACAGTGGTTAATATTGAAGAGGTGAAGCTGGGGGTACTGTGTGAGGTGTTCTCTGTGGTGGGGATTGAAGAGGTAAAGCTCAGAGTACTGTCTGAGGTGGTCTTAGTGGTGGGGATTGAAGAAGTGAAGTTGGGAGTACTGTTTGAGGTGGTCTCAGTGGTGAAGATTGAATAGGTGACGCTAGGAGTACTGTGTGAGGTGGTCTTGGTGGTGAATATTGAAGAGATGAAGCTTGTAGTAGTGTGTAAGGTGGTCTCAGTGTTGGGTATTGAAGAGGTGAAGCTGGGAGTACTGTGTGAGGTGGTTTTGGTGGTGGGCATTGAAGAGGTGAAGATGGGAGAGCTGTATGAGGTGAAGTCGGTGTTGGGTATTGAAGAGGTGAAGCTGGGAGTGCTGTGTGAGGTGGTCTCTGCGGTGAACATTGAAGAGGTGAAGCCGGCAGTACTGTGTGAGGTGGTCTCAGTGGTGGTGATTAAAGAGGTGAAGCTGGGAGTAGTGTGTGAGGTGGTCGCAGTGCTGGTGATTGAAGAGGTGAAATTGGGAGTACTGAGTGAGGTGGTCTCAGTGCTGGGGAATGAAGAGGTGAAGCTGGGAGTACTGTGTGAAGTGGTCTCAGGGGTGGGGATTGAAAAGGTGATGCTAGGAGTACTGTGTGAGGTGGTCTTGGTGCTGGTGATTGAAGAGGTAAAATTGGGAGTACTGTGTGAGGTGGTCTCGGTGCTGGGGATTGAAGAGGTGACGCTAGGAATACTGTGTGAGGTGGTCTTGGTGCTGGTGATTGAAGAGGTGAAGCTGGGAGTACTGTGTGAGATGGTCTTGGTGGTGGGGATTGAAGAGGTGAAGCTGGGAGTAGTGTGTGAGGTGGTCTCAGTGCTGGTGATTGAAGAGGTGAAATTGGGAGTACTGAGTGAGGTGGTCTCAGTGCTGGGGATTGAAGAGGTGAAGCTGGGAGTACTGTGTGAAGTGATCTCAGGGGTGGGGATTGAAGAGGTGATGCTACGAGTACTGTGTGAGGTGGCTTTGGTGCTGGTGATTGAAGAAGTGAAGCTGGGAGTACTATGTGAGGTGGTCTCGGTGCTAGTCATTGAAGAAGTGAAGCTGGGAGTACTGTGTGAGGTGGTCTCGTTGCTCGTGATTGAAGAGGTGACACTGGGAGTACTGTGTGAGGTAGTCTCAGTGCTGGTGACTGAAGAGGTGAAATCGGGAGTACTGTGTGAGGTGGTCTCTGTGGTGAAGATTGAAGAGATGAAGCTGGGAGTACTGTGTGAGGTGGTCTCAGTGCTGGTGATTGAAGAGGTGAAATTGGGCGTACTGGGTGAGGTGGTCTCGGTGGTGGGGATTGAAGAGGTGACGCTGGGAGTACTGTGTAGGGTGGTCTCGGTGCTGGTGATTGAAGAGGTGAAATCGGGAGTACTGTGTGAGGTGGTCTTGGTGCTGGTGATTGAAGAGGTGAAATCGGGAGTACTGTGTGAGGTGGTCTTGGTGCTGGTGATTGAAGAGGTGAAGCGGGGAGTACTGTGTGAGATCGTCTGGGTGCTGGTGATTGAAGAGGTGAACCTGGGAGTACTGTGCGAGGTGCTCTCAGTGGTGGGGATTGAAGAGGTGAAATTGGGAGTACTTTGTGAAGTGATCTCAGTGCTGGTGATTGAAGAGGTGAAACTGGGAGTGCTGTGTGAGATGGTCTCGGTGGTGGGGATTGAAGAAGTGACGCTGGAAGTACTGTGTGAGATCGTCTCAGTGCTGGTGATTGAAGAGGTGAAGCTGGGAATACTGTGTGAGGTGGTCTCTGTGGTCTCAGTGGTAGGGATTGAAGAGGTAAAGCTGGGAGTACTGTGTGAGGTGGTCTTGGTACTGGTGATTGAAGAGGTGAAGCTGGGAGTACTGTGTGAGGTGCTCTCAGTGGTAGGGATTGAAGAGGTGACACTGGGAGTACTGTGTGAGGTAGTCTCAGTGCTGGTGATTGAAGAGGTGAAATCGGGAGTACTGTGTGAGGTGGTCTCTGTGGTGAAGACTGAAGAGGTGAAGCTGGGAGTACTATGTGAGGCGGTCTCGGCGGTGGGGATTGAAGAGGTGACGCTGGGAGTACTGTGTGAGGTGGTCTCGGTGCTGGTGATTGAAGAGGTGACGCTGGGAGTACTGTGTGAGGTGGTCTCGGTGCCGGTGATTGAAGAAGTGAAGCTGGGAGTACTGTGTGAGGTGGTCTCAGTGCTGGTGATTGAAGAGGTGAAATTGGGCATACTGGGTGAGGTGGTCTCGGTGGTGGGGATTGAAGAGGTGACACTGGGAGTCCTGTGTAAGGTGGTCTCAGTGCTGGTGATGGAAGAGGTGAAATTGGGAGTACTGTGTGGGGTGGTCTTGGTGGTGGGGATTGAAGAGATGACACTGGGAGTACTGTGTGAGGTTGTATCAGTGCTGGTGATTAAGAAGTGAAGCTGGGAGTACTGTGTGTGGTGGTCTCAGTGCTGGTGATTGAAGAGGTGAAGCTGAGAGTACTGTGCAAGATGGTCTCAGTGCTGGTGATTGGAGGCATGAAGCTGGGAGTACTGTGTGAGGTGGTCTCGGTGCTGGTGATTGGAGGCATGAAGCTGGGATTACTGCGTGAGGTCCTCTCGGTGCTGGTGATTGAAGAAGTGAAGCTGAGAGTACCGTGTGAGGTGGTCTCAGTGCTGGTGATTGGAGGCGTGAAGCTGGGAGTACTGTGTGAGGTGGTCTCAGTGGTGAAGATTGAAGCGATGAAGCTGGGAATAGTGTGTGAGGTTGTCTCGGTGGTGGGGATTGAAGAGGTGAAGCTGGGAATACTGTGTGTGGTGGTCTCAGTTGTGGGGATTGAAGAGGTGAAGATGGGAGAACTGTGTGGGGTGGTCTCGGTTGTTTGGATTGAAGAGGTGAAGCTGGGAGTACTATATGAGGTGGTCTCAGTGGTGAAGATTGAAGAGGTGAAGCTGGGAGTAGTGTTTGAGGTGATCTCGGAGGTGGGGATTGAAGAGGTGAGGCTGGGAGTACTACGTGAGGTGGTCTCGGTGGTAGGGATGGAAGAGGTGAAGCTGGGAGTTCTGTGTGAGGTGGTCACAGTGGTGTGGATTGAAGAGGCAAAGCTTGGAGTACTGTGTGATGTGGTCTCAGTAGTGAAGATTGAAGAGGTGAAGTGGGGAATACTGTGTGAGGTTGTCTCGGTGGTAGGAATTGAAGAGGTGAAAGTGGGAGTACTGTGTGAGGTGGTCTTGGTGGCAGCTATCGATGGGGTGAAGCTGGAAGTAGTGTGTAAAGTGGTCTCCGTGGTGAAGATTCTAGATGTGAAGCTGGGAGTACTCAGTAAGGTGGTCGCGGTCGTAGGGATTGAAGAGGTGAAGTTGTGAGTAATATTTGAGGTTGTCTCTGTGGTGAAGATTGAAGAGGTGAAGCTGGGAGTACTGTGTGAGGTGGTCTCAGTGGTGGCTATTGAAGAGGTAGAGTTGGGAGGACTGTGTGAGGCGGTCACAGTGGTTAATATTGAAGAGGTGAAGCTGGGGGTACTGTGTGAGGTGTTCTCTGTGGTGGGGATTGAAGAGGTAAAGCTCAGAGTACTGTCTGAGGTGGTCTTAGTGGTGGGGATTGAAGAAGTGAAGTTGGGAGTACTGTTTGAGGTGGTCTCAGTGGTGAAGATTGAATCGGTGACGCTAGGAGTACTGTGTGAGGTGGTCTTGGTGGTGAATATTGAAGAGATGAAGCTTGTAGTAGTGTGTAAGGTGGTCTCAGTGTTGGGTATTGAAGAGGTGAAGCTGGGAGTACTGTGTGAGGTGGTTTTGGTGGTGGGCATTGAAGAGGTGAAGATGGGAGAGCTGTATGAGGTGAAGTCGGTGTTGGGTATTGAAGAGGTGAAGCTGGGAGTGCTGTGTGAGGTGGTCTCTGCGGTGAACATTGAAGAGGTGAAGCCGGCAGTACTGTGTGAGGTGGTCTCAGTGGTGGTGATTAAAGAGGTGAAGCTGGGAGTAGTGTGTGAGGTGGTCGCAGTGCTGGTGATTGAAGAGGTGAAATTGGGAGTACTGAGTGAGGTGGTCTCAGTGCTGGGGAATGAAGAGGTGAAGCTGGGAGTACTGTGTGAAGTGGTCTCAGGGGTGGGGATTGAAAAGGTGATGCTAGGAGTACTGTGTGAGGTGGTCTTGGTGCTGGTGATTGAAGAGGTAAAATTGGGAGTACTGTGTGAGGTGGTCTCGGTGGTGGGGATTGAAGAGGTGACGCTAGGAATACTGTGTGAGGTGGTCTTGGTGCTGGTGATTGAAGAGGTGAAGCTGGGAGTACTGTGTGAGATGGTCTTGGTGGTGGGGATTGAAGAGGTGAAGCTGGGAGTAGTGTGTGAGGTGGTCTCAGTGCTGGTGATTGAAGAGGTGAAATTGGGAGTACTGAGTGAGGTGGTCTCAGTGCTGGGGATTGAAGAGGTGAAGCTGGGAGTACTGTGTGAAGTGATCTCAGGGGTGGGGATTGAAGAGGTGATGCTACGAGTACTGTGTGAGGTGGTTTTGGTGCTGGTGATTGAAGAAGTGAAGCTGGGAGTACTATGTGAGGTGGTCTCGGTGCTAGTCATTGAAGAAGTGAAGCTGGGAGTACTGTGTGAGGTGGTCTCGTTGCTCGTGATTGAAGAGGTGACACTGGGAGTACTGTGTGAGGTAGTCTCAGTGCTGGTGACTGAAGAGGTGAAATCGGGAGTACTGTGTGAGGTGGTCTCTGTGGTGAAGATTGAAGAGATGAAGCTGGGAGTACTGTGTGAGGTGGTCTCAGTGCTGGTGATTGAAGAGGTGAAATTGGGCGTACTGGGTGAGGTGGTCTCGGTGGTGGGGATTGAAGAGGTGACGCTGGGAGTACTGTGTAGGGTGGTCTCGGTGCTGGTGATTGAAGAGGTGAAATCGGGAGTACTGTGTGAGGTGGTCTTGGTGCTGGTGATTGAAGAGGTGAAATCGGGAGTACTGTGTGAGGTGGTCTTGGTGCTGGTGATTGAAGAGGTGAAGCGGGGAGTACTGTGTGAGATCGTCTGGGTGCTGGTGATTGAAGAGGTGAACCTGGGAGTACTGTGCGAGGTGCTCTCAGTGGTGGGGATTGAAGAGGTGAAATTGGGAGTACTTTGTGAAGTGATCTCAGTGCTGGTGATTGAAGAGGTGAAACTGGGAGTGCTGTGTGAGATGGTCTCGGTGGTGGGGATTGAAGAAGTGACGCTGGAAGTACTGTGTGAGATCGTCTCAGTGCTGGTGATTGAAGAGGTGAAGCTGGGAATACTGTGTGAGGTGGTCTCTGTGGTCTCAGTGGTAGGGATTGAAGAGGTAAAGCTGGGAGTACTGTGTGAGGTGGTCTTGGTACTGGTGATTGAAGAGGTGAAGCTGGGAGTACTGTGTGAGGTGCTCTCAGTGGTAGGGATTGAAGAGGTGACACTGGGAGTACTGTGTGAGGTAGTCTCAGTGCTGGTGATTGAAGAGGTGAAATCGGGAGTACTGTGTGAGGTGGTCTCTGTGGTGAAGACTGAAGAGGTGAAGCTGGGAGTACTATGTGAGGCGGTCTCGGCGGTGGGGATTGAAGAGGTGACGCTGGGAGTACTGTGTGAGGTGGTCTCGGTGCTGGTGATTGAAGAGGTGACGCTGGGAGTACTGTGTGAGGTGGTCTCGGTGCCGGTGATTGAAGAAGTGAAGCTGGGAGTACTGTGTGAGGTGGTCTCAGTGCTGGTGATTGAAGAGGTGAAATTGGGCATACTGGGTGAGGTGGTCTCGGTGGTGGGGATTGAAGAGGTGACACTGGGAGTCCTGTGTAAGGTGGTCTCGGTGCTGGTGATGGAAGAGGTGAAATTGGGAGTACTGTGTGGGGTGGTCTTGGTGGTGGGGATTGAAGAGATGACACTGGGAGTACTGTGTGAGGTTGTATCAGTGCTGGTGATTGAAGAAGTGAAGCTGGGAGTACTGTGTGTGGTGGTCTCAGTGCTGGTGATTGAAGAGGTGAAGCTGAGAGTACTGTGCAAGATGGTCTCAGTGCTGGTGATTGGAGGCATGAAGCTGGGAGTACTGTGTGAGGTGGTCTCGGTGCTGGTGATTGGAGGCATGAAGCTGGGATTACTGCGTGAGGTCCTCTCGGTGCTGGTGATTGAAGAGGTGAAGCTGAGAGTACTGTGTGAGGTGGTCTCAGTGCTGGTGATTGGAGGCGTGAAGCTGGGAGTACTGTGTGAGGTGGTCTCAGTGGTGAAGATTGAAGCGATGAAGCTGGGAATAGTGTGTGAGGTTGTCTCGGTGGTGGGGATTGAAGAGGTGAAGCTGGGAATACTGTGTGTGGTGGTCTCAGTTGTGGGGATTGAAGAGGTGAAGATGGGAGAACTGTGTGGGGTGGTCTCGGTTGTTTGGATTGAAGAGGTGAAGCTGGGAGTACTATATGAGGTGGTCTCAGTGGTGAAGGTTGAAGAGGTGAAGCTGGGAGTAGTGTTTGAGGTGATCTCGGAGGTGGGGATTGAAGAGGTGAGGCTGGGAGTACTACGTGAGGTGGTCTCGGTGGTAGGGATGGAAGAGGTGAAGCTGGGAGTTCTGTGTGAGGTGGTCACAGTGGTGTGGATTGAAGAGGCAAAGCTTGGAGTACTGTGTGATGTGGTCTCAGTAGTGAAGATTGAAGAGGTGAAGTGGGGAATACTGTGTGAGGTTGTCTCGGTGGTAGGAATTGAAGAGGTGAAAGTGGGAGTACTGTGTGAGGTGGTCTTGGTGGCAGCTATCGATGGGGTGAAGCTGGAAGTAGTGTGTAAAGTGGTCTCCGTGGTGAAGATTCTAGATGTGAAGCTGGGAGTACTCAGTAAGGTGGTCGCGGTCGTAGGGATTGAAGAGGTGAAGTTGTGAGTAATATTTGAGGTTGTCTCTGTGGTGAAGATTGAAGAGGTGAAGCTGGGAGTACTGTGTGAGGTGGTCTCAGTGGTGGCTATTGAAGAGGTAGAGTTGGGAGGACTGTGTGAGGCGGTCACAGTGGTTAATATTGAAGAGGTGAAGCTGGGGGTACTGTGTGAGGTGTTCTCTGTGGTGGGGATTGAAGAGGTAAAGCTCAGAGTACTGTCTGAGGTGGTCTTAGTGGTGGGGATTGAAGAAGTGAAGTTGGGAGTACTGTTTGAGGTGGTCTCAGTGGTGAAGATTGAATCGGTGACGCTAGGAGTACTGTGTGAGGTGGTCTTGGTGGTGAATATTGAAGAGATGAAGCTTGTAGTAGTGTGTAAGGTGGTCTCAGTGTTGGGTATTGAAGAGGTGAAGCTGGGAGTACTGTGTGAGGTGGTTTTGGTGGTGGGCATTGAAGAGGTGAAGATGGGAGAGCTGTATGAGGTGAAGTCGGTGTTGGGTATTGAAGAGGTGAAGCTGGGAGTGCTGTGTGAGGTGGTCTCTGCGGTGAACATTGAAGAGGTGAAGCCGGCAGTACTGTGTGAGGTGGTCTCAGTGGTGGTGATTAAAGAGGTGAAGCTGGGAGTAGTGTGTGAGGTGGTCGCAGTGCTGGTGATTGAAGAGGTGAAATTGGGAGTACTGAGTGAGGTGGTCTCAGTGCTGGGGAATGAAGAGGTGAAGCTGGGAGTACTGTGTGAAGTGGTCTCAGGGGTGGGGATTGAAAAGGTGATGCTAGGAGTACTGTGTGAGGTGGTCTTGGTGCTGGTGATTGAAGAGGTAAAATTGGGAGTACTGTGTGAGGTGGTCTCGGTGGTGGGGATTGAAGAGGTGACGCTAGGAATACTGTGTGAGGTGGTCTTGGTGCTGGTGATTGAAGAGGTGAAGCTGGGAGTACTGTGTGAGATGGTCTTGGTGGTGGGGATTGAAGAGGTGAAGCTGGGAGTAGTGTGTGAGGTGGTCTCAGTGCTGGTGATTGAAGAGGTGAAATTGGGAGTACTGAGTGAGGTGGTCTCAGTGCTGGGGATTGAAGAGGTGAAGCTGGGAGTACTGTGTGAAGTGATCTCAGGGGTGGGGATTGAAGAGGTGATGCTACGAGTACTGTGTGAGGTGGCTTTGGTGCTGGTGATTGAAGAAGTGAAGCTGGGAGTACTATGTGAGGTGGTCTCGGTGCTAGTCATTGAAGAAGTGAAGCTGGGAGTACTGTGTGAGGTGGTCTCGTTGCTCGTGATTGAAGAGGTGACACTGGGAGTACTGTGTGAGGTAGTCTCAGTGCTGGTGACTGAAGAGGTGAAATCGGGAGTACTGTGTGAGGTGGTCTCTGTGGTGAAGATTGAAGAGATGAAGCTGGGAGTACTGTGTGAGGTGGTCTCAGTGCTGGTGATTGAAGAGGTGAAATTGGGCGTACTGGGTGAGGTGGTCTCGGTGGTGGGGATTGAAGAGGTGACGCTGGGAGTACTGTGTAGGGTGGTCTCGGTGCTGGTGATTGAAGAGGTGAAATCGGGAGTACTGTGTGAGGTGGTCTTGGTGCTGGTGATTGAAGAGGTGAAATCGGGAGTACTGTGTGAGGTGGTCTTGGTGCTGGTGATTGAAGAGGTGAAGCGGGGAGTACTGTGTGAGATCGTCTGGGTGCTGGTGATTGAAGAGGTGAACCTGGGAGTACTGTGCGAGGTGCTCTCAGTGGTGGGGATTGAAGAGGTGAAATTGGGAGTACTTTGTGAAGTGATCTCAGTGCTGGTGATTGAAGAGGTGAAACTGGGAGTGCTGTGTGAGATGGTCTCGGTGGTGGGGATTGAAGAAGTGACGCTGGAAGTACTGTGTGAGATCGTCTCAGTGCTGGTGATTGAAGAGGTGAAGCTGGGAATACTGTGTGAGGTGGTCTCTGTGGTCTCAGTGGTAGGGATTGAAGAGGTAAAGCTGGGAGTACTGTGTGAGGTGGTCTTGGTACTGGTGATTGAAGAGGTGAAGCTGGGAGTACTGTGTGAGGTGCTCTCAGTGGTAGGGATTGAAGAGGTGACACTGGGAGTACTGTGTGAGGTAGTCTCAGTGCTGGTGATTGAAGAGGTGAAATCGGGAGTACTGTGTGAGGTGGTCTCTGTGGTGAAGACTGAAGAGGTGAAGCTGGGAGTACTATGTGAGGCGGTCTCGGCGGTGGGGATTGAAGAGGTGACGCTGGGAGTACTGTGTGAGGTGGTCTCGGTGCTGGTGATTGAAGAGGTGACGCTGGGAGTACTGTGTGAGGTGGTCTCGGTGCCGGTGATTGAAGAAGTGAAGCTGGGAGTACTGTGTGAGGTGGTCTCAGTGCTGGTGATTGAAGAGGTGAAATTGGGCATACTGGGTGAGGTGGTCTCGGTGGTGGGGATTGAAGAGGTGACACTGGGAGTCCTGTGTAAGGTGGTCTCAGTGCTGGTGATGGAAGAGGTGAAATTGGGAGTACTGTGTGGGGTGGTCTTGGTGGTGGGGATTGAAGAGATGACACTGGGAGTACTGTGTGAGGTTGTATCAGTGCTGGTGATTGAAGAAGTGAAGCTGGGAGTACTGTGTGTGGTGGTCTCAGTGCTGGTGATTGAAGAGGTGAAGCTGAGAGTACTGTGCAAGATGGTCTCAGTGCTGGTGATTGGAGGCATGAAGCTGGGAGTACTGTGTGAGGTGGTCTCGGTGCTGGTGATTGGAGGCATGAAGCTGGGATTACTGCGTGAGGTCCTCTCGGTGCTGGTGATTGAAGAGGTGAAGCTGAGAGTACTGTGTGAGGTGGTCTCAGTGCTGGTGATTGGAGGCGTGAAGCTGGGAGTACTGTGTGAGGTGGTCTCAGTGGTGAAGATTGAAGCGATGAAGCTGGGAATAGTGTGTGAGGTTGTCTCGGTGGTGGGGATTGAAGAGGTGAAGCTGGGAATACTGTGTGTGGTGGTCTCAGTTGTGGGGATTGAAGAGGTGAAGATGGGAGAACTGTGTGGGGTGGTCTCGGTTGTTTGGATTGAAGAGGTGAAGCTGGGAGTACTATATGAGGTGGTCTCAGTGGTGAAGATTGAAGAGGTGAAGCTGGGAGTAGTGTTTGAGGTGATCTCGGAGGTGGGGATTGAAGAGGTGAGGCTGGGAGTACTACGTGAGGTGGTCTCGGTGGTAGGGATGGAAGAGGTGAAGCTGGGAGTTCTGTGTGAGGTGGTCACAGTGGTGTGGATTGAAGAGGCAAAGCTTGGAGTACTGTGTGATGTGGTCTCAGTAGTGAAGATTGAAGAGGTGAAGTGGGGAATACTGTGTGAGGTTGTCTCGGTGGTAGGAATTGAAGAGGTGAAAGTGGGAGTACTGTGTGAGGTGGTCTTGGTGGCAGCTATTGATGGGGTGAAGCTGGAAGTAGTGTGTAAAGTGGTCTCCGTGGTGAAGATTCTAGATGTGAAGCTGGGAGTACTCAGTAAGGTGGTCGCGGTCGTAGGGATTGAAGAGGTGAAGTTGTGAGTAATATTTGAGGTTGTCTCTGTGGTGAAGATTGAAGAGGTGAAGCTGGGAGTACTGTGTGAGGTGGTCTCAGTGGTGGCTATTGAAGAGGTAGAGTTGGGAGGACTGTGTGAGGCGGTCACAGTGGTTAATATTGAAGAGGTGAAGCTGGGGGTACTGTGTGAGGTGTTCTCTGTGGTGGGGATTGAAGAGGTAAAGCTCAGAGTACTGTCTGAGGTGGTCTTAGTGGTGGGGATTGAAGAAGTGAAGTTGGGAGTACTGTTTGAGGTGGTCTCAGTGGTGAAGATTGAATCGGTGACGCTAGGAGTACTGTGTGAGGTGGTCTTGGTGGTGAATATTGAAGAGATGAAGCTTGTAGTAGTGTGTAAGGTGGTCTCAGTGTTGGGTATTGAAGAGGTGAAGCTGGGAGTACTGTGTGAGGTGGTTTTGGTGGTGGGCATTGAAGAGGTGAAGATGGGAGAGCTGTATGAGGTGAAGTCGGTGTTGGGTATTGAAGAGGTGAAGCTGGGAGTGCTGTGTGAGGTGGTCTCTGCGGTGAACATTGAAGAGGTGAAGCCGGCAGTACTGTGTGAGGTGGTCTCAGTGGTGGTGATTAAAGAGGTGAAGCTGGGAGTAGTGTGTGAGGTGGTCGCAGTGCTGGTGATTGAAGAGGTGAAATTGGGAGTACTGAGTGAGGTGGTCTCAGTGCTGGGGAATGAAGAGGTGAAGCTGGGAGTACTGTGTGAAGTGGTCTCAGGGGTGGGGATTGAAAAGGTGATGCTAGGAGTACTGTGTGAGGTGGTCTTGGTGCTGGTGATTGAAGAGGTAAAATTGGGAGTACTGTGTGAGGTGGTCTCGGTGGTGGGGATTGAAGAGGTGACGCTAGGAATACTGTGTGAGGTGGTCTTGGTGCTGGTGATTGAAGAGGTGAAGCTGGGAGTACTGTGTGAGATGGTCTTGGTGGTGGGGATTGAAGAGGTGAAGCTGGGAGTAGTGTGTGAGGTGGTCTCAGTGCTGGTGATTGAAGAGGTGAAATTGGGAGTACTGAGTGAGGTGGTCTCAGTGCTGGGGATTGAAGAGGTGAAGCTGGGAGTACTGTGTGAAGTGATCTCAGGGGTGGGGATTGAAGAGGTGATGCTACGAGTACTGTGTGAGGTGGCTTTGGTGCTGGTGATTGAAGAAGTGAAGCTGGGAGTACTATGTGAGGTGGTCTCGGTGCTAGTCATTGAAGAAGTGAAGCTGGGAGTACTGTGTGAGGTGGTCTCGTTGCTCGTGATTGAAGAGGTGACACTGGGAGTACTGTGTGAGGTAGTCTCAGTGCTGGTGACTGAAGAGGTGAAATCGGGAGTACTGTGTGAGGTGGTCTCTGTGGTGAAGATTGAAGAGATGAAGCTGGGAGTACTGTGTGAGGTGGTCTCAGTGCTGGTGATTGAAGAGGTGAAATTGGGCGTACTGGGTGAGGTGGTCTCGGTGGTGGGGATTGAAGAGGTGACGCTGGGAGTACTGTGTAGGGTGGTCTCGGTGCTGGTGATTGAAGAGGTGAAATCGGGAGTACTGTGTGAGGTGGTCTTGGTGCTGGTGATTGAAGAGGTGAAATCGGGAGTACTGTGTGAGGTGGTCTTGGTGCTGGTGATTGAGGAGGTGAAGCGGGGAGTACTGTGTGAGATCGTCTGGGTGCTGGTGATTGAAGAGGTGAACCTGGGAGTACTGTGCGAGGTCCTCTCAGTGGTGGGGATTGAAGAGGTGAAATTGGGAGTACTTTGTGAAGTGATCTCAGTGCTGGTGATTGAAGAGGTGAAACTGGGAGTGCTGTGTGAGATGGTCTCGGTGGTGGGGATTGAAGAAGTGACGCTGGAAGTACTGTGTGAGATCGTCTCAGTGCTGGTGATTGAAGAGGTGAAGCTGGGAATACTGTGTGAGGTGGTCTCTGTGGTCTCAGTGGTAGGGATTGAAGAGGTAAAGCTGGGAGTACTGTGTGAGGTGGTCTTGGTACTGGTGATTGAAGAGGTGAAGCTGGGAGTACTGTGTGAGGTGCTCTCAGTGGTAGGGATTGAAGAGGTGACACTGGGAGTACTGTGTGAGGTAGTCTCAGTGCTGGTGATTGAAGAGGTGAAATCGGGAGTACTGTGTGAGGTGGTCTCTGTGGTGAAGACTGAAGAGGTGAAGCTGGGAGTACTATGTGAGGTGGTCTCGGCGGTGGGGATTGAAGAGGTGACGCTGGGAGTACTGTGTGAGGTGGTCTCGGTGCTGGTGATTGAAGAGGTGACGCTGGGAGTACTGTGTGAGGTGGTCTCGGTGCCGGTGATTGAAGAAGTGAAGCTGGGAGTACTGTGTGAGGTGGTCTCAGTGCTGGTGATTGAAGAGGTGAAATTGGGCATACTGGGTGAGGTGGTCTCGGTGGTGGGGATTGAAGAGGTGACACTGGGAGTCCTGTGTAAGGTGGTCTCGGTGCTGGTGATGGAAGAGGTGAAATTGGGAGTACTGTGTGGGGTGGTCTTGGTGGTGGGGATTGAAGAGATGACACTGGGAGTACTGTGTGAGGTTGTATCAGTGCTGGTGATTGAAGAAGTGAAGCTGGGAATACTGTGTGTGGTGGTCTCAGTGCTGGTGATTGAAGAGGTGAAGCTGAGAGTACTGTGCAAGATGGTCTCAGTGCTGGTGATTGGAGGCATGAAGCTGGGAGTACTGTGTGAGGTGGTCTCGGTGCTGGTGATTGGAGGCATGAAGCTGGGATTACTGTGTGAGGTCCTCTCGGTGCTGGTGATTGAAGAGGTGAAGCTGAGAGTACTGTGTGAGGTGGTCTCAGTGCTGGTGATTGGAGGCGTGAAGCTGGGAGTACTGTGTGAGGTGGTCTCAGTGGTGAAGATTGAAGCGATGAAGCTGGGAATAGTGTGTGAGGTTGTCTCGGTGGTGGGGATTGAAGAGGTGAAGCTGGGAATACTGTGTGTGGTGGTCTCAGTTGTGGGGATTGAAGAGGTGAAGATGGGAGAACTGTGTGGGGTGGTCTCGGTTGTTTGGATTGAAGAGGTGAAGCTGGGAGTACTATATGAGGTGGTCTCAGTGGTGAAGGTTGAAGAGGTGAAGCTGGGAGTAGTGTTTGAGGTGATCTCGGAGGTGGGGATTGAAGAGGTGAGGCTGGGAGTACTACGTGAGGTGGTCTCGGTGGTAGGGATGGAAGAGGTGAAGCTGGGAGTTCTGTGTGAGGTGGTCACAGTGGTGTGGATTGAAGAGGCAAAGCTTGGAGTACTGTGTGATGTGGTCTCAGTAGTGAAGATTGAAGAGGTGAAGTGGGGAATACTGTGTGAGGTTGTCTCGGTGGTAGGAATTGAAGAGGTGAAAGTGGGAGTACTGTGTGAGGTGGTCTTGGTGGCAGCTATCGATGGGGTGAAGCTGGAAGTAGTGTGTAAAGTGGTCTCCGTGGTGAAGATTCTAGATGTGAAGCTGGGAGTACTCAGTAAGGTGGTCGCGGTCGTAGGGATTGAAGAGGTGAAGTTGTGAGTAATATTTGAGGTTGTCTCTGTGGTGAAGATTGAAGAGGTGAAGCTGGGAGTACTGTGTGAGGTGGTCTCAGTGGTGGCTATTGAAGAGGTAGAGTTGGGAGGACTGTGTGAGGCGGTCACAGTGGTTAATATTGAAGAGGTGAAGCTGGGGGTACTGTGTGAGGTGTTCTCTGTGGTGGGGATTGAAGAGGTAAAGCTCAGAGTACTGTCTGAGGTGGTCTTAGTGGTGGGGATTGAAGAAGTGAAGTTGGGAGTACTGTTTGAGGTGGTCTCAGTGGTGAAGATTGAATCGGTGACGCTAGGAGTACTGTGTGAGGTGGTCTTGGTGGTGAATATTGAAGAGATGAAGCTTGTAGTAGTGTGTAAGGTGGTCTCAGTGTTGGGTATTGAAGAGGTGAAGCTGGGAGTACTGTGTGAGGTGGTTTTGGTGGTGGGCATTGAAGAGGTGAAGATGGGAGAGCTGTATGAGGTGAAGTCGGTGTTGGGTATTGAAGAGGTGAAGCTGGGAGTGCTGTGTGAGGTGGTCTCTGCGGTGAACATTGAAGAGGTGAAGCCGGCAGTACTGTGTGAGGTGGTCTCAGTGGTGGTGATTAAAGAGGTGAAGCTGGGAGTAGTGTGTGAGGTGGTCGCAGTGCTGGTGATTGAAGAGGTGAAATTGGGAGTACTGAGTGAGGTGGTCTCAGTGCTGGGGAATGAAGAGGTGAAGCTGGGAGTACTGTGTGAAGTGGTCTCAGGGGTGGGGATTGAAAAGGTGATGCTAGGAGTACTGTGTGAGGTGGTCTTGGTGCTGGTGATTGAAGAGGTAAAATTGGGAGTACTGTGTGAGGTGGTCTCGGTGGTGGGGATTGAAGAGGTGACGCTAGGAATACTGTGTGAGGTGGTCTTGGTGCTGGTGATTGAAGAGGTGAAGCTGGGAGTACTGTGTGAGATGGTCTTGGTGGTGGGGATTGAAGAGGTGAAGCTGGGAGTAGTGTGTGAGGTGGTCTCAGTGCTGGTGATTGAAGAGGTGAAATTGGGAGTACTGAGTGAGGTGGTCTCAGTGCTGGGGATTGAAGAGGTGAAGCTGGGAGTACTGTGTGAAGTGATCTCAGGGGTGGGGATTGAAGAGGTGATGCTACGAGTACTGTGTGAGGTGGCTTTGGTGCTGGTGATTGAAGAAGTGAAGCTGGGAGTACTATGTGAGGTGGTCTCGGTGCTAGTCATTGAAGAAGTGAAGCTGGGAGTACTGTGTGAGGTGGTCTCGTTGCTCGTGATTGAAGAGGTGACACTGGGAGTACTGTGTGAGGTAGTCTCAGTGCTGGTGACTGAAGAGGTGAAATCGGGAGTACTGTGTGAGGTGGTCTCTGTGGTGAAGATTGAAGAGATGAAGCTGGGAGTACTGTGTGAGGTGGTCTCAGTGCTGGTGATTGAAGAGGTGAAATTGGGCGTACTGGGTGAGGTGGTCTCGGTGGTGGGGATTGAAGAGGTGACGCTGGGAGTACTGTGTAGGGTGGTCTCGGTGCTGGTGATTGAAGAGGTGAAATCGGGAGTACTGTGTGAGGTGGTCTTGGTGCTGGTGATTGAAGAGGTGAAATCGGGAGTACTGTGTGAGGTGGTCTTGGTGCTGGTGATTGAAGAGGTGAAGCGGGGAGTACTGTGTGAGATCGTCTGGGTGCTGGTGATTGAAGAGGTGAACCTGGGAGTACTGTGCGAGGTGCTCTCAGTGGTGGGGATTGAAGAGGTGAAATTGGGAGTACTTTGTGAAGTGATCTCAGTGCTGGTGATTGAAGAGGTGAAACTGGGAGTGCTGTGTGAGATGGTCTCGGTGGTGGGGATTGAAGAAGTGACGCTGGAAGTACTGTGTGAGATCGTCTCAGTGCTGGTGATTGAAGAGGTGAAGCTGGGAATACTGTGTGAGGTGGTCTCTGTGGTCTCAGTGGTAGGGATTGAAGAGGTAAAGCTGGGAGTACTGTGTGAGGTGGTCTTGGTACTGGTGATTGAAGAGGTGAAGCTGGGAGTACTGTGTGAGGTGCTCTCAGTGGTAGGGATTGAAGAGGTGACACTGGGAGTACTGTGTGAGGTAGTCTCAGTGCTGGTGATTGAAGAGGTGAAATCGGGAGTACTGTGTGAGGTGGTCTCTGTGGTGAAGACTGAAGAGGTGAGGCTGGGAGTACTATGTGAGGCGGTCTCGGCGGTGGGGATTGAAGAGGTGACGCTGGGAGTACTGTGTGAGGTGGTCTCGGTGCTGGTGATTGAAGAGGTGACGCTGGGAGTACTGTGTGAGGTGGTCTCGGTGCCGGTGATTGAAGAAGTGAAGCTGGGAGTACTGTGTGAGGTGGTCTCAGTGCTGGTGATTGAAGAGGTGAAATTGGGCATACTGGGTGAGGTGGTCTCGGTGGTGGGGATTGAAGAGGTGACACTGGGAGTCCTGTGTAAGGTGGTCTCAGTGCTGGTGATGGAAGAGGTGAAATTGGGAGTACTGTGTGGGGTGGTCTTGGTGGTGGGGATTGAAGAGATGACACTGGGAGTACTGTGTGAGGTTGTATCAGTGCTGGTGATTGAAGAAGTGAAGCTGGGAGTACTGTGTGTGGTGGTCTCAGTGCTGGTGATTGAAGAGGTGAAGCTGAGAGTACTGTGCAAGATGGTCTCAGTGCTGGTGATTGGAGGCATGAAGCTGGGAGTACTGTGTGAGGTGGTCTCGGTGCTGGTGATTGGAGGCATGAAGCTGGGATTACTGCGTGAGGTCCTCTCGGTGCTGGTGATTGAAGAAGTGAAGCTGAGAGTACTGTGTGAGGTGGTCTCAGTGCTGGTGATTGGAGGCGTGAAGCTGGGAGTACTGTGTGAGGTGGTCTCAGTGGTGAAGATTGAAGCGATGAAGCTGGGAATAGTGTGTGAGGTTGTCTCGGTGGTGGGGATTGAAGAGGTGAAGCTGGGAATACTGTGTGTGGTGGTCTCAGTTGTGGGGATTGAAGAGGTGAAGATGGGAGAACTGTGTGGGGTGGTCTCGGTTGTTTGGATTGAAGAGGTGAAGCTGGGAGTACTATATGAGGTGGTCTCAGTGGTGAAGATTGAAGAGGTGAAGCTGGGAGTAGTGTTTGAGGTGATCTCGGAGGTGGGGATTGAAGAGGTGAGGCTGGGAGTACTACGTGAGGTGGTCTCGGTGGTAGGGATGGAAGAGGTGAAGCTGGGAGTTCTGTGTGAGGTGGTCACAGTGGTGTGGATTGAAGAGGCAAAGCTTGGAGTACTGTGTGATGTGGTCTCAGTAGTGAAGATTGAAGAGGTGAAGTGGGGAATACTGTGTGAGGTTGTCTCGGTGGTAGGAATTGAAGAGGTGAAAGTGGGAGTACTGTGTGAGGTGGTCTTGGTGGCAGCTATTGATGGGGTGAAGCTGGAAGTAGTGTGTAAAGTGGTCTCCGTGGTGAAGATTCTAGATGTGAAGCTGGGAGTACTCAGTAAGGTGGTCGCGGTCGTAGGAATTGAAGAGGTGAAGTTGTGAGTAATATTTGAGGTTGTCTCTGTGGTGAAGATTGAAGAGGTGAAGCTGGGAGTACTGTGTGAGGTGGTCTCAGTGGTGGCTATTGAAGAGGTAGAGTTGGGAGGACTGTGTGAGGCGGTCACAGTGGTTAATATTGAAGAGGTGAAGCTGGGGGTACTGTGTGAGGTGTTCTCTGTGGTGGGGATTGAAGAGGTAAAGCTCAGAGTACTGTCTGAGGTGGTCTTAGTGGTGGGGATTGAAGAAGTGAAGTTGGGAGTACTGTTTGAGGTGGTCTCAGTGGTGAAGATTGAATCGGTGACGCTAGGAGTACTGTGTGAGGTGGTCTTGGTGGTGAATATTGAAGAGATGAAGCTTGTAGTAGTGTGTAAGGTGGTCTCAGTGTTGGGTATTGAAGAGGTGAAGCTGGGAGTACTGTGTGAGGTGGTTTTGGTGGTGGGCATTGAAGAGGTGAAGATGGGAGAGCTGTATGAGGTGAAGTCGGTGTTGGGTATTGAAGAGGTGAAGCTGGGAGTGCTGTGTGAGGTGGTCTCTGCGGTGAACATTGAAGAGGTGAAGCCGGCAGTACTGTGTGAGGTGGTCTCAGTGGTGGTGATTAAAGAGGTGAAGCTGGGAGTAGTGTGTGAGGTGGTCGCAGTGCTGGTGATTGAAGAGGTGAAATTGGGAGTACTGAGTGAGGTGGTCTCAGTGCTGGGGAATGAAGAGGTGAAGCTGGGAGTACTGTGTGAAGTGGTCTCAGGGGTGGGGATTGAAAAGGTGATGCTAGGAGTACTGTGTGAGGTGGTCTTGGTGCTGGTGATTGAAGAGGTAAAATTGGGAGTACTGTGTGAGGTGGTCTCGGTGGTGGGGATTGAAGAGGTGACGCTAGGAATACTGTGTGAGGTGGTCTTGGTGCTGGTGATTGAAGAGGTGAAGCTGGGAGTACTGTGTGAGATGGTCTTGGTGGTGGGGATTGAAGAGGTGAAGCTGGGAGTAGTGTGTGAGGTGGTCTCAGTGCTGGTGATTGAAGAGGTGAAATTGGGAGTACTGAGTGAGGTGGTCTCAGTGCTGGGGATTGAAGAGGTGAAGCTGGGAGTACTGTGTGAAGTGATCTCAGGGGTGGGGATTGAAGAGGTGATGCTACGAGTACTGTGTGAGGTGGTTTTGGTGCTGGTGATTGAAGAAGTGAAGCTGGGAGTACTATGTGAGGTGGTCTCGGTGCTAGTCATTGAAGAAGTGAAGCTGGGAGTACTGTGTGAGGTGGTCTCGTTGCTCGTGATTGAAGAGGTGACACTGGGAGTACTGTGTGAGGTAGTCTCAGTGCTGGTGACTGAAGAGGTGAAATCGGGAGTACTGTGTGAGGTGGTCTCTGTGGTGAAGATTGAAGAGATGAAGCTGGGAGTACTGTGTGAGGTGGTCTCAGTGCTGGTGATTGAAGAGGTGAAATTGGGCGTACTGGGTGAGGTGGTCTCGGTGGTGGGGATTGAAGAGGTGACGCTGGGAGTACTGTGTAGGGTGGTCTCGGTGCTGGTGATTGAAGAGGTGAAATCGGGAGTACTGTGTGAGGTGGTCTTGGTGCTGGTGATTGAAGAGGTGAAATCGGGAGTACTGTGTGAGGTGGTCTTGGTGCTGGTGATTGAGGAGGTGAAGCGGGGAGTACTGTGTGAGATCGTCTGGGTGCTGGTGATTGAAGAGGTGAACCTGGGAGTACTGTGCGAGGTGCTCTCAGTGGTGGGGATTGAAGAGGTGAAATTGGGAGTACTTTGTGAAGTGATCTCAGTGCTGGTGATTGAAGAGGTGAAACTGGGAGTGCTGTGTGAGATGGTCTCGGTGGTGGGGATTGAAGAAGTGACGCTGGAAGTACTGTGTGAGATCGTCTCAGTGCTGGTGATTGAAGAGGTGAAGCTGGGAATACTGTGTGAGGTGGTCTCTGTGGTCTCAGTGGTAGGGATTGAAGAGGTAAAGCTGGGAGTACTGTGTGAGGTGGTCTTGGTACTGGTGATTGAAGAGGTGAAGCTGGGAGTACTGTGTGAGGTGCTCTCAGTGGTAGGGATTGAAGAGGTGACACTGGGAGTACTGTGTGAGGTAGTCTCAGTGCTGGTGATTGAAGAGGTGAAATCGGGAGTACTGTGTGAGGTGGTCTCTGTGGTGAAGACTGAAGAGGTGAAGCTGGGAGTACTATGTGAGGTGGTCTCGGCGGTGGGGATTGAAGAGGTGACGCTGGGAGTACTGTGTGAGGTGGTCTCGGTGCTGGTGATTGAAGAGGTGACGCTGGGAGTACTGTGTGAGGTGGTCTCGGTGCCGGTGATTGAAGAAGTGAAGCTGGGAGTACTGTGTGAGGTGGTCTCAGTGCTGGTGATTGAAGAGGTGAAATTGGGCATACTGGGTGAGGTGGTCTCGGTGGTGGGGATTGAAGAGGTGACACTGGGAGTCCTGTGTAAGGTGGTCTCGGTGCTGGTGATGGAAGAGGTGAAATTGGGAGTACTGTGTGGGGTGGTCTTGGTGGTGGGGATTGAAGAGATGACACTGGGAGTACTGTGTGAGGTTGTATCAATGCTGGTGATTGAAGAAGTGAAGCTGGGAATACTGTGTGTGGTGGTCTCAGTGCTGGTGATTGAAGAGGTGAAGCTGAGAGTACTGTGCAAGATGGTCTCAGTGCTGGTGATTGGAGGCATGAAGCTGGGAGTACTGTGTGAGGTGGTCTCGGTGCTGGTGATTGGAGGCATGAAGCTGGGATTACTGTGTGAGGTCCTCTCGGTGCTGGTGATTGAAGAGGTGAAGCTGAGAGTACTGTGTGAGGTGGTCTCAGTGCTGGTGATTGGAGGCGTGAAGCTGGGAGTACTGTGTGAGGTGGTCTCAGTGGTGAAGATTGAAGCGATGAAGCTGGGAATAGTGTGTGAGGTTGTCTCGGTGGTGGGGATTGAAGAGGTGAAGCTGGGAATACTGTGTGTGGTGGTCTCAGTTGTGGGGATTGAAGAGGTGAAGATGGGAGAACTGTGTGGGGTGGTCTCGGTTGTTTGGATTGAAGAGGTGAAGCTGGGAGTACTATATGAGGTGGTCTCAGTGGTGAAGGTTGAAGAGGTGAAGCTGGGAGTAGTGTTTGAGGTGATCTCGGAGGTGGGGATTGAAGAGGTGAGGCTGGGAGTACTACGTGAGGTGGTCTCGGTGGTAGGGATGGAAGAGGTGAAGCTGGGAGTTCTGTGTGAGGTGGTCACAGTGGTGTGGATTGAAGAGGCAAAGCTTGGAGTACTGTGTGATGTGGTCTCAGTAGTGAAGATTGAAGAGGTGAAGTGGGGAATACTGTGTGAGGTTTTCTCGGTGGTAGGAATTAAAGAGGTGAAAGTGGGAGTACTGTGTGAGGTGGTCTTGGTGGCAGCTATTGATGGGGTGAAGCTGGAAGTAGTGTGTAAAGTGGTCTCCGTGGTGAAGATTCTAGATGTGAAGCTGGGAGTACTCAGTAAGGTGGTCGCGGTCGTAGGGATTGAAGAGGTGAAGTTGTGAGTAATATTTGAGGTTGTCTCTGTGGTGAAGATTGAAGAGGTGAAGCTGGGAGTACTGTGTGAGGTGGTCTCAGTGGTGGCTATTGAAGAGGTAGAGTTGGGAGGACTGTGTGAGGCGGTCACAGTGGTTAATATTGAAGAGGTGAAGCTGGGGGTACTGTGTGAGGTGTTCTCTGTGGTGGGGATTGAAGAGGTAAAGCTCAGAGTACTGTCTGAGGTGGTCTTAGTGGTGGGGATTGAAGAAGTGAAGTTGGGAGTACTGTTTGAGGTGGTCTCAGTGGTGAAGATTGAATAGGTGACGCTAGGAGTACTGTGTGAGGTGGTCTTGGTGGTGAATATTGAAGAGATGAAGCTTGTAGTAGTGTGTAAGGTGGTCTCAGTGTTGGGTATTGAAGAGGTGAAGCTGGGAGTACTGTGTGAGGTGGTTTTGGTGGTGGGCATTGAAGAGGTGAAGATGGGAGAGCTGTATGAGGTGAAGTCGGTGTTGGGTATTGAAGAGGTGAAGCTGGGAGTGCTGTGTGAGGTGGTCTCTGCGGTGAACATTGAAGAGGTGAAGCCGGCAGTACTGTGTGAGGTGGTCTCAGTGGTGGTGATTAAAGAGGTGAAGCTGGGAGTAGTGTGTGAGGTGGTCTCAGTGCTGGTGATTGAAGAGGTGAAATTGGGAGTACTGAGTGAGGTGGTCTCAGTGCTGGGGAATGAAGAGGTGAAGCTGGGAGTACTGTGTGAAGTGGTCTCAGGGGTGGGGATTGAAGAGGTGATGCTAGGAGTACCGTGTGAGGTGGTCTTGGTGCTGGTGATTGAAGAGGTAAAATTGGGAGTACTGTGTGAGGTGGTCTCGGTGGTGGGGATTGAAGAGGTGACGCTAGGAGTACTGTGTGAGGTGGTCTTGGTGCTGGTGATTGAAGAGGTGAAGCTGGGAGTACTGTGTGAGGTGGTCTTGGTACTGGTGATTGAAGAGGTGAAGCTGGGAGTACTGTGTGAGGTGCTCTCAGTGGTAGGGATTGAAGAGGTGACACTGGGAGTACTGTGTGAGGTAGTCTCAGTGCTGGTGATTGAAGAGGTGAAATCGGGAGTACTGTGTGAGGTGGTCTCAGTGCTGGTGATTGAAGAGGTGACGCTGGGAGTATTGTGTGAGGTGGTCTCGGTGCCGGTGATTGAAGAAGTGAAGCTGGGAGTACTGTGTGAGGTGGTCTCAGTGCTGGCGATTGAAGAGGTGAAATTGGGCGTAGTGGGTGAGGTGGTCTCGGTGGTGGGGATTGAAGAGGTGACGCTGGGAGTACTGTTTAAGGTGGTCTCGGTGCTGGTGATTGAAGAAGTGAAGCTGGGAGTACTGTGTGAGGTGATCTCAGTGCTGATGACTGAAGAGGTGAAATTGGGAGTATTGGGTGAGGTGGTCTCAGTGCTGGTGATGGAAGAGGTGAAATTGGGAGTACTGTGTGGGGTGGTCTTGGTGGTGGGGATTGAAGAGATGACACTGGGAGTACTGTGTGAGGTTGTATCAGTGCTGGTGATTGAAGAAGTGAAGCTGGGAGTACTGTGTGAGGTGGTCTCAGTGCTGGTGATTGAAGAGGTGAAACTGGCACTACTGGGTAAGGTGGTCTCAGTGCTGGTGATTGAAGAAGTGAAGCTGGAAGTACTGTGGGATGTGATCTCAGTGGTGGTGGTGAACAAGTTTGTTGTAGAAGTCCTGGCTGTTTCTGTGGTCCGGAGAAAGGAAGAGGTGGGTGGGAGAGTAATGGTGGTGGACAATATACCTGTTGTAATTGTGGAAAAGGTGATTTTGGTCATGGAGTCTGGGACAGTGCTAGTGGGAAAAGTAGGGTGGGTGGTCTCAGATGTAGGTGTAGACCTGGTGATGGTAGTGGGGAGTGTGGTCACCAAGGCAGATGGAGGCGTGGTATTTGTGGTATGACTGGTGATCGTTTCTGTTCTCGGGACAGGTGTGGAAGATAAAATGCTACTGGTGAGTGTTGATAATATATTAGTGGCTGTGGGCTGAGACGCCGTAGTTGTCATAGAAGTCACTGTCTTTGTGGAAGTGGTTGAGGAAGTGATGGGGGTGGTAGAAGTCACTGCTGTTGTGAGGGTCGTAAACACGGGAGTTGGGGACAGGGTCGTATGGACGCTTCCAGTGGGCAGGGTCGTCCTTTCTGTGGTTCTAGTTGCAGAGGAGATCGTAGTGTGGAAGGCTGTGTGTGTGGCTGAGACAGAGGAGGAGGGCGACACCGTCACTGTGGGAGTTTCCCTTGCTGTGGTGATAGAGGGAGAAGAGGTCACCGCTGAGGTTCCTTCCTCAGTAGTGGTAATAGGGTAAGTACTGGTGACGGTGGCCACTGGCGTCTGTGTCTCGGGAGTGGGGGTGTAAGAGCTGGTGAAGGCCACCTGCGTCGTGGTCACGCAGATGGAGGTGGGGTGGGAGACGGTGATTATAAAGCTCGTTGGATATGCGCACTCAGTGGTGGCCGCATAGACCAAGACAGTGGGTGGACTGGTTTCAACCTTGAAGGCAAACTTGGAGGCCGGGGTGGTTGAGGTGTTGGAACTGACTGGAGAACTGAGCAATATTTCAGGGATGAGTGTGTCATGGGGGGAGGTAGTGCGAGTCATAGGTGCATTTTCCCTGTGGCCTGGAGCAGGAGAGGCGATCTGGGGGACACCGAGTGGCCGCCCAGCCGCGCCTCTGGAGTGTGGAGAATTGCTGAGCACGGCATGGGCTGCTTCCGCGGTGGGGAAAGGCACGTGAGAGACGGATGTGGCCGTGGATAAAGGTCCTGCATTGGCGGCAGAGCAGAGGAATCCACTGGTGAACCGGTGGGTCATGCGGTCACATCACACCAAGTAAGCTCCCACTCACCCATTTTCCAGCCAGCATCACAGAGGGCAGGACGTGCCACAGCTCACTCCTGCATGGGAGGCAGTTTGGAGCTGGGCGCTGTGGGGTGCTGGAGCTCCCTGACTGTCTGCTGCCAGTGGGGTGTGGGAGCCCTCATCCCTCACCCGTCCTTGACCTTATCAGGACCAGTCCTTCTGTCCTGGGGTAGCCAAGCTCAGCAGCCCCCTCCCCTCCCTTCCGGCCTCTGAACACACCCCGTCCCCTCCTCCCTCTGCCCCTTTCTCTCCTCCCTCTGCTGCTGCCTGGAGCCCTCCTGTCCCCCACCCACAACCTTCTGCTCCCACCTCGGCTTCTCCCCACACCCTGCTGCTGTCTGGACTGACTCCTCCTTTCAAAAAGGAAAGAAGAGAACACAACTATTTTCTGTCAAGGAGTGCATCACAGAAACCAGCAGACAGATAAAGAAAGAGGCCCTGGGGCCTCATGTCTCAGCCTAGCTCTCGGGTGCCAGGGAAGAAGGGTCAGGGGTTATGAGAACCCCCAGGCTACAGTCCTTGGCTCTGGACGTGGCCCTGGAGGTGACTGAGAAGGGGACTCATGGGCCTCTAGGGTGGACGGCCTGGGATCGGGGATCAGAAGAGACACTGGAGGAAGAGTGAAGGGAAGCACAGAGGAGTGGGGGGTGTCCCTGCAGGGTGGAAGAGAGAAGCCGGGAACCCCACGCCGGGTCATCTCGGATGCACCCTTGGAAGTGAAGTGGACCTTAGAAGCTGCCCGCCCCAGCTCTGGGGCCAACAGCTGTCCTCTGACACCTGGGCCCTGGCCAGGGGTGAGAGAATGATGGCACAGCTTGGGAGGAGCCGCAGGGGACAAAAGGCAAAGAGGCTGAAACCAGAGGAGGGAGACCAGGGGCAGAAGTCAGAGGGCTGTCAGGGAGGGGAGGCCAGTGTGGAGGGGGCGCTGGGGCTGGGGGCGTGAGGCGGGTGACAAGAAGGAGTCAAGGCAGGAAGGGCACTGCTCTGGGAAGACATGACTCCCTCCCTCCACCCTGCATCTGCAGATACAGGTCGGGGCGCAGCCCCTGCAACCTGCCCAGTGTGTGGCGGAGAGTGACAGCGGGGACCCGGCTCCTTCGCTCCTTCCCAACCTGGCTTTTCCCCGCACCTGGAGCTCTGAGAAACCCCTCCTCATCCCCCGGCCCCCAGGCCATGCCTCAGTTCTCCCTGCACCCAGAACTCCAAGCAGCCTCTCCTTATCCCCCCTCCCCAGGCCTCAGAGCCACCTGCCCCTCCCCTCCCCTGGAATATCACATCAGGAGCTTCTCTCCAGCCCCCTCCCGCCTCTCCCCCTCACCTGTGGCCCCTGGGGAGGCCTTGAGCATCCAGAGGAGGCCGAGGAACCACAGCAGCTGCATGGGTCCAGTGGGCAGGGGGCTGGGGCAGAGCAGGCTCCAGGGCCAGGACAGCGGCAGGGACGTGGCCCGAGGTGTCCACAAAATGAAAGTGCTGGTTGTCTGTTCTGCTGAGCCTGAGAGTTGAGCCTCACCTTTGTACCGCCCCACCTCACCCCTCTTCCTCCCTTCTCCCTGCATCCGGACAGACCGAAGTCAGCGCTGTGGGAAGCAGGGACATGAGGAAAAAGATAGGACAAGTCCAGGAGGTGTCAGGCAGGGAGAGCTGCTGGTGGCCCAGCCCCACAGCCTGCCTGGCCCACATGGAGCTTCCTGGAAGCTGTCCCCCCTCCCCCACACACCTGAAGGGTACTCTTGACCGAGGGCTTGGACTCTGGAGTCTGGGCTGACTCCTGCAGCCTCTCTTTCAATTTCTCCTGCTAGGGAGAAAGTGGCACCTCCCTCTCCTTCACCCACCTCTGTCCCTCAGTCTGCCCGTGCTCCATCCTGCCCCCCAGGACCCCACAGGCCAGATCAAACCATGGGAGTAATTAACACAGAATTTCATCTGAAGTAATTTTATTATCTGAATAGTTAGGGCTAGGTCCCAGAAAAAGAAACACGGACGACCAGAGGAAACACTAGTTTAGGCCAAAATACTAGTTTAGGCCCAGCGCAGTGGCTCTCACCCGTAATCTTAGCACTTTGGGAGGCTGAGGTGGGCGGATCACTTGAGGTCAGGAGTTCGAGACCAGCCTGGCCAAAAGGGTAAAACCCTGTCTCTACCAAAAATACAAAAATTAGCCAAGCTTGGTGGCATGCACCTGTAATCAATCCCAGCTACTCGGGAGACTGAGGGAGGAGAATTGCTTTTTTGAGAGTCTCGCTCTGTCATCCAGGCTGCAGTGCAGTAGCACAATCTCAGCTCAGTGCAACCTCTGTCTTCCAGGTCCAAATGATTCTCCTGCCTCTGCTTCCTAAGTAGCTAGGACTACAGTTGTGCACCACCAAGCCCAGCTAATTTTTTTTTTTTTTTTTTTTTTTTTTTTTTTTTGTATTTTTGGTAGAGATGGGGTTTTAGCATGTTGGCCAGGCTGGTCTTGAACTCTTGGCCTCCAGTCATCCACCCGCCTTGGCCTCCCAAAGTGCTGGATGACAGGCATGAGCCACCGCGCCTGGCCCACCATCTGTAGCTTGATTTCCTTCCTACACTCTGCAGCCTCTTCTGGGTACTCCAGTGCACACTGAGGACTGGTGAGGTTTTGGCCAAGCAGACAGTAGAGCAAGGGAAGACCACGGTGAGAAGGTACATACACTATTTCCATGGCTCTGCAGGGGAGCTAAGGCGTATGAATGCCTTGAAGGATGAGGAGGCACGTGCTCGGTTGAGCATGATGTTTGCTGGGGAGAGTGCGGTGGTGCTGGTGCATTGTGGGTGACAGGAGCAGTAAGACCAAGCTGAGGTGTTTGGACATCAAAGGAATCTCTGTGGGCAGAGTAGGGCTGGAGATGCCTCTGTAAGGCAGACCAGCATCAGACAGGCTGTTGAGAGGCTCCCAAAGCCATCCTGGGAGGAAGACACGAAGGCCCCATTGGGAACCTGGTTCCCTTGGAAATGGGGGCTCCACTTGATGGTTGGCTGTGGGATACTGAGATGGATGGTCCAGGAGGCTGTGTTCACAGGGAGGAGAGGAGCCTCTTTTGCTGGATGACGAGGGTCTCCAGTTGGGCCTGTTGAGTTTGGGGTGATGGTGAAGTTTCTGGGTGTAGCTGTCCTGGAGGCCTGCGTTGCAGAGGAGGGCTTCTGGGACAGGTCCACTGCCATGGTCCCAGTCCATACTACAGGCTGGGGTGTGAGAATGTGGGTGCTCACCATGCACTCAGTCAGCCGGCACCTTGGTCTTGAACTTTGCAGCCTCTAGAACTATGAGAAATTACCCCAAAACCTAAAATGCAATTAAAAAAAAAAAAAGAACTGTGAGAAATAAATCTCTATTTTTTTTTAAGAGATGGAGGTCTTGTTTTGTTGCCCAGGCTTGCCTAACTCCTGGGCTCAAGCCATCCTCCCATCTCCACCTCCCAAAGTGCTGGGATTACAGGCATGTGCCACTGTGCCCAGCCAACTTCTATTGTTTAAGCCACCAGTCTATGGTATTTGCTATGGCTGCCCAAGCTGACTAAGACAGGCTGCCTTCAAGATTTTCTTGGCCTGGCGTGGTGTTTCACGCCTGAAGTCCCAACACTTTGGGAGGCCAAGGCAGGCGGATCATGAGGTCAGGATACCGAGACCATCCTGGCCAACATGGTGAAACCCCGTCTCTACTAAAATGCAAAAGAAAAAAAAAATTTAGCCAATCATGATGGTGTGTGCCTGTAGTCCCAGCTACTCAGGAGGCTGAGGCAGGGGAATCACTTGAACCTGGGAGGCGGAGGTTTCAGTGAGCTGAGATCGCACCACTGCACTATAGCCTGGTGACAGAGCAAGACTTCATCTCAAAAAAACAAAAAAGAATGATTTTCTCTTCATCAGTTGTGTGCAGTGATTCACGCCTGCAATTCCAGTGCTTTGGGAGGCCTCAGCCTGGGCAACGGAGTGAGATGGCTCATGCCTGTAATCCCAACACTGGGAGGCTGAGGCAGTAGGATTCCTTGAGCCCAGGAGTTTGAGACCAGCTCAGGCAACATAGGGTGACCTTGTCCCTTAAATAAAAATTAGCTGGTCATAGTGGTGCATGCATATAGTCTTAGCTACTTGGGAGAATGTGGGGAGAGGATCTCTTGAGTCCAAGATTTCGAAGCTGCAGTGAGCTGAGATTGTACCATTGCACCCCAGCCTGGGTGACAGAGTGAGGCCCTGTCTCAAAAAATTTTTTCTCTCTTTATCTTTGATTTTCAGCAATTTGACTCTGACTATAATGTCTGTGCCTTGCAGGCCTTCGTTTATTTTGGGGAAATTCTTAGTGATTATTGTCTTCATATATTACTCCTGTCCTATTCTCTCTCTCTTCTCCTTCTGAGACTCCAACAAGATGTATGTTAGACCATTCCATATTGGACTACAGCTCTTGGTTACTCTGTTCTGCACACATCCCCACCATCCATTTCTGTGTTTTAATTTGAGTAATTTTTATTGACTTACCTTCAGTCAATTGACTGAAGATGAAAATGGGCTTATCTTCAGCTTTTATTGACTTGTCTTCACTAATTCTTTCCTCTACTGTGTCTTACCTGCTGATCCTCCTGTTGAAAGGAAATCTTTGGCCAGGTGCAATGGCTCACACTTGTAATCCCAGCACTTTGGGAGGCTGAGGTGGGAGGATAGCTTGAGCTCAGGAGTTTGAGGCCAGCCTGGGCAACACAGTGAGACCCCATCTCTACAAAAAATACCAGAAAAAAATTAGCTGGGTGCGGTGACGTGCACCTGTAGTCCCAGCTACTTGGGAGTAGCTGAGATAGGAGAAGGCTGAGATAGGAGGACTGCTTGGGTTCAGGAGGTCAAGGCTGCAGGGAGCTGTGATTGTGCCACTGCATTCCAGCCTGGGCAACAGAGAGAGACCTTGTCTCAAGTAATAACAATAATAATAATAAATTTCAAAAATTAGAAAAGAACTCTTCATCTCTGATATTGTGGTTTTTATTTCTATCATCTTCATTTGAGAGAGGCCTCTTGAGAGGCACCGAGAGCCATCCTGGAAAAGCCGATGGACAGCCCAGGAAGCTGTATTGAGTGGGAGGACAGGAACTTCTCTTTGACAGATGACAGTGGTCTCCAGTTGGGCCTATGGAGTTTGGAGTGACTGTGGGGTTTCTGGGAGGAGCTGTCCTGGTGGCCTGGGGCTCCAGGAATAGGGACACAGTCTAAAACTCTACCTTCTCCAAGTGCTGCAGAGGGCGCAAAGACCAGAAAATGCCAGAAAAATGCCAGGGATCCACATGAGGAATGGAACCGGTGTCCTGTTTTGGGTACATGAAGTTCCAAAGTGTTCCTAGTAGGGGTCGGGGAGGGGATGGCGCAGGGGAGAGGGACCAAGTGTCTGCCCTGGAGGGGCAGGGGCAGGGGCAAGGGTCTGAAGGGGTCAGCGCTCTTTAGCCTAGAAAGGTGAAGCTGGAGGTGGAAATGATTAACATCTATAAAATTGGGAAGCGTGTGGTGGAGGTGAGAACAGATTTGTTCACAATAGACAAAGGGGCAACCTTTGAGACTCGAGTGATGTAAAATTTAAAGCAAGTACGAGGAGTGCTGTTTTACACAGAGTAATAAACTTACTGATTCAGCAAACACCAGAGTATGGTGGGCAGGTGTTCTGATGAGGCAGGGTGAATCAACAGTTTATAGCAGAGTCAGTGAGATGTGATTGGGGCAGAAATGGCCACAGCCCATTCTGCTGCTGGAGCCACAAGAGGGGGCCCTGGGATGGAGGGGCACAGAGGGGGTACATGAGGGTGCCACGAGAGGCAGCGTTTGAGTTTGGTGGCGGTTGAGAAGTAGTACAGGAAGGAAGTATTGTATTAACAGATGCTCGAAGGCCTCAGACAAATTCAGAACTGACAAAGCCACACGCAGCCAGGGAGAGAATTGGGTTATCGGTAACCAGATTCCCTAGGGAAGATCAAATCTTGGGGTGGCGCTGGGATGAGCTGGGATCACCCACAGCTCATTGGGGTGTGAGAAGGCCCAGAGACCCCCACAGTCCAACTGGAGAAGACAACAGCCGATAGTCTGGGTATCATACCAATATTAAAAATGGGCCAGGCATATTAGGGCCATGCGCAGTGGCTCACTCCTGTAATCCCAGCACTTTGGGAGGCTGAGGTGGGCAGATCATGAGGTCAAGAGTTCAAGACCAGCCTGGCCAACATGGTGAAACCCAGCCTTTACTAAAAATGCGAAAAAGTATCTGGATGTGGTGGCACACCCCTGTAGTCCCTGCTACTCAGGAGACTGAGGCAGGAGGACTGCTTAAACCCAGCATGTGGAGGTTGCAGTGAGCTGAGATGCTGCCACTGCATGCCAACCTGCTGGGTGACAAAGCAAGACTCCATGTCAAAAAAAAAAAAAAGCTACAGATGCCACTGGCAGTCTGATCTGACATCTGAACTGCTCCCCAAGGACCCACAATACATTCCTGGAGCAGGGGATGGTCTGCAGAGAACTGACATCCTCTAGAGGGGAGGAGAGGCGCAGGGCACAAATCCACTGTCAAGTGCTGGTTGTGTTAATTATTCGCTGTGTGGCCCCAGGTAAATCTCTCATCCTCTCTGAGCCTCCATTTTCTCATCTGCCCTGACTTCCTTACACGGTCCTCCTTGTGAGAATCATATGAGCTGCCTGCTGGGAAATGGCTTTGTGAATGGCAGAGCCCTCTGTGAGAGGAGAGCCAGGGACTCTGGATCTAATCAGACCTTCCAGAGCCTTCTGCAGTGGCCCTACCTGCCTGGCCTCTCCCTCCTGCTCTCTGTACTTGCTGTAGATAGATGTTTTTCTGACTCTTTTGCACATGAAGGGATTTCCCTGTATTATCTTTGCCATGAAATTATAAGCACCTGAGGGATGGGAGCTCTGGGTTGCTTGGGGGCCAACTCTAACACTCGCCTGGGTACACAGAGGCAATGCCACCTGCTGACTCCTGGGGCCTTCATAATCATTGTCATCACCTCCACCACCCTCTCCTTGGATAATCTGACCAGAGAGATCTGCCGGGCCAGGCCTGGGGAGCAGGGATGGGGAGGACCCCTCCTAAGACCCATCCTGGCCCATGGCTTCCCACTCCCGTATATTACCTTAAAGGGAATCTATGTGTTATTAATAAACTCTCAAAATATGCCTAAATCCACAGAGTTGGTCACTCCAGCCCTCGAAACTCTCTCTTCAGCTCCTCCCAGCCTGAACCGCTCTCCCAGCAGGTCCGGGCGGGGTAAAGCGGGTCTCCTCTGTCAAGGCTGGGCAGGCAGAAGCAGACTTGGAGGGCTTGAGTCCCTGGCTGGGAGGATGGTGGAACTTCCCTGGTGGGTTACCTCAAAGGTGTCCTTCAGGGCTCCAGAGACCCCCACCTCAGGTCCCCTGTCCCCTCACCACCCCTTCTGCCCACCCCACAGCCTTGAACTCAAAGTCTCCCTCTCCTGCCTCTCTTCACCCCTGTCCACCCCTGCCAGGAAGGAATCAGAAAGTCTGTTCTGCATGAGGGAAATCAGCAGGTGACCATTCACCTCTCAGACACAGCCATGACCGGGCTGAGCAAGGACCCCCGGGCCTCTGTCTCCTCCCACAGCCCCTCAGCCATTTTTTTTAAGATGGTGTTTTATTCTTGTCACCCAGGCTGGAGTACAGTGACATGATCTTGCCTCACTGCAACCTCTGCCTCCTACGTTCCAGTGACTCTCCTGCCTCAGCCTCCCAAGTAGCTGGGGTCACAGAAGCATGCACCACCATGCCCAGCTAATTTTTGTATTTTTAGTAAAGATAGGGTTTCACCATGTTGGGCAGGCTGGTCTCAAACACCTGATCTCAGGTGATCTGCCCACCTTGGCCTCCCAAAGTCCTGGGATTACAAGCGTGAGCCACCACGCCCGACCCCCTCCGCCATTTCTAACTGGAAGGGACTTCCAAGGCACACCTGAGGCTCCCCTAAGTCAAGGGATGATGCTGTCAGACGCCCCCCTGGACTCCTTCTCTCTGGACCAGGGCTGGCAGCCTGTGCAATGCCTCTGTGAGGTTTGGAAAGGCTCAGCCCTCCAGCAGATAAAGCCCCCAGGATAAAGGTAGGCAGAGACCACTCTGTGGCAAAAGCCCCCTCGTCCTCCCAGGGGAAGCCTGGAGAGCAGAAGCTGTGGATTTCACTTACCCCTTGGCCAGGGGCTGTGTGCAGACCACCCCCTGCACAACCACAGGTACCCACAGGTCTCCACAGTGAGCCCTTCAGCACCCCCAAAGGCAAGATGAGGTCACAGCAGGGGTCTTCAGCCCCTTGGCAGGCCCCTCCCATGCAAAGGTGGGAAAGCCACCTGCAGCCCTGATGCCCCACATGGGGGCATGCACTAGGACCACCCAGGAACTCTTGACCTGGAGCATCAACCCAGGAGCACTCACCCTCTGTCGGACGTGCAGAGCCTGAGAGCCAGCGGCACAATCCAGATCACCAGCAACTCCCCCTGGCTGCTGGTCTTCCGTCGTCAGGAGGGACCAAGAAATGAGAGCCTCCCAGAAAGAGATCAGCTATAAAAAGGACCACAGAGGCCAGGTGTGGTGGCTCAAACCTGTAATCCCAGCACTTTGGGAGACCAAGGCAGGCAGATCACGAGGTCAGGAGATCAAGACCATCCTGGCTAACAAAGTGAAACCATGTCTCTACTCGAAATACAAAAAATTAGCCAGGTGTAGTGGCATGTGCTTGTAGCCCCAGCTACTCGGGAGGCTGAGGCAGGAGAATTCCTTGAACCTAGAAGGCGGAGATTGTAGTGAGCTGAGATCGTGCCACTGCACTCCAGCCTGGGCAACGGAGCAAGACTCTTCTCAAAAAAAAAAAAAAAAAATGGACCCCAGAGACCTTTGCCTTAAAAAAAGGGAGTGCCTGTGCCTGTCTCAGGGTAGGGGTGAGGTGATGATGTTAGGTGAATGGTGGCTGGTGACCACGGTGAGTTAAACAAAAGGGCAGCCTGTCCACCCTCCTCCCTAATAAGTCCTGGAGGAGTAACCGCCCATAGGAGGGAGGGATACGGGCTAGAGGTGAGAGCACACCGCGCGTGCCAGGAGGTGGGGGCCAAGAAGCCCCGGGGAGCGGGTCAGCATGGAGAGAGAAGTTCAAAACCACAGAAGGGGCAGCTGGCAACAGCCCAGACCAAGTGAAGGACCCTCCACTCCCACCCTGAGAAGCCCCTCTCTCTTTCAGCCATCCCTCCCCATCCCCCGCCTCAACATGGTCCTTTCCAAATGTGCAGCTTCCGGCCCTTCTCCTGGTCAGCGTGCCCATTCATTCCTGAGACTTCATGGTCTTGGTCTCCACCCTGCCCAGAGATGATGAAAGGCCATGATGGGCCCCTGCCCAGGGCAAAGATCACAGGGGCCTCTCCCAAGTCCGCACCCAAACAGCCAAGTGTTTCTGATCACCCGCGCGGCTCCTCAGGCAGGCCTGACTGCCCAAGAGAGCAGGAACAGAAGGGCCCCATGCCAGCATGGACAGGCTCTGCTGTGTGCATTGGCTATCAGGGTTTTGTTGGGGGTCTCAAGATCTTTGGGGAGGCCCAGCTTTATCCATTCTTGCAAAGGGTGGCTGGACCAGGCAGCCCTATCCCCGGGGCCACCCACCTCCCTGACCCAGCACCAGGGGTCTCATTCCTCCCTAAGCCCCCAGTGTCGAGGTCCCAGCAGTGGTGGGGGTGGGGAGAGCACAGATGACAAAACCCAAGGGGCCCCAAGCCACTCCCCAACAAAATGGGTTCCCCCCAACCTGTGTTTTTACAAGGAATGTCATGGCCCCCAAGGGGACCCACAGATCCCGTCCTTCCTCCCTGGGAGACTCAGGTGCTCCCAGCGTCCTCCTGCAGCGCCATCTCTGGAAATCTCTGTTCTCCAATCAAGTGGAGACCGCTGGGAGGTGAAAGGGAGAGAGACAGAGAGCAGCTTCTTTTACAATCAACTCTATATTGTGTTCACATGGAGACCTGGAGATGTGCCGACCTCCTGTCCCCAAAGCAGATCTTCCTGGCCAAGGAGATTGAAGATTTCAGGACTCAGAGTTACCGCAGGAATCGAGGTGACACCCGGGAGAGAGCGGGGAGGAGGGAAAAGGGAGGGGATGGAAAAGGCAGTAGCGAGGGAGGAGGGGAGAGAGGTCTAGGCGGGAGTGGAGGGAGGTCTAGGGGAATGAGGAGGAGGGGGACTGAGGGGGCTGCCTTTCCTCGGGGACTGGGGAACTCATGCCCTGCCCCCACCCACGGGGCCCCAGGGGTGACAGAAAGAGTCGGAGAATGGAGAATAGGGTAGTGGGGTGATGGAGGGAACAGCAGCTGGGGTATCCTAAGACACAGAGGCTATCTAGATGTTGCTTGGGACAGGGTGTGGGAGAGGAGGGAGGATTTAGGGCTGGGACACTGGAATGGAGGAGGTAAGCATTCTGCGGGGAGGCTACCAGGAGGGAGAAGGGGAGAAGACAGAAACTGGGGGAGATGTAGGGCTGAGGGACTGGGGACAGGACGGATGAAGGAATGGGCTCAGAAGGGGAGAAAATACAAGGAAGGATAGCAAGAGACACATCAGGGAGTTTGATCTGGAGAGGGCAGGAAATGGGATGGGCTGCAGGCTGCCTCCAGGTTCAAGGTAAGAGGCAGTAGAGAATTGAAAGGGAAAATAGGAACCAGGGCCGGAGACCAGGTGAAGGACAAGAGGATTGGAGGATCCTAGAGAGGCAATGGAAACATGAGGGCAGAGATGGGAGGGCAGAGTGGGGCCAAGAATTGACCAAGGCCAAGCCCCTGTGGTTTTCACAACAGCCGTGCGAGGTATCATACAGGAATGTTGTACCCATTTTTCAAGTGAGGAAACTAAGGCTCGTTACTGAATTGCCCAAGGTTCCACAGTGGAAGAGCCTAGACGTGAACTGGGTTTCCAGGTGTATTTCAGCCAGGCTGGAAAGAGAGGGATGTGATTTGGGGGAACAGTCTCATTGTGCCCAAGAACAGCAGGAGCCTGGGCTGCACTGGTCCTGGGGCCGCCTCTTGAAATGGACGCAGTGCAGACCCTGTGTCCTGGGCAGGGCGGAGTGGGTGGTGAGGGGGCACCGCAGGGCTCACACCGAGGACGAGGTCATCTCTGGTCTCTTGATGTGCACCTGTCGCAAAGTTACAGTGAGGGACTGGAACAGGGAGCCACTTGTTTGGGCTGACAGGGAGGTCACTGCTGATGCGAGCCCAGCCCCCTCCCTGCCCTGGTGGGGCTTGGGGAGGGAATCTGGAATGGAGGCTGGGAGAGTTCCTTGGGTCCCCCGCTTTAGCCCCTCACCTTCACAGTGGTGTCCATGTTCTCCAAATCCACATGGAAATTTTTATCCTTGTCTAGAGAGAGGGAGAAAGAAGGGAAGAGGAAGGAAACTGAAGAGAGAAGGGGAAGGAGGAGATTGGAGGAATACAGGGAGGGCCTCTGTCCTCGCAGTGGTGCCCAGGAAAGCCCCTGCCCGCTTCCCCCGGGAGGCAGGACTCACCTGTTCTGTCGTCCTCCTCGAAGCCCAAGTTTGAAAAAGTGCCCACGACTTCCTCATCCCACATCTCGAACCATTTCCTGTCCTGGTCCCAGGACCTAGGTGGGTTGGCGAGCGGTCAGGCAGGGCCGGCCTGCCTGGGCCCCTTGGCCACCCTCGCCCCCCTGCCCTGCCCCCCGCGCGCTCACCGGCCTCGGCGCTGGCCGTCCCCTCCTCGGGAGCGCACCGCCCGGACGCCCAGCGCCAGCAGCAGCAGCAGCAGCAGGGCGGCGCCCGCCGCCAGGCCCCCGACCAGCGCCCTCCAGTGGACGGCCACCTCGCAGCGTGGGCCAGAGAACCAGTGCGTGTCCGTGGAGAAGCAGCTGCGGAAGGGCGCAAGGTGAGACCCTCTTCACCTCCCGGCTCGGGATTCACCTGTGCACCTGACCCCGCGGGGGCGGGAGAGGGGCGGGGCTCCACCTTAGGCCGACGGGGCCTGTTCCAGCCTAGGGCAAGGGAGGGGGGCTCCACCCTAGAACCAGGAGGCGGAGCTCCACCCTAGACTGAGCGGGGTGCTCCACCCTAGAACCAGGAGGCGGGGCTCCACCCTAGAATCAGGGGCGGGGCTCCACCCTAGAATCAGGGGGCGGGGCTCCACCCTAGAATCAGGGGGCGGGGCTCCACCCTAGAACCAGGAGGCTGGGCTCCACCCTAGACTGAGGGGGCGGGGCTCCATCCTAGAACCAGGGGACGGGGCTCCACCCTAGACTGAGGGGGCGGGGCTCCATCCTAGAACCAGGGGACGGGGCTCCACCCTAGACTGAGGGGGCGGGGCTCCATCCTAGAACTAGGGGGTGGGATTCTGCACTAGAACAAGGGGGTGGGGATCCACTCTAGAAGGAGGAGGCGGGGCTCCACACTGAAACGAGGGGGCGAGGTTCTACCCTAGGGAGAGGGGTGGGACTCCATCCTAGGCAAGGAGGCGGGGCGCCACCTTAGGGCTATGGAGCAGAGCTCTGAGACAGTGCTCCACCTTAGGGTAAGGGGGATGGGCTTGGAGCAGGACTCTGGGGACCAGGCTCCACCCTAGGGCCTGGGGGCAGAGCCGGAGTGGCGCATGGGGCGGGGCTTTCATCCTGGAATGAGTGGGCGGGGCTCAGGCGAAGCTGATGGTGGGTGGGGCCTCACCGACAAGCAGGACCGCTCCTCTCCAGAATGCACTGGCCCTGGTGACAGTCGATGGCGTCGTCCACGCCCGACGTACATTTGGTGACGCAGCGGAGCCGGGTCGCCTCCACCAAGGGAAAGTAGAACTCCTCATAGCCTTCGGGAGCGGCGCGGCTGCAGATGGCTAGGGGGTTGGGGAGGGGGTTGCAGAGAGACAAGGACCTCATCCATTCTATCCCGGGGCCTGATTATGGTGCCTCTGAAAATGCGCGACCAGGACTCCATTTCCTGGTGGGGTGCCGTGGGGTAGACCCTGGGATTAAATGAGGGGAGGCCAGCCCCAGCACCCTCACCCTCTCCTCGTGGCCCCTGCTTTCCTCAAGTGGAAGCCACTAAGCAGCGCAGGAAGGGCTGTCCTGGGTCACATCACTTGCCTCCGTCGAAGGCCTCTCCCTGCCCCCCAGCTTCAATGGGCAAATGTCCCTGGTGGCAGGAGTCATGGCCACGGAAGACCACTCAGTCCTTTACCCCACCCTTACCTTTCGGAGTCAGCTCTGTCCTGCTGTCGTTGTTCACCTTGATGGAGTCAGGCTTAAAGCACAGGGCTGCGGAAACACAGGCACAGATGGAATGGGAGGGCAGGTCAAGGGGTTAAGATCAAGGGGTTAGGGCCAGAAATCAGGACAGGCACAGGGAAGGCAGCGAGGGCTCTATCCCTCTGCAGGAGTGTGGAGGGGCCACGAAGGACGACTCCTGTTCCCTCCCTCATCTCATCCAGGAAACGCTGAGCCTGACGCTCAGGGGTTCTCTTGCCGAGCACCCAGGTCCTAGGGAGACCCTCCCTAGCCCCACCCTTGACGCTGTTGTGTGTGGACTCGTACCCCTTCTCCCAACCTGCCAGAGGTACCACAGGGCTGGCACCTGAGTCCAGAGGCCCCCTGGCTGAGCTGGAGTGGGCTGGGGTAGCGGCTCTGGCCCGGGCCCCTCCCTCCAGCCCGGGCTCACTCTGGGAGTCCTGGCAGCTGTCTACATTCTGGCTGGCGTTCTGCAGCCCCTCCTTCAGTGCCGTCTTCACCTTTTCATACTCGCTCTCCAGTTGAGGGCTGAAGGGCATCTCCAGCAGAACCAGGTAGTCCACCATGATGCTGCCATTCCTGAGGGGTCCGCAGTCTTAGAGAATGCCCCATGGGCACGTGGGTCCTTGGAAGGGTACCTCCAGAACCAACCGATGTGCACCAGAAGGGGAAAGGGGGCAGAGGTCATGGCATCCTTTTCAGAAGAGGCTGCCAGCATCCCTGACTTGGTCAGCCTGGGAAGGCAGGACAAGGAATGATTGACATGATAGACTTCCTCTCTCTCTCTGTTTTTTGGAGACAAGGTCTTCCCTTGTCATCCAGGCTGGAGTGCAGTGTTATAATTATAGTTCACTGCAGCCTCTAACTCCCCGGCTCAAGTGATCCTCCCACCTCAGCCTCCCAAGTATCTGAAATTACAGGTGTGCACTACCAAGCCTGGCTAATCATTTTATTAATACTATTATTATTGTAGAGATGGATTCTCACTATGTTGCCTAGGCTGGTCTTGAACTGGTCTTAGGCGATCCACCCACCTAGCCCTCCCAAAGTGCTAGGATTACAAGTGTAAGCCCCGGCATCCAGCCTGACATTCCCTTTGTGTTGTATCACGCCATCATCCACCAGGCACCCCTGGGTGCACTCTCTCTCTTCCTCTCTCTCTTCCTCTCTCTTTCTTTCTTTCCCTCTCTAATGCTGACCCACCCAGTAGAGCAGGGGCAAGGCAGAGGGAGACGAAGTCACCAATCCAGACACCTCCTTCCCACATGTCCCTGTAACTTCTCTCCTTCCAGCATGCTGAAGAAGAGAGGTGCCACCCCTCCTCCAGAGAAATAGCCCCAGAAAACGATCTCAAAAATTACCCCAAGGAGTGATTCCTTGTGTATCCCCTCCACCGCCCCCCCAACCCCTCTCTTTATAAAATCTGATGATTACAAAAGCAAGGAATGGGTTCTTTCTGTGCACACATTTCCCCCACCCCACACCGCCTCCACATCCCCAGATGGGTCTCCTACCTCAGGGACAGGATCTCCACACCCTTGAAGGTGAAGCCCTGCACGTCTGCGTAAATCTTCTGCATCTGGAACACCAAGGACCCCAGGGCTCACGTCTTGAACTTGCGGGTCTGAGGGCACCAACCTCACACCCAGGGGAGTACCTTAAATTCCCCTCCTCTTGCCCCTTACCTGATTCCAGAAGGTGTTGTTGAAATCCCTGTAGGCCTGGGAAGCGTTGTCGTTGAGGTCAGAGGAGAACTCCTGGTCGACAGACACTTCCATGGCCACCTCGGTCTCCACTGAGTCTGCACACAGCATGCATGTCCCTAGTCACTTCTCTGTCTGGTTTTGTCTGACGCCACCACCACCACCACCACCTCCTCCCAACCCACAGGCTCCTCCTGCTGCTCCTCTCCAAGATCCCTGAGGACTGATGCACAGAGGCCTAATTCTTTTTTATTGTTGAGATGGTGTGATTGGATCATAGCTTACTGCAGCCTTGACCTCCAAGCCTCAACTGATCCTCCCACCTCAGCCTCGTGAGTAGCTGGGACCATAGTGACACGCCACCATGCCCGGGTAATTTTTTTAAAAATTTTTTTGTAGGGATGGGGTCTCACTGTGCTGCCCAGCCTGGTCTTGAACTCCTGGCCTCAAGCAATCCTCCCCCCATGGACTTCCAAATTGCAGAGATTACAAGACAATAAGCTGATTTTTTTTTTTTTTTTTTTTTTTTTGAGACAGTCTCTCTCTCGCTCTGTCATCCAGCCTGGAGTGAAGTGGTGAAATCTCAGCTCACTGCAACCTCCACCTTCTGGGTTCAAGTGATTCTCCTGCCTCAGCCTCCTGAGTAGCTAGGATTACAGGTGCCTACCACCATACCTGACTAATGTTTGTGTTTATGATAGAGATAGAGTTTCACCATGTTGGCCGGGCTGGTCTCAAACTCCTGACCTCAGGTGATCTGCCCGCCTCTGTCTCCCAAAGTGCTGGGATTACAGGTGTGAGCCACGTGCCTTGCCTAATCAGCTGATCTTGTAAAAATTAACATGGACAATTAAGGGAGGATCCAAAGTCCTCACAGAGTCTTTAACGGTGGAAGAAGCAATAGCGGAGCCCAGAGTCCATCAGAGTGAGATGAGGCTATGGGAGAAAGACCCAGAGGGATGCAGCCTTGCTGGCTTGGAAGATGGAGCCAGGGACCCTGGCACATGCAACATGGGAGGCTCCAGGAGCTGCAAAGGGCAAGGAAATGGATGCTTCCCTGGAGCCTCTGGAAGAGAACACAGCCCTGGTGATGCCTGGATTTCAGCCGAGTGACACCCACGTCAGACTTCTGATCTACAGAATTATAACATGATAATGTTGTGTTGTTTCAGCAGCCAGGTTTGTGTGTGTTGGTACAGCCGCAGTTGCAAACGGATATATATCCAAGCAACCCAAGTCAAGAAATGGGCTTAGGAGGGAATGTGGTTCCCAGCCACCTCTTAAGGGTGAGGAGAGAGGAGCATGACACAGAGCAGCAGAGGGCATAGGAGAGATGGCAGGGAGGGAAGGATTGGGCAAAACGGCATGGGTGCCTCCAGCGCACACGGATAAGTCTGGGGAAGTGCAGAAGGCATAGCTCTGGCGACTCACCTACATCCACCTGTTCCACAGCAAACTCACAACGGGAACCATAGAAGGTGCTGGGACACTGGCACTTGAGGCCATCCCAACGACCCCCATTCTGGCATGGGATCTGGAGCTGACAGCGGTCCCCAGAGAACTCCGGACGGCAAACACACTGGCCCTGTTCCCAGGTGCCACCATTGTCGCAGGTGCCTGGGAAACACGGGAAAAAAGGGAAGGTCAGGATACAGCCTGACCTCAGTGACACAGGAATTTTTCAGGGGAGGGAGGAGGGAGAAGAGGGAGGCAGAAGGTCCAACCTGCAGTGGTGGTCAACCTCGACTGTGTGGTCATCTGGGAAGTGACGGGAGTTGTCCTGCGCGACGTAAGGGTGGTAGGAGTCTGGGTAGTGGCCACTGGTGTCTCTGAAGTCCTGGTGGTGCGTGGGGAGGAGTGTGTTGACTCGCTTGAAGTCCTCAGGACAGTCGGAAGGCTACTGCTTGGTTTCGTGGTGAGTGGGATGGTAGAGACTCCAGGAAGAGGTGGGGGGATCGTGGAGCTGGTGCTCAGCCAGGTCTCACTGGTCGGCATTTGAGTACTTGTGAAAACTGTGTTCGTGGGTACAGTCCCAGTGCCAGTGGAACTGGAAGCATTGGTTGTGATGCTGGGCAAACTTCCTGGAGTCACGGAAGACGTGTCCATATATGTAGGAAGGGCAGTTCGCAGACTGATGGAGCTGGGACTGGTGACCATTTCGGTGGTAAAGGGAAAGACGGTAAATGGGGTGGTGGTGGAAGTAGCTTGAGTGCTGGGATCCATTTCAACACACGGATCAGTGGGAGAGGCGGGAACTATTGTAATTGTTACAGTTTCTGGACAGGGTGTGGTGGAGGGAAGAGAAATATAAGAAAAGGGGGTTATTTCGGTGAGAGTTGTGGTCAGAGAGGAGCTGGTTGGAGATGTGCTGGTAGTTGCAGAGGAAGAGAGAGTAGGAAAGGCTGTGATAGAAGAGGAACTCACATTTTCTGTGCTGAAAATGTGTGGTGAAGAAGGGGCAGAGTGAGTGGTAGTGGAGAACGCTGGAGTTATGCTGGCGGAAGACGGAGAAGAGGACATTATGGTAGTGGGTGTTGAGGACCAGATGATGGTACTAAAAGGAGTCAAGATTGCATTCGTAGATGTACTTCCCCTAGTGAAAGATTCCGTAGTAGACTCACTCGGAGACGTGAGTGAAGTTTGCACTGAGAGGGTTGCAGGAGTTGTTTTCAGGGTGGATGAATGTGTGCTAGTAACAGGCACCTCTGATGTTGACATGATCGTGCTCAAGGTTGTTGATGGAGTAACAGTCTCGAGAGTGGACGTGGAGGAATCTGTGCTTCCAAACGTGAGAGTAGTATGTACAGAAGACGTTTGTGTCCCGGTGGCAGAGGTCAGTACAGGAGGGGTACGCGTTGGGGTTTCAGGTGTAACCAGAAAACTTGTACTAAGGAAACTGATCGGGGTGTTTTCAGTAATTCTGAAGGTGGTTCTCACAGTGGAAATGGTGGGAGAGGGTGTGCTCACAAGGGATGAGGTTTCCGTATTTGAGATGGAGGGAGAAGATGAAATGATGTGTGTTAGGGATGGTGAGGTACTGACATCAGTGGGTATAGAGGGAAGGTGTGTAGCTGTAGTCAAGGAAGTACTGATACCCAAAGATGAGGGTGTAACAGTTATTAATGTTGTGGTCGGGATGTCTGTACTCAAAGAAGACGGAGTTACAGCTGTGGTCACCCCAGTCTCCCAGGAAATGGGAGTTGAGGTGATGGCAGTTGTGAATGTGCTGGCTGTGGAGTAGGTGGTCGAATAAATGAAGCTGGCAGTACTGTGTGAGGTGAGTTCGATGGTGAGGATTGAAGAAGTGAAGCTGGGAGTACTCGGCAAGGTGGTCTTCGTGGTGAAGATTGAAGTAGTAAAGCCTGGAGTGCTGTGTGAGGTGGTCTCAGTGGTGGGGTTTGAAGAGGTGAAGCTGGGAGTAATATGTAAGGTGATCTCGGTGGTGGGGATTGAAGCAGTGAAGCTGGAAGTACCGTGTGAGCTGGTCTCGGTGGTGGGGATTGAAGAGGTGAAGCTGGGAGTACTGTGTAAGGTGGTCGCAGTGGTGGGGATTGAAGAACTGAAGCTGAGAGTACTGTGTGAGGTGGTTTTGATGGTGGGAATTGAAGAGGTGAAGCTGGGAGTACTGTGTGAGGTGGTTTTGATGGTGGGAATTGAAGAGGTGAAGCTGGGAGTGCTGTGTGAGGTGGTCTCGGTGTTGGGGATGGAAGAGGTGAAGCTGGGAGTACTGTGTGAGGTGGTCTTGATGGTAGGAATTGAAGAGGTGAAGCTGGAAGTACTGTGTGAGGTGGTCTCGGTGGTGGGAATTGAAGAGGTGAAGCTGGGAGTACTGTGTGAGGTGGTCTCAGTGGTGGGGATTGAAGAAGTGAAGCTGGGAGTACTGTGTGAGCTGGTCTCGGTGGTGGGGATTGAAGAGGTGAAGCTGGGAGTAATATGTAAGGTGATCTCGGTGGTGGGGATTGAAGAACTGAAGCTGAGAGTACTGTGTGAGGTGGTTTTGATGGTGGGAATTGAAGAGGTGAAGCTGGGAGTACTGTGTGAGGTGGTCTCGGTGTTGGGGATGGAAGAGGTGAAGCTGGGAGTGCTGTGTGAGGTGGTTTTGATGGTGGGAATTGAAGAGGTGAAGCTGGGAGTACTGTGTGAGGTGGTCTTGGTGGTGGGGATGGAAGAGGTGAAGCTGGGAGTGCTGTGTGAGGCGGTTTTGATGGTGGGAATTGAAGAGGTGAAGCTGGGAGTAATATGTAAGGTGATCTCGGTGGTGGGGATTGAAGCAGTGAAGCTGGAAGTACTGTGTGAGCTGGTCTCGGTGGTGGGGATTGAAGAGGTGAAGCTGGGAGTACTGTGTAAGGTGGTCTCAGTGGTGGGGATTGAAGAACTGAAGCTGAGAGTACTGTGTGAGGTGGTTTTGATGGTGGGAATTGAAGAGGTGAAGCTGGGAGTACTGTGTGAGGTGGTCTCGGTGGTGGGGGTGGAAGAGGTGAAGCTGGCAGTGCTGTGTGAGGTGGTCTCGGTAGTGGGGATGGAAGAGGTGAAGCTGGGAGTGCTGTGTGAGGTGGTTTTGATGGTGGGAATTGAAGAGGTGAAGCTGGGAGTGCTGTGTGAGGTGGTCTTGATGGTAGGAATTGAAGAGGTGAAGCTGGGAGTACTGTGTGAGGTGGTCTCGGTGGTTGGGATGAAAGAGGTGAAGCTGGGAGTGCTGTGTGAGGTGGTCTCGGTGGTGGGGATGAAAGAGGTGAAGCTGGGAGTACTGTGTGAGCTGGTCTCGGTGGTGGGGATTGAAGAGGTGAAGCTGGGAGTACTGTGTAAGGTGGTCTCAGTGGTGGGGATTGAAGAACTGAAGCTGAGAGGACTGTGTGAGGTGGTTTTGATGATGGGAATTGAAGAGGTGAAGCTGGGAGTACTGTGTGAGGTGGTTTTGATGGTGGGAATTGAAGAGGTGAAGCTGGGAGTGCTGTGTGAGGTGGTCTCGGTGGTGGGGATGGAAGAGGTGACACTGGGAGTGCTGTGTGAGGTGGTTTTGATGGTGGGAATTGAAGAGGTGAAGCTGGGAGTACTGTGTGAGGTGGTCTCCATGGTGGGGATGGAAGAGGTGAAGCTGGGAGTACTGTATAAGGTGGTCTCAGTGGTGGGAATTGAAGAAGTGAAGCTGGGAGTACTGTGTGAGGTGGTCTTGATGGTAGGAATTGAAGAGGTGAAGCTGGGAGTACTGTGTGAGGTGGTCTCGGTGGTTGGGATGAAAGAGGTGAAGCTGGGAGTGCTGTGTGAGGTGGTCTCGGTGGTGGGGATGAAAGAGGTGAAGCTGGGAGTACTGTGTGAGGTGGTTTTGATGGTGGGAATTGAAGAGGTGAAGCTGGGAGTACTGTGTAAGGTGGTCTCAGTGGTGGGGATTGAAGAACTGAAGCTGAGAGTACTGTGTGAGGTGGTTTTGATGATGGGAATTGAAGAGGTGAAGCTGGGAGTACTGTGTGAGGTGGTCTCGGTGTTGGGGATGGAAGAGGTGAAGCTGGGAGTGCTGTGTGAGGTGGTTTTGATGGTGGGAATTGAAGAGGTGAAGCTGGGAGTACTGTGTGAGGTGGTCTCCATGGTGGGGATGGAAGAGGTGAAGCTGGGAGTACTGTATAAGGTAGTCTCAGTGGTGGGGATTGAAGAAGTGAAGCTGGGAGTACTGTGTGAGGTGGTCTTGATGGTAGGAATTGAAGAGGTGAAGCTGGAAGTACTGTGTGAGGTGGTCTCGGTGGTTGGGATGAAAGAGGTGAAGCTGGGAGTGCTGTGTGAGGTGGTCTCGGTGGTGGGGATGAAAGAGGTGAAGCTGAGAGTACTGTGTAAGGTGGTCTCAGTGGTGGGGATTGAAGAAGTGAAGCTGGGAGTACTGTGTGAGGTGGTCTTGATGGTGGGTATTGAAGGGGTGAAGCTGGGAGTACTGTGTGAGGTGGTCTCGGTGGTGGAAATGGGAGAGGTGAAGCTGAAAGTAGTGTGTGAAGTTGTCTCAGTGGTCGGGATTAAAGAAGTGAAGCTGGGAGTACTGAGTGAGGTGATCTCGGTGATGGGAATTGAAGAGGTGAACCTGGGTGTACTAAGTGAGGTGGTCTTGGTGGTGAGGATTGAAGAGGTGAAGCTGGGAGTACTGTGGGAGGTGATCTCAGTGATGGGGATTGAAGAGTTGAAGGTAAAAGTACTGTGTGAGGTCATCTCATTGGTGGCAATTGAAGATGTGAAGCTGGAAGTACCATGTGAGGTGGTGTTGGTGGTGAGGATTGAAGAGGTAAAGCTGGGGGTACTGTGTGAGGTGGTCTTGCTGGTGATTGTTGAAGAGGTAAAGCTGGGAATAGGGTGTGACGTGGTCTCAGTGGTGGTGATTGAAGAGGTGAAGCTGGAAGTACTGTCTGAGGTCTCAGAAGTGAGAATTGAAGAGGTGTAGATGTGAGTAGTGCATAAGGTCATATTGGTAGTGGGAATTAAAGAGGTGTACCTGGTAGTACTGTTGTTTGAGGTGGTCTCGGTGGTGGTTGTTGAAGAGGTAAAGCTGGGAGTAGTGTGTGAGGTGGTCTTGGATATGGTGATTGAAGAGGTGAAGCTGGGAGTACTGCGTGAGGTGGACTCAGTGGTGAAGATTGAAGAGGTGTAGATGGGGGTACTGTGTGAGGTGGTCTTGGTGGTGGGGATTGAAGAGGTGTAGCTTGCAGTACTGTTTGAGGTGGTCTCCGTGGTGGTTTTTGAAGGGATAAAGCTGGGAGTAGTGTGTGAGGTGGTCTTAGATATGGTGATTGAAGAGGTGAAGCTGGGAGTACTGCGTGAGGTGGTCTCAGTGGTGGGGATTAAAGAAGTGAAGATTGGAGTACTGTGTGAGGTGGTCTCGCTGGTGGTGACTGAAGAGGTGAACCTGGAAGTACTGTATGAGGTGGTCTCAGTGGTGGGGATTGAAGATGTGATACTGGGAGTACTGTGTGAGGTGGTGTCGGTGGTAGGGATGGAAGAGGTGAAGCTGGGAGTAGTATATGAGGTGGTCTCGATGGTGGAGATTGAAGAGGTAAATCTGGGAGTAGTGTGTGAAGTGGTCTCTGTCGTGGGGATTGAAAAGGTGAAGTTTGGAGTTCTGTGTGAGGTGCTCGCAGTGGTGGACATTGAAGAGGTGAAGCTGGGAGTACTGTGAAATGTCGTGTCTGTGGTAGGGATTGAAGAGGGGTAGCAGGGAGTACTGTGTGTGCTGGTCTCAGTAGTGGTGATTGAAGAGGTGAAGCTGGGTGTAGTGTGTGAAATGGTCTCAGTTGTGGTGATTGAAGATGTGACGCTGGGAGTACAGAGTAAGGTGGTCTCGGTGGTAAAGATTGAAGAAGTAAAACCGGTAGTAGTGTGTGTGGTGGTCTCGATGGTGGTGATTGGAGAGGTGAAGCTGGACTTAGTGTGTGAGGTAGTCTCGGTGGTGGGGTTTGAAGAGGTAAAGCTGGGACTACTGTGTGAGGTGGTACCAGTGGTGGGGATTGAGGAGGTGAAACCATAAGTACTGTGTGGGGGGGTCTTGGTGGTCGGGATTGAAGAGGTGAAACTGAGAGTACTGTATGAGGTGGTCTTAGTGGTGGGTATTGAACAAGTGAAGCTGGGAGTACTGTGTGAGGTGGTCTTGGAGGTTGTGGTTGAAGAATTGAATCTGGGAGTACTGTGTGAGGTGGTGTCGGTGGTGGGGATTGAAGAGGTGAAGCTGGGAGTATTGTGTGACGTCATCTCGGTGGTGGGGATTGAAGAGGTGATGCTGGGAGTACTGTGTGCAGTGGTCTCAGTGGTGGGTAACGAAGAGGTGAAGCTCGGAGTGCTGTATGAGGTGGTCATGGTGGTGAAGATTGAAGAGGGGAACCTGGGAGTAGTATATGAGGTGATCTCGGTGGTGGGGATTGAAGATGTGAAGCTGGGAGTACTGTGTGAGGTGGTCTCAATGGTGGTTATTGAAGAGGTAAAGCTGGGTGTAGTGTGTGAAATGGTTTTGGTTGTGATGATTGAAGAGGTGAAGCTGGGGGCACTGTGTGAAGTGGTCTTGGTAGTAAAGATTGAAGAGGTGAAGTGGGGAGTAGTGTGTGAGCTGGTCTCAGTGGTGCGGATTGGAGAGGTGAAGCTGGAGGTAGTGTGTGAGGTTGTGTCAATAGTGGGGATTGAAGAAGTGACGCTCATAGTAGTGCGTGAGGTGGTCTCAGTGGTGGGGATTGAAGAGGTGAAGCTGGGAGTACTGTGTGAGGTGGTCTCAATGGTGGATAATGAAGAGGTAAAGCTGGGAGTGCTTTGTGAGGTGGTCATGGTGGTAAAGACCGAAGAGGTGAAGCTGGGAGTACTGTATGAGGTGGTCTCAGTGGTGGGGATTGAAGATGTGAAGCTGGGAGTACTGTGGGAGGTGGTTTTGATGGTGGATGTTGAAGAGGTAAAGCTGGGTGTAGTGAGTGAAGTGGTCTTGGTTGTGATGATTGAAGAGGTGAAGCTGAGAGTACTGTGTGAGGTTGTCTCTGTTGTGGGAATTGAAGAGGTAAAGCGGGGAGTACTAAGTGAGGTGGTCTCTGTGGTGAAGATTGCAGAGGTGAAGCTGGGAGTACTGTGTGACGTGGTCTCTGTGGTGGGTATTGAAGAGGTAAAGCTGGGTGTAGTGGGTGAAGTGGTCTTGGCTGTGCTGATTGAAGAGGTGAAGCTGGGAGTACTGTGTGAGGTTGTCTCGGTTGTGGGAATTGAAGAGGTAAAGCGGGGAGTACTAAGTGAGGTGGTCTCTGTGGTGAAGATTGCAGAGGTGAAGCTGGGAGTACTGGATGACATGGTCTCTGTGGTGGGTACTGAATAGGTGAAGCTGGGAGTAGTGTGAGAGGTGGTCTCTGTGGTGGGGATTGGAGAGGTAAAGCTGGGAGTAATGTGGGAGGTTGTCTCAGTGGTGGAGATTGAAGAAGTGACGTTCATAGTAGTGTGTGAGGTGGTCTTCATGGTTAGTTTTGAAGAGGTGAAGCTGGGAGTACTGTGTGAGGTTGTCTCGGCGGTGGGGATTGAAGAAGTGAAGTTGGAAGTGGTGTGTGCAGTGGTCTCGGTTGTGAAGATTGAAGAGGTGAAACTAGGAGTACTCTGTAAGGTGGTCTCAGTGGTGGCTATTGAAGGGATGAAGCTGGGAGTACTGTCTATGGTGGTATCAGTGGAGGGTATTGAAGAGGTGAAGCTGGGAGTACTGTTTGAGGTGGTCTCAGTGGTTGGGATTGAGGAAGTGAAGCCAGGAGTACTCTGTGAGGTGGTCTTGGTGGTGGGTATTGAAGAGGTGAAGCTGAGAATGCTGTGTGAGGTGGTCTTGGTGGTGGTTATTGAAGAGGTGAAGCTGGGAGTGCTCTGTGAGGTAGTCTCGGTGGTACGGATTGAAGAGGTGAAGCTGGGAGTACTCTGTGAGGTGGTCTTGGTGGTGACTATTGAAGAGATGAAGCTGGGAGTACTGTGTGAGGTGGTCTCAATGGTCGGGATTGAGGAAGTGAAGCTGGGAGTACTATGTAAGGTAGTCTCAGTGGTGAGTATTGAAGAGGTGAAGCTGAGAGTGCTGTCTGAGGTGGTCTTAGTGGCAGGTAATGAAGACGTAAAGCTGGGAGTGCTGTGTGAGCTGGTCATGGTGGTGAAGATTGAAGAGGTGAAGCTGGGTGTACTGTGTGAGGTGGTCTCGGTGGTGCGGATTGAAGAAATGAAGCTGGGAGTACTCTGTGATGTGTTCTTGGTGGTGGGTATTGAAGAGGTGAAGCTGGGAGTGCTGTGTGAGCTGGTCATGGTGGTGAGGATTGAAGAGATGAAGCTGGGAGTACTTTGTGATGTGGTCTTGACAGTGAAGATTGAAGAGGTGAAGCGGGGAGTACTGTGTGAGGTTGTGTCAGTGGTGGGAATTGAAGAAGTGAAGCTGGGAATACTGTGTGATGTTGTCTTGGTGGTTAGAGTGGAAGAGGTGAAGCTGGGAGTAGTGTATGAGGTGGTCCTGGTGGTGGGGATTGAAGATGTGAAACTGGGAGTATTGTGTGAGGTGGTCTCGATGGTGGTTGTTAAAGAGGTAAAACTGGGTGTAGTGTGTGAAGTGGTCTTAGTTGTGATGATTGATGAGGTGAAGCTGGGAGTACTGTGTGTGGTGGTATCAGTGGTGGGAATTGAAGAGGTAACGCTGGTAGTACCGTGAGGGGTGGTCTCTGTGGTGATGATTGAAGAGGTGAAGCTGGAATTAGTGTGTGAGGTTGTCTTGGTGGTGGGTATTGAAGAGATGAAGCTGGGAGTAGTGTGAGATGTGGACTCGGTGCTGATGATTGAAGAGGTAAAGCTGAGAGTACTCTGTGTGGTGGTCTCGATGGTGGGGATTGAAGAAGTGAAGCTGGGAATACTGTGTGAGGTGGTCTCGGTTGTGAAGATTGAAGAGGTGAAGCTGGGAGTACTGTGTGAGGTGGTCTCAGTGGTCGGGATTGAGGAAGTGAAGCTGGGAGTACTCTGTGAGGTGGTCTCAATGGTGGGTATTGAGAAGGTGAAGACAGGAGTAGTGTGAGAGGTGATCTCTGTGGTGCGGATTGAAGAGGTAAAGCTGGGAGTACTGCCTGAGGTGGTCTCAGTGGTGGGAATTGAAAAAGTGAAGCTGGGAGTACTTTGTGAGGTGGTTGTGGAGATGAAGATTGAAGAGGTGAAGCTAGGAGTAGTGTGTGAAGTTGTCTCGGTGGTGGGGATTGGAGAGGTGACGCTGGGAGTATTATGTGGGGTAGTCTCTGTGGTGGGTTTTGAAGAGGTGAAGCTGGGAGTACTGTGTGAGGTTGTCTTAGTGGTGGGGACTGAGGAGGTGAAGCTGGAAGTAGTGTGTAAGGTGGTCTCGGTTGTGAAGATTGAAGAGGTGAAACTGGGAGTACTGTGTAAGGTGGTCTTGGCAGTGCGTATTGAAGAGGTGACGCTGGGAGTACTGTGTGAGGTGGTCTTGGTAGTGAAGATTGAAGAGGTAAAGCGGGGAGTAGTGTATGAGGTGGTCTCCGTGGTGGGAATTGAAGAGGTGAAGCCGGTGGTACTGTGTGATGTGGTCTCTGTGGTGAAGATTGAAGAGGTGAAGGTGGGAATACTGTGTGAGGTGGTCTCAGTGGTGGGTATAGAAAAGGTGAAGCTGGGAGGAGTGTGAGAGGTAATCTCTGTGGTGGAGACTGAAGAGGTAAAGCTGGGAGTACTGACTGAGATGGTCCCAGTGGTGGGGATTGAAGAAGTGAAGCTGGGAGTACTGTGTGAGGTGGTCCCAGTGGTGGGGATTGAAAAGGTGAAGCTGGGAGTAGTCCGTGAGGAGGTCTCAGTGGTGGGATTTGAAGAGGTGAAACTGGGAGTACTGTGTAAGGTGGTCTCAGTGGTGGAAATCGAAGAAGTGAAGCTGGGAGTACTGTGTGAGGTGGTCTCAGTGGTGAAGACTGAAGAGGTGCTCTGGGAAATAGTGTGTGAGGTGCTCTCGGTGGTGGGGATTAGAGAGGTGAAGCTGGAAGTAGTGTGTGAGGTGGTCTCGGTAGTGGGAATTGAAGAGATGAAGCTGCGAGTACTGTGGGATGTGGTCTTGGAGGTGGGGATTGAAGAAGTCAAGCTGTGAGTACTGTGTGAGGTGTTCTTAGTGGGGGTTGAAGAGGTGAAGCTGGAATTAGTGTGTGAGGTGGTCTTGGTGGTGGGGATTGAAGAGCTGAAGCTTGGAGTACCATGTGAGGTGGTCTCTGTGGTCGGGATTGAAGAGCTGAAGCTTGGAGTACTACGTGAGGTGGTCTCTGTGGTCGGGATTGAAGAGCTGAAGCTTGGAGTACTATGTGAGGTGGTCTCAGTGGTCGGGATTGAAGAAGGTAAACTGGGAGCACTCTGTGAGGTGGTCTCCATGGTGGGTATTGAAGATGTGAAGCTGGTAGTTCTCACTGAAGTCGTCTTCGTGGTTGTGGTTAAAGAAGTGAAGATGGGAGTAGTATATAAGATGGTCTCAGTGGTGGGGATTGAAGAGGTAAAGCTGGGAGTGCTGTGTGAGCTGGTCATGGTGGTGAAGATTGAAGAGGTGATGCTGGGTGTACTGTGTGAGGTGGTCTCGGTGGTGTGGATGGAAGAAGTGAAGCTGAGAGTACTCTGTGTGGTGGTCTCGGTGGTGAAGATTGAAGAGGTGAAGCTGGGTGTACTGTGTGAGGTGGTTTCTGTGGTGGGGGTTGAAAAGGTGAAGCTGGGAGTACTGCCTGAGGTGGTCTCGGTGGTGGGGATTGAAGAAGTGAAACTGGGAGTACTCTGTGCGGTGGTCTTGGTGGTGGGTATTGAAGAGGTGAAGTTGGAAGTAATGTGTGAAGTTGTCTCGGTGGTGGGTATTGAAGAGGTGAAGCTGGGAGGAGTGTGAGAGGTGGTCTCTGTGGTGGGGATTGAAGAGATAAAGGTGGGAGTACTGCCTGAGGTGGTCTCGGTGGAGAGGATTGAAGATGTGAAGCTGGGAGTACTGTGTGACATGGTCCCAGTGGTGGGGATTGAAAAGATGAACCTGGGAGTACTGTGTGAGGTTGTCTCGGTGGTGAAGATTGAAGAAGTGAAGCTAGGACTAGTGTGTGAGGTGGTCTCCGTGGTGGGGATTGGAGAGGTGAAGCTAGAAGTCGTGTGTGAGGTTGTCTCGGTGGTGAGGATTGGAGAGGTGACACTGGGAGTAGTGTGTGGGGTGGTCTCTGTGGTGGGTTTTGAAGAGGTGAGGCTGGTAGTACTGTGTGAGGTAGTCTCAGTGGTGGATATTGAAGAGGTGAAGCTGGGAGTACTGTGTGAGGTGGTCTCGGTAGTGGATATTGAAGAGGTGAAGCTGGGAGTACTGTGTGAGGTAGTCTCGGTAGTGGATATTGAAGAGGTGAAGCTGGGAGTACTGTGTACGGTAGTCTTGGTGGTGGGTATTGAAGGGGTGTAGCTGGGAGTACTGTGTGAGGTGGTCTTGGTGGATATTGAAGAGGTGAAGCTGGGAGTACTGTGTGAGGTGGTCTCGGTAGTGGATATTGAAGAGGTGAAGCTTAGAGTACTGTGTGAGGTGGTCTCTGTGGTGGGGATTGGAGAGGTGAAGCTGGAAGTAGTGTATGAGGTTGTCTTGGTCGTGCGGATTGAAGAGGTGACACTTGGAATAGTGTGTGGGGTGGTCTTCGTGATGGGTTTCAATGAGGTGAAGCTGGGAGTACTTTGTGAGATTGTCTCGGTTGTGGGGATTGAAGAACTGAAGCTGGAAGTACTGTGTAAGGCGGTCTCGGTTGTGAAGATTGAAGAGGTGAGGCTGGTAGTACTGTGTGAGGTGGTCTCAGTGGTGGCTATTGAAGAGGTGAAGCTGGGAGTACTGTGTACGGTGGTCTCGGTGGTGGGTATTGAAGGGGTGAAGCTGGGAGTACTGTGTGAGGTGGTCTTGGTGGTGGGTATTGAAGAGGTGAAGCTGGGAGTAGTGTAAGAGGTGATCTCTGTTGTGTGGATTGAAGAGGTAAAGGTCGGAGTACTGCCTGAGGTGGTCTTAGTGGTGGGGATTGAAGAAGTGAAGCTGGGAGTACTGTGTGACATGGTCCCGGTGGTGGGGATTGAAAAGGTGAACCTGGGAGTACTATGTGAGATTGTCTCGGTGGTGAAGATTGAAGAAGTGAAGCTAAGACTAGTGTGTGAGGTGGTCTCTGTGGTGAGGATTGGAGAGGTGAAGCTAGAAGTCCTGTGTAAGGTTGTCTTGGTGGTGAGGATTGGAGAGGTGAAGCTGGGAGTAGTGTGTGGGGTGGTCTCTGTGGTGGGTTTTGAAAAGGTGAAGCTGGGAGTACTGTGTGAGGTTGTCTTGGTGGTGGGGATTGAAGAGCTGAGGCTGGAAGTAGTATGTAACGTGGTTTCTGCTGTGAAAATTGAGGAGGTGAAACTAGGAGTACTGTGTAAGTTGGTCTTGGTGGTGGCTATTGAAGAGGGGAAGCTGGGAGTACTGTGTGAGGTGGTCTCGGTAGTGGGTATTGAAGAGGTGAAGCTTAGAGTACTGTGTGAGGTTGTCATAGTGGTGGGGATTGAAGAGGTGACACCTGGAGTACTGTGTGAGGTGGTCTCGCTGGTGGGTATTGAAGAAGTGAAGCTGGAAGTAGTGTGAAAGGTGATCTCTGTGGGTGAGATTGAAGAGGTAAAGCTGAGAGTACTGCCTGAGGTGGTCTCGGTGGTAGAGGTTGAAGAAGTGAAGTTGGGAGTACTGTGTGAGGTGGTCCCGGTGGTGTGGATTGAAAAGGTAAAGCTGGGAGTACTGTATGAGGTTCTCTCGGAGGTGAAAATTGGAGAGGTGAAGCTAGGAGTAGTGTTTGAGGTGGTCTCTGTGGTAGGGATTGGAGAAGTGAAGATGGAAGTAGTGTGTGAGGTTGTCTTGGTCGTGGGGATTGAAGAGGTGACACTGGGAACAGTGTGTGCAGTGGTCTCCATGGTGGGTTTCAAAGAGGTGAAGCTGGGAGTACTTTGTGAGATTGTCTCAGTTGTGGGGATTGAAGAACTGAAGCCGGAAGTAATGTGTAAGGTGGTCTCAGTTGTGAAGATTGAAGAGGTGAGGCTGGTAGTACTGTGTGAGGTGGTCTCAGTGGTGGCTATTGAAGAGGTGAAGCTGGGAGTACTGAGTACAGTGGTCTTGGTGGTGGGTATTGAAGGGGTGAAGCTGGGAGTACTGTGTGAGGTGGTCATGGTGGTGGGGATTAAAGAGGTGAAGCTGGGAGTACTGTGTGAGGTCGTCTCCGTGGTGGGGATTGAAGAGGTGAAGCTGGGAGTATTGTGTGTGGTGGTCTTGGTGGCGGGGAATGTTGATGTGAAATTGGGAATACTTTGTGAGGTGGTCTCAAAGGTGGTTGTCAAAGCGGTAAAGCTGGGTGTAGTGTGTGTGGTGGTCCTGGCTGTGGTGATTGAAGAGGTGAAGCTGGGAGTACCGTGTGAGGTGGTCTTGGTGGTGGCTATTGACATGGTGAAGCTGGAAGTAGTGTGTAAGGTGCTTCCAGTTGTGAATATTGAAGAGGTGAAACTGGGAGTAGTGTGGGTGGTTGTCTCAGTGGTGGGGATTGAAGAGGTGAAGTTGGGAGTGCTGTGTGAGGTGGTCTCTGTAGTGAAGATTGAAGAGGTGAAGCTAGTACTCTGTGAGGTGGTGTCGGTGATGGGGATTGAAGAGGTGTAGCTGGGAATAGTGTGTGAGATGGTCTCAGTGGTGGGGACTGAAGAAGTGAAGCTGGGAGTAGTTTGTGAGGTGGTGTCAGTGGTGAAGATTGAACAGGTGAAGCTGGGAATACTGTGTGAGATGGTTGCGGTGGTGGGGATTGAAGAGGTGAAAATGGGAGTACTATGTGAGGTGGTCTCTGTGGTGCCAACTGAACAGGTGAAGCTGGGAATACTGTGTGAGATGGTCTGGGTCATGGGGATTGAAGAGGTGAAACTGGGAGTACTATGTGAAGTGGTCTCAGTGCTGGGTACTAAAGAGGTAAAGCTGTAAGTACGGTGTGATGTGGTGTGGGTGGTGGGGATCAAAGAGGTGAAACTGGCAGTACTGTAGGATGTGGTCTTGGAGGTGGGGATTGAAGAAGTGAAGCTGGGAGTACTGTCCGAGGTGGTCTCTGTGGTGGGGATTGAAGAGATGAAGCTGGGAGTACTGTGTGAGGTAGACTCGGTGGTTGTTGAAGAGGTAAAGCTGGATGTAGTGTGTAAAGTGGTCTTGGTTTTGGTGACTGAAGAGGTGAAGCTGGGAGTACTGTGTGAGGTGGTCTCGGTGGTGAAGATTGAAGAGGTGAAGCTGGGAGTACTGTGTGAGGTGGTCTCAGTGGTGAAGATTGAAGAGATGAAGCCGGGAGTAGTGTGTGAGGTTGTCTCGGTGGTGGGGATTGAAGAGGTGAAGCTGGGAGTACTTTGTGATGTGGTCTCAGTTGTGGGGATTGAAGAGGTGAAGATGGGAGAACTGTGTGGGGTGGTCTCGGTTGTTTGGATTGAAGAGGTGAAGCTGGGAGTACTATATGAGGTGGTCTCAGTGGTGAAGATTGAAGAGGTGAAGCTGGGAGTAGTGTTTGAGGTGATCTCGGAGGTGGGGATTGAAGAGGTGAAGCTGGGAGTACTACGTGAGGTGGTCTCAGTGGTAGGGATGGAAGAGATGAAGCTGGGAGTTCTGTGTGAGGTGGTCACAGTGGTGTGGATTGAAGAGGTGAAGCTTGGAGTACTGTGTGAGGTGGTCTTTGTGGTAGGGATTGAAGAGGTAAAGCTTGGAGTACTGTGTGATGTGGTCTCAGTAGTGAAGATTGAAGAGGTGAAGTGGGGAATACTGTGTGAGGTTGTCTCGGTGGTAGGAATTGAAGAGGTGAAAGTGGGAGTACTGTGTGAGGTGGTCTCAGTGGTGGCTATTGAAGAGGTAGAGCTGGGAGGACTGTGTGAGGTGGTCACAGTGGTGAAGATTGAAGAGGTGAAGCTGAGAGTACTGTCTGAGGTGGTCTTAGTGGTGGGGATTGAAGAAGTGAAGCTGGGAGTACTGTTTGAGGTGGTCTCAGTGGTCGCTATTGAAGAGGTAGAGTTGGGAGCACTGTGTGAGGTGGTCACAGTGGTGAATATTGAAGAGGTGAAACTGGGGGTACTGTGTGAGGTGTTCTCTGTGGTGGGGATTGAAGAGGTAAAGGTGAGAGTACTGTCTAAGGTGGTCTTAGTGGTGGGGATTGAAGAAGTGAAGTTGGGAGTACTGTTTGAGGTGGTCTCAGTGGTGAAGATTGAATAGGTGACGCTAGGAGTACTGTGTGAGGTGGTCTTGGTGGTGAATATTGAAGAGATGAAGCTTGTAGTAGTGTGTAAGGTGGTCTCAGTGTTGGGTATTGAAGAGGTGAAGCTGGGAGTACTGTGTGAGGTGGTCTCTGTGGTGAACATTGAAGAGGTGAAGCCGGCAGTACTGTGTGAGGTGGTCTCAGTGGTGGTGATTAAAGAGGTGAAGCTGGGAGTAGTGTGTGAGGTGGTCTCAGTGCTGGTGATTGAAGAGGTGAAATTGAGAGTACTGAGTGAGGTGGTCTCAGTGCTGGGGAATGAAGAGGTGCAGCTGGGAGTACTGTGTGAAGTGGTCTCAGGGGTGGGGATTGAAGAGGTGATGCTAGGAGTACTGTGTGAGGTGGTCTTGGTGCTGGTGATTGAAGAGGTAAAATTGGGAGTACTGGGTGAGGTGGTCTCGGTGGTGGGGATTGAAGAGGTGATGCTAGGAATACTGTGTGAGGTGGTCTTGGTGCTGGTGATTGAAGAGGTGAAGCTGGGAGTACTGTGTGAGATGGTCTTGGTGGTGGGGATTGAAGAGGTGACACTGGGAGTACTATGTGAGGTGGTCTCGGTGCTGGTGATTGAAGAAGTGAAATTGGGAGTACTGAGTGAGGTGGTCTCAGTGCTGGGGATTGAAGAGGTGAAGCTGGGAGTACTGTGTGAAGTGATCTCAGGGGTGGGGATTGAAGAGGTGATGCTACGAGTACTGTGTGAGGTGGTTTTGGTGCTGGTGATTGAAGAAGTGAAGCTGGGAGTACTATGTGAGGTGGTCTCGGTCCTAGTCATTGAAGAAGTGAAGCTGGGAGTACTGTGTGAGGTGGTCTCGTTGCTCGTGATTGAAGAGGTGACACTGGGAGTACTGTGTGAGGTAGTCTCAGTGCTGGTGACTGAAGAGGTGAAATCGGGAGTACTGTGTGAGGTGGTCTCTGTGGTGAAGATTGAAGAGATGAAGCTGGGAGTACTGTGTGAGGTGGTCTCAGTGCTGGTGATTGAAGAGGTGAAATTGGGCGTACTGGGTGAGGTGGTCTCAGTGGTGGGGATTGAAGAGGTGACGCTGGGAGTACTGTGTAAGGTGGTCTCGGTGCTGGTGATTGAAGAAGTGAAGCTGGGAGTACTGTGTGAGGTGGTCTCGGTGCTGGTGATTGAAGAGGTGAAATCGGGAGTACTGTGTGAGGTGGTCTTGGTGCTGGTGATTGAAGAGGTGAAATCGGGAGTACTGTGTGAGATCGTCTGGGTGCTGGTGATTGAAGAGGTGAACCTGGGAGTACTGTGCGAGGTGCTCTCAGTGGTGGGGATTGAAGAGGTGAAATTGGGAGTACTGTGTGAAGTGGTCTCAGTGCTGGTGATTGAAGAGGTGAAACTGGGAGTGCTGTGTGAGATGGTCTCGGTGGTGGGGATTGAAGAAGTGATGCTGGAAGTACTGTGTGAGATCGTCTCAGTGCTGGTGATTGAAGAGGTGAAGCTGGGAATACTGTGTGAGGTGGTCTCTGTGGTCTCAGTGGTAGGGATTGAAGAGGTAAAGCTGGGAGTACTGTGTGAGGTGGTCTTGGTACTGGTGATTGAAGAGGTGAAGCTGGGATTACTGTGTGAGGTGCTCTCAGTGGTAGGGATTGAAGAGGTGACACTGGGAGTACTGTGTGAGGTAGTCTCAGTGCTGGTGATTGAAGAGGTGAAATCGGGAGTACTGTGTGAGGTGGTCTCTGTGGTGAAGACTGAAGAGGTGAAGCTGGGAGTACTATGTGAGGTGGTCTCGGCGGTGGGGATTGAAGAGGTGACGCTGGGAGTACTGTGTGAGGTGGTCTCAGTGCTGGTGATTGAAGAGGTGAAATTGGGCGTACTGGGTGAGGTGGTCTCGGTGGTTTGGATTGAAGAGGTGACGCTGGGAGTACTGTGTAAGGTGGTCTCGGTGCTGGTGATTGAAGAAGTGAAGCTGGGAGTACTGTGTGAGGTGATCTCAGTGCTGATGACTGAAGAGGTGAAATTGGGAGTATTGGGTGAGGTGGTCTCAGTGCTGGTGATGGAAGAGGTGAAATTGGGAGTACTGTGTGGGGTGGTCTTGGTGGTGGGGATTGAAGAGATGACACTGGGAGTACTGTGTGAGGTTGTATCAGTGCTGGTGATTGAAGAAGTGAAGCTGGGAGTACTGCGTGAGGTGGTCTCAGTGCTGGTGATTGAAGAGGTGAAACTGGGACTACTGGGTGAGGTGGTCTCAGTGCTGGTGATTGAAGAAGTGAAGCTAGAAGTACTGTGGGATGTGATCTCAGTGGTGGTGGTGAACAAGTTTGTTGTAGAAGTCGTGGCTGTTTCTGTGGTCCGGAGAAAGGAAGAGGTGGGTGGGAGAGTAATGGTGGTGGACAATATACCTGTTGTAGTTGTGGAAAAGGTGATTTTGGTCATGGAGTCTGGGACAGTGCTAGTGGGAAAAGTAGGGTGGGTGGTCTCAGATGTAGGTGTAGACCTGGTGATGGTAGTGGGGAGTGTGGTCACCAAGGCAGATGGAGGCGTGGTATTTGTGGTATGACTGGTGATCGTTTCTGTGCTCGGGACAGGTGTGGAAGATAAAATGCTACTGGTGAGTGTTGATAATATATTAGTGGCTGTGGGCTGAGACACCGTAGTTGTCATAGAAGTCACTGTCTTTGTGGAAGTGGTTGAGGAAGTGATGGGGGTGGTAGAAGTCACTGCTGTTGTGAGGGTCGTAAACACTGGAGTTGGGGACAGGGTCGTATGGACGCTTCCAGTGGGCAGGGTCGTCCTTTCTGTGGTTCTAGTTGCAGAGGAGATCGTAGTGTGGAAGGCTGTGTGTGTGGCTGAGACAGAGGAGGAGGGCGACACCGTCACTGTGGGAGTTTCCCTTGCTGTGGTGATAGAGGGAGAAGAGGTCACCGCTGAGGTTCCTTCCTCAGTAGTGGTAATAGGGTAAGTACTGGTGACGGTGGCCACTGGCGTCTGTGTCTCGGGAGTGGGGGTGTAAGAGCTGGTGAAGGCCACCTGCGTCGTGGTCACACAGATGGAGGTGGGGTGGGAGACGGTGATTATAAAGCTCGTTGGATATGCGCACTCAGTGGTGGCCGCATAGACCAAGACGGTGGGTGGACTGGTTTCAACCTTGAAGGCAAACTTGGAGGCCGGGGTGGTTGAGGTGTTGGAACTGACTGGAGAACTGAGCAATGTTTCAGGGATGAGTGTGTCATGGGGGGAGGTAGTGCGAGTCATAGGTGCATTTTCCCTGTGGCCTGGAGCGGGAGAGGCGATCTGGGGGACACCGAGTGGCCGCCCAGCCGCGCCTCTGGAGTGTGGAGAATTGCTGAGCACGGCATGGGCTGCTTCCGCGGTGGGGAAAGGCACGTGAGAGACGGATGTGGCCGTGGATAAAGGTCCTGCATTGGCGGCAGAGCAGAGGAATCCACTGGTGAACCGGTGGGTCATGCGGTCACATCACACCAAGTAAGCTCCCACTCACCCATTTTCCAGCCAGCATCACAGAGGGCAGGACGTGCTGCAGCTCACTCCTGCATGGGAGGCAGTTTGGAGCTGGGCGCTGTGGGGTGCTGGAGCTCCCTGCCTGTCAGCTCCCAGGGGAGCAGTGGGGCGTGAGAACCCTCATCCCTCACCTGGCCTTGGCCTTGTCATGGCCAGTCCTCCTGGCCTGGGATAGCGGAGCTTGGCAGAGCCTCCCTTCCCTCCCTTCCCTTTACTGGCCACACCTGAACCCCTCCTCCCTCTGCCCCTTTCTCTCCTCCCCCTGCTGCTGCCTGGAGTCCTCCTGTCCTCCCATTAGCCTTCTGCTCCCACCTCTGCTTCTCTCCACACCCTGCTGCTGTCTGGGCTGACTCCTCCTTTCAAAGAGAACAGGAGAGAACATAACTATTTCCTGGGAGCAGGCACATCACAGAAACCAGCAGACAAAGAAAGCTGCACAAAGACCGGCAAGGTGGCTCCCACCTGTCATCTCAGCATTTTCTGAGGCTGAGACAGGTGATCCCTTGAGGTCAGGAGTTCAAGACCAGTCTGTCCAACATGGTGAAACCCCATCTCTACTATAATAATAATAATACTACTAACAAGCCAGGTGTGGTGGCATGCACCTCCTGAGGCAGGAGAATTACTTGAACCCAGAGGCAGAGGCTGCAAGGAGCCATGATTGCACCACTGCACTCCAACCTGTGCCACAGAGCAAGACTCCATCTCAGAAACAAAACAAAACTGCACAGAGGACACCAAGGAGAAAAAGAGGCTAAGCTCACATGCTAATGACATCAAAGGGCATGGAGTGAGGACCACACGGAGAGGTGGAGACACAGGATGGAGAAGGAAACTTCCAGAAAAAGCCACCTTGTTGGTCAGGAGTGAGCTCAAAAGACCTTAAGGCTCAGCAGTGAGTGTTCATCTCAGAAATAGACATATTCTTGGGCCAGGTGCGGTGGCTCAGGCCTGTAATCCCAGCACTTTCAGAGACCGAGGCGGGCGGATCACGAGATCAGGAGTTGGAGACCAGCCTGACTAAGATGGTGAAATCTCGTCTCTACTTAAAATACAAAAACAGCCGGGTGGGGTGACAGGCGCCTGTAATCCCAGCTACTCAGGAGGCTGAGGCAGGAGACTCGCTTGAACCCAAAAGGCAGAGGTTGCAGTGAACTGAGATTGTGCCACTGCACTCCAGCCTGGGTGACAGAGCAAGATTCTGTGTCCAGGAGAAAAGATATATTTTTCTATAACGATTCTGTTTTGGCCATGGGATTCATTAGTTTACAAGCATGAACCCCGGCCTGTGGATTTCAACCTATTTCACAATGGTGAGACTTCGGATCAGAGATCTGGCTGTTGGGGATGTCGGGGGCAAGGAAGACAGGCAGCCACAGCAGGTGGGAAGAGGGAAGTACCTGACCTCCTGCCCCTTACCCCGGGCACAGACCATCTTGTGGCTGAGAGCTGGGGTGTCACATCCCAGCCTAGCTCGCGGGTGTCAGGGAAGTCGGGTCGGGGGTTATGAGAACCCCCAGGCTACAGTCCTTGGCTCTGGACGTGGCCCTGGAGGTGACTGAGAAGGGGACTCGTGGGCCTCTAGGGTGGACGGCCTGGGATCGGGGATCAGAAGAGACACTGGAGGAAGAGAGAAGGGAAGCACAGAGGAGTGGGGGGTGTCCCTGCAGGGCGGAAGAGAGAAGCCGGGGACCCCACGCCGGGTCATCTCGGATGCACCCTTGGAAGTGAAGTGGACTTTAGAAGCTGCCCGCCCCAGCTCTGGGGCCAACAGCTGCACCCAGACACAGAAGTCTGTTCAGGGAGGGGAGGCCAGTGTGGAGGGGGCGCTGGGGCTGGGGGCGTGAGGCGGGTGACAAGAAGGAGTCAAGGCAGGAAGGGCACTGCTCTGGGAAGACATGACTCCCTCCCTCCACCCTGCATCTGCAGATACAGGTCGGGGCGCAGCCCCTGCAACCTGCCCAGTGCGTGGCGGAGAGTGACAGCGGGGACCCGGCTCCTTCGCTCCTTCCCAACCTGGCTTTTCCCCGCACCTGGAGCTCTGAGAAACCCCTCCTCATCCCCCGGCCCCCAGGCCATGCCTCAGTTCTCCCTGCACCCAGAACTCCAAGCAGCCTCTCCTTATCCCCCCTCCCCAGGCCTCAGAGCCACCTGCCCCTCCCCTCCCCTGGAACATCACATCAGGAGCTTCTCTCCAGCCCCCACCCGCCTCTCCCCCTCACCTGTGGCCCCTGGGGAGGCCTTGAGCATCCAGAGGAGGCCGAGGAACCACAGCAGCTGCATGGGTCCAGTGGGCAGGGGGCTGGGGCAGAGCAGGCTCCAGGGCCAGGACAGCGGCAGGGACGTGGCCCGAGGTGTCCACAAAATGAAAGTGCTGGTTATCTGTTCTGCTGAGCCTGAGAGTTGAGCACAGCCTCACCTTTGTACCGCCCCACCTCACCCCTCTTCCTCCCTTCTCCCTGCATCCGGACAGACCGAAGTCAGCGCTGTGGGAAGCAGGGACATGAGGAAAAAGATAGGACAAGTCCAGGAGGTGTCAGGCAGGGAGAGCTGCTGGTGGCCCAGCCCCACAGCCTGCCTGGCCCACATGGAGCTTCCTGGAAGCTGCCCTCCCTCCCCCACACACCTGGAGGGTACTCTTGACCGAGGGCTTGGACTCTGGGAGTCTGGGCCAACTCCTGCAGCCGCTCCTTAGTTTCAAAACCCAGGTTGGGAAGGAGTGAGGGAGCTGGGTCCCCGCTGCACTCCAGCCTGGGCAACAGGGCAAGACTCCATCTCAAAAAAAAAAAAAAAAAAAAAAAAAATAGTTTGGATCTAGAACACTGCCTTTCCTAGGTAGCAACTATTAGGAAGGTTGAATCTATCCAGTTTGGGCAAAGGTGTGAAGAATAAATGTTCTTACCCAGCTGGTGGGTGTGTAGGTGTGTTGGGTTGCTTTAGAAGGGTAATTTGAGGATCACTTGAGGTCAGGAGTTCGAGACCAGCCTAGCCAAGATGGTGAAACCCAGTCTATACTAAAAAGACAAAAATTAGCCTGCCGTGGGGTAGGTGCCTGTAATCCCACCTACTCGGGAGGCTGAGGCAGGAGAATTGCTTGAACCCAGGAGGCAGAGGTTGCAATGAGCCGAGATCATGCGCTGCACTCCAGCCTGGGCGACAGAGCAAGACTTCATCCCAAAAATGAGATTTAAAAAAAAATGTTCTTATCCAGTTGGTGGGTGCATAGGTGGGTTGGGTTGCTTTAAAAGGGTAATTTGACACCATGGAATACTATGCAGCCATAAAAAAACGATAAGTTCGTGTCCTTTGTAGGGACATGGATGAACCTGGAAACCATCCTTCTCAGCAAACTGACATAAGAACAGAAAATGAAACACTGCATGTTCTCACTCATAGGCGGGTGTTGAACAATGAGAACACATGGACACAGGGAGGGGAGCATCACACACTGGGCTCTGTCGGGGGGAAATAGGGAAGGGACAGCAGGGGGTGGGGAGTTGGGGAGGGATAACACGGGGAGAAATGACAGATATAGGTGATGGGGAGGAAGGCAGCAAATCACACTGCCATGTGTGTACCTACGCAACCATCTTACATGTTCTTCACATGTACCCCAAAACCTAAAATGCAATAAAATAGGGGTAAAGCTAAAAAAATAAAAAATAAAATAAAATAAAAGGGTAATTTGGTGGCATCTATTAACATTTTAAATGTGTGCCCTAGGACCCAATAATTTCACCCTCCATCTCTGTGTCCGAGAAGCCCTCCAAGGAAGCACTCGCAAGGATGTTTATCGACTCTAGATTATGGCAATTTTGATGGAAGGTGGAAACAACCCAGACTGAATTCTTTCAATCCAGAAAGAAGATGGAATCATCACACTACAGAATACGATGCTCAGGCCAGATGTAGTGGGTCACACCTGTAATCCCAGCACTCTGCAAGGCCAAGGCAGGAGGATCTCTTGAGCCCAGATGTTCCAGGCCAGCCTGGGCAACATGGCAAGACCCCACCTCTACAAAAGAATACACAAAGATTAGCCAAGTATTGTGGTGCACACCTGTGGTCTCAGCTATTTGGTAGGCTGAGGTGGGAGGATCACCTGAGCCCAAGATGTCAAGGATACAATGAGCCCTAATAGAACCACTGCACTTCAGCCTGGACAACAAAGCGAAACTCTGTCTCAAAAAAAATTATGACTATAAAATTAGGTCAGGGCCGGGTACGGTGGCTCATTCCTATAATCCCAGCACTTTGGGAGTCCAAGGCAAGGGGATCACTTGAGTTCAGGAGTTTGAGACCAGCCTGGCCAATATGGCAAAACCCCATCTCCACTGAAAATACAAAAACTAGCCAGGTGTCATAGTGCATGCCTGTAATCGCAGCTACTCGGAAGGCTGAGGCAGGAGAATTGCTTGAACCCAGGGGGCGAAGGTTGCAGTCAGCCAAGGTCTCACCACTACACTCCGGCCTGGGTGATGGAGCAAGACTCCATCTCAAAAAATAATAATAAAATAAAATAAAATAAAGTCAGACCACACACGGTAGCTCACACCTATAATCCCAACATTTTGGGAGGTCGAGGCAGGAGGATCACTTGAGGCCAGGAGTTCAAGACCAGCCTGGGCAATATAGTGAGACCCATCTGTACCAAAAAAAAAAAAAAGAAAGAAAGATCAAAAGAAAAATAGGTCTGACCATCCCTAAGGGAAGAAGCTTTGCAGATAGAAACTGCAGCTGTTCCTTTTCCCAGCAGGCCCAAGGCACAGGATTGCAAAAGCAGCCAGCGAACTCACCAAGGCCAGGCCCGCTGGGAGATCTTCGAGAAGGGCTGTGCCTCTCATGTCTCTTTATCCAGAGTCACTAAAGGGACCCTAAATAAGAGGCAATGTGAATACCCACCAAGCAACACTGTCTGCCCACCGTTTGTGCAGCTGGCTGCACCAAAATCCCGTGGAGACATTATATAGCCTGGCCTGAGAGGCGTGTGGTCAGGTTGAGGAAGGGAGCAAAGAAACGAACAGCTAAAACGTCCAATGAGGTGGAGCTCCGAGCCAGCCAATAACACCATCGGTGGCAGCTCAGGGGAAGGGCCAACAGGGAGCAGGGCTACTCTTGGGGTCTTCCACTTCGATTTCTTAATACATTTGACCAATTTGCCCAGCATGAAGATGCTCATTTGCAAAGTTTTCTTGTCGTTTTTCAGAGCACTCTCCGTGGAAACCGCTGAAGCCAGGTGGTCAAGCGCCACAGCCAGGCAAGACGCTGCAAACCAAGCTTGAGGTTCCGGGGGTTTCCAGTCTTTTTGTTTTTTTTTTAAGGATCAAACACCATAAAATTCCCATCGCTGTGCTGGAGACACAGATATAAATGGAAAATGGATCCTTGTTTAAGTAAAGATCACCAGGCTCCTCGGGAGATGGATCCCAGATCCCTCCCCAGCCACTGCCCCTTCTGTCCACCACCTCTCTACTGCCCACACCCTCTTCTGCTCCAGCCCCTCAGCCCCCTAACCTCAGCCTCTGGCCTGAGCCATTTCTACACCTGCAGCACCCTCCTCGTCTTCCTCTTTCTCTCACCCTGTGAAAATCCCACCTGTCCTTTACAGTTCTACACCTTCCTCACCTCCTCCAGGAAGCCATGTGCAATCAGGAGGTGACCTCTTCCACTCCTGAAATTGTTTTTCTGTTTTTTGGGTTTTTTTTTAGATGGAGTCTCGCTCTGTCGTCCAGACTGAAGTGCAGTGGAGCAATCTCGACTCACTGCAACCTCTGCCTCTGGGTTTAAGAGATTCTCTTGCCTCAGCCCAAGTAGCTGGGATTACAGGTGTGTGCCACCATGCCTGGCTAATTTTTTTTTTATTTTATTTTTAGTAGAGATGTGGTTTCACCATGTTGGCCAGGCTGATCTCAAACTCCTGACCTCCAGTGATCCTCCCACCTTGACCTCTCAAAGTGCTAGGATTACATGTGTGAGCCACCACACCTGGCCCACTCCTGAAATTAACAGTGCTTATTATAAATATCTCTCCCATGATGCGTACTTATCATTTCTAGCTGGGAGCACAGTCATTTGAACACCTGCCCAGAAGGGAGAGGGAAAGGTGACATCTTTGCATTCTGAACTAGGGCAGTGGCCACTTTGCCTGGGAAAGAGCCTGGGAAGGAGCCCCACCCCACTCAGGGAGGCGATAGATGAGCTAAGACTGTGGGAGTCCTCCATCTGCTGTTCAAGAATGCTCCATGCCCACGTTGGGGTCCAGCCTTCATGGGGAAGCTGGAGAAGATAGAAGGGAAAAAAGAGTGTTCTACCGGGACCGGGAGATGTGTCTGTAACGTCAGATGCAGCTGACTGCAGGCTGCCCACACACAACTAAGACCCAGAGCTGGCTCCAGAAATTAATAAGGTTCCAGCCGGAGCTCCAAACAGGCCAAAGGACAGCTGGGGAGAAGGAAGGAGCAGAGCTGTGCAAAGACGATGCTGACGATGCAGGTGTTAGTCCAATTGTCAGTGACACTCGCCATCAGGCCCCTTCCTAGTGACACTGAAATGGGACCCATGGGAAGTCAGTGGGGGGCACTGGCCTCCCTCCAAGGTCACTTTTGTCACAGATACCTGGGAGAAGACATGAATCCAGAAACGTACAGGCTGGGACCAGCCCCCAAATGTCAAGGATAAGGGAGGGACGTGTTGAAACAAGGGCTGGGGGCCAGACGCGGTGGCTCACGCCTATAATCCCAGCACTTTGGGAGGCATAGGTGGGTGGATCACCTGAGATTAGGAGTTTCAGGCCAGCCTGGCCAACATGGTGAAACCCCATCTCTACTAAAAATATTAAAAAATTAGCTGGACGTGGTGGCGCACACCTGTAATTCTAGCTACTCAGAACGCTGAGGTAGGAGAATCACTGGAACCCAGGAGGCAGAGGTTGCAGTGAGCTGAGATCACGGCATTGCACTCTAGCCTGGGCAACAAGAGCAAAACTCCATCTCAGAAAAAGAGTAAAGTCTCTCAAAGCCATTGAGGGTTGGTGTAGCAGTCAGGAAGTGTCAGGTTATGCTGCAATAACAAATAGTCCTGAAGGCTCCATGGCTTACAACAGCAAAGGTTTATTTCTTACTCATGCCACTTGCCCATTTTGATATCTATGCTCTCATCCATGCTATCTTCACTCTGGGACCTGGGCTGACCAAACCACCCCCATCTGGGACATTGCCAGTCTCACGGCAGTGGAAGGTGACAGAGGGCAAAACCACCAGCTGGCTCTTGAAGCTTCTTTCCAGAGATGCTCTACGTCCCTTCCACTCGCATTTTGTTGGCCAAAGCAAGTCACATGGTCACCCTGGATATAAAATACTATCAGGGAGAGGCACTGCCAGTCAGACATCAAGTGTGATATCAGCGAGACAGGGAAAACAAATATTTGTTTTCCCAGGGCGGGAAAGCAAATATTTCCAACAATAACACAACCTACCACAGCTGGGATCCAAGCACGTAATGGTTTATGCAAATCAAGATCCCATCAAACAGGATCAGACGCTGCACTCCAGCCTGGGTGGGCGACAGAGTGAGACTCCATCTCAAAAAAATAAAAAAATAGGCTGGACGTGGTGGCTCATGCCTGTAATCCCAGCATATTGGGAGACTGAGGCGGGCTGATCACTTGAGGTCAGGAGTTCGAGACCAGCCTGGCCAACATGGTGAAACCCCATCTCTACTAAAAATAAAAAAGTAGCCAGGTGCGGTGGCGCATGCCTGTAATCCCAGCTACTTGGGAGTCTGAGACAGGAGACTCTCTTGAACCCGGGAGGGTGGAGTTGATATGAGCCAAGATGGTGGCACTGTACTCCAGCCTGGGCAACAGAATGAGACTCCATCTCAAAAATAAATGAATAAATAAATAATAAAAACAAAACACCTAAAAATTCCAGAGGAAAATTTAGGAGACTATATGTATAATTTGGGAGCTGAGGAGAATATTTTAATCAACATAAGAAACCCAAAAGCTGTGAAAATAAAATTACACATACCCTATTACATTAAAAAGTAACATTTTGTGGGGGAAGTTTACCAAAATGATACAAAGTGGTGGCAGAACTGTTTGCAATCTGAATGGCAGACAAAGGGTTAATATCTGTGATCTACAAAGAGCATTTACAAATTTATATTTAAAAAACATGCTGTTCAACCTGATCTTCCTGGACATTATATATTTAATTCCTCTTAAGATAGTTAGTTTCAGGATCACAGTATAATTTTGTTGGTTTTTTGAGTCCTATAGTATGTTTATGATATTGGAATCATAGGTAAAATGTTTTTCAATAAATTTTTTCAGACTTCTGTTTTCGGCTGGGCAGGGTGGCTCATGCCTGTAATCCCAGCACTTTGGGAGGCTGAGGTGGGTGGATCACTTGAGGTCAGGGTCAGGAGTTTGAGATCAGCCTGGCCAGTATGGTGAAACCCCACCTCTACTAAAAATACAAAAATTAGCCAGGTATGGGGGAGCACGCATGTAATCCCAGCTACTTGGGAGGCTGAGACAGAAGAATCTCTTGAATCCTGGAGGCAGAAGTTGCCGTGAGCCCAGATCGTGCCACTTTAGCCTCGGCGACAGAGCAAGACTCCGTCCCAAAAAAAGAAAAGAACCTTCTGTTTTCGTGTGAAGTTTGTTCCCTGTGAAGTTTCTTATTCTTCCATCAGTTTCTCTCTTTCCTTCTCTTTCTGTCCTTTCTTGCTTGTTTCATCTAAGCATCATAATTCCTATGATAAAATCAAATGCTTATTTTACACTTGCACAAAATCTCCAGAAATCTAAGATCACACAGGGGCATTTCAAGCGGCAGCCAGTTCTGTTTATCACGTTCTTATTGGCAGTTTCATTTATGACCACTGCTTTAATGCAGTTCCTATGAATTCATCACACGCTTTATGATTGAATGCAAACAGTCCAGCTTCAGAAGAGAAGCAAGAGCGGGAGAGACCAAGAGCCTGAGAGCTTCTGTTTGCAATATGCTATCATTTCTGATTCTAAGGAGGAAAAATAACTTCATAAATTTAAGTATGGAACTTATCCTCTTAGAAAGAATGCTCACATCGAGTTAAGAGTAATGAACGTCAACATTTATGGATTTATGGGGTTTTAAAAAAAAACTTCAAAGCTTGTGCAAACATTTCTCATATGATCATTGTTTTCCGAGGATTGCGTAAACGGAAGCCGAGGTCAGCCTGAGGATTTTTCTAGAGGTTCAGCAAAGTCATATCGAATGAGAGAAATGGGATCTTACCTTTCTCTGATGTTAGTTTCTTTTCTCTCTTCTTGTCTTCTTCCTAGAATCTGGTGCATCTGAAAGTTCTGTGAACACTTGCCTACCCCATACAGTGGATCTGGGGGCAACTATTGCCCTCCTATAAATACCAAGGGTGCCACTGGCCTGCTCCTTACACCAGACAGTAAACAGTCACCAAAAGCCTGATTGAAGCTTTGGGACAAAACAATGAAACCGAAAGATGGAGTTGCTGAGTCGTAGAGACCGTAAACTGCTACTCTGTTTATTTACTTATTTATTTAGAGACGAAGTCTCACTCTGTTGCCCAGGCTGGAGCGCAGTGGCACGATCTCAGCTCACTGCAGCCTCCACCTCCCAGGTTCAAGGGATTCTCCTGCCTCAGCCTCCCGAGTAGCTGGGATTACAGGCACCCGCCACCATGCCCGGCTAATTTTTGTATTTTTAGTAGAGACAGTTTCACCATGCTGGTCAGGCTGATCTCGAACTCTTGACCTCAGGTGATCCTCCCGCCTCAGCCTCCCAAAGTGCTGGGATTACAGGAGTGAGCCACCATGCCTAGCCATCTCTATGTTTTAAAAAATAAAATAATAGCTGGGCACGGTGGCTCACACCTGTAATCCCAGCACCTTGGGAGGCCGAGGCAGGTGGATCACCTGAGGTCGGGAGTTCGAGACCAGCCTGACCAACATGAAGAAACCCCATCTCTACTAAAAATACAAAATTAGCCAGGTATTGTGGTGTGTGCCTGTAATCCCACCTACTTGGGAACCTGAGGCAGGAGAATTGCTTGAATCTGGAAGGTGGAGGTTTCAGTGAGCCAAGATCCCACCATTGCCCTACAGCCTGGGCAACAAGAGTGAAACTCTGTCTCAAAAATAAATAAATAAGTACATATAAAATAAAATAATAATAAATGCATTGTTTTTAGGCCAGGTGCAGTGACTCATGCCTGTAATGCCAGCACTTTGGGAGGCCAAGGCAAGTGGATCACTTGAGGTCAGGAGTTTGAGACCAGCCTGGACAACATGGCAAAACCCCATCTCTATCAACAATACAAAAAAAAAAAAAATTAGCCAGGCATGGTGGCAAGCACCTGTAATCCCAGCTACTCGGGAGGCTGAGGCAAGAGGATCACTTGAACCCAGGAGGTGGAGGTTACAGTGAGCCAAGACCGTGCCACTGCACTCCAGCCTGGGCAACAGAGGGAGACTCTGTCTCAAAAAAATAAATAAATAATAAATATATTATTGTTAAAACTGGTTTTTCACCATTGGTGCTTTTTTTTTTTTTTTTTTGGAGACTGAGTCTTGCTCTTTTGCTAGGCTGGAATGCAGTCTCGGCTCACTGCAACCTCCACCTCCGCCTCCTAGGTTTAAGAATTCTCCTGCCTCACTCTCCCAAGTAGCTGAGACTACAGGTGCCTGCCACCACGCCCAGCTAATTTTTGTATTTTTAGTAGAGACCCATGTTGGCCAGGATGGTCTCGATCTCCCGACCTCGTGATCCACACACCTCAGCCTCCCAAAGTGCTTGGATTACAGGCATGAGCCACAGTGCCCGGCCACCATTGGTGATCTCAAAGTTTGTGGTTAGAACTTTTATTTGAATGATATTATTCTTGAATCACAAGCCCACATATCTATACCATGATTGGTCTTAGTGAATTTATTGAGGTATACATTTTATTTAAAAATAAAATTGAAGATGAAAAATATAGTATACACCTAGATATCTAGAAAGCCTGGTTTGCGATATACAGTGCTGGATTACCAAATAATTGTTATAGGTAGCGTTCATATAACATTTTTCATTCCTGGATATTGCTTTTACAATTTAGTTCTACTTTCATGACATGAGTCAATGCCATATTTTAAAAAAATATTACCAGGTCCCGTACAATTTTTGTATTTTATACTACAGGGAATTTAGTTTAATAAGCTTAAAATAAAACATTGTTGGGTGGGGCGCAGTGGCTCACGCCTGTAATCTCTACACTTTGGGAGGCCGAAGCAGGTAGATCACCTGAGGTCAGGAGTTCGAAACCAGCCTGACCAACGTGGTGAAACCCCATCTCTACTAAAAATGCAAAAATTAGCCGGGCAAGGTGGTGGGCACCTGTAATCCCAGCTACTAGGGAGGCTGAGGCAACCAAATCTCCTGAATTGGTTGAACCCGGGAGGTGGAGCTTACAGTGAGCCGAGATGGCGCCATTGCACACCAGCCTGGGCGAAAAGAGCGAGACTGTGTCTCAAAAAATAATAATAATAATAAAATAAATATAAATAAATAAATAAAACATTGCTGATTGGATTATTAAAAGCAAATCACTAAAAAATCCTCTATATAAGAATCTCCCCTGAGCACAGTGGCTCATGCCTGTAATCCCAGCAATTTGTGAGGCTGAGGCAGGTGAATCTCTTGAGCCTAGGAGTTCGAGACCAACTTGGGCAACATGGCGAAACCCCAGTCTCTACAAAAAAATACAAATATTAGCTAGGCATGGTGGTGCACACCTGTAGTCCCAACTACCTGGGAGGCTGAGGCTACAGGATCACTTGAACCCAGGAGGTTAAGACTGCAATGAGATATAATCACACCACTGGCACTTCAGCCTAAGCCACAGAACCTCTGTCAATCATACCACAGTATTTCCTGTAGAATGACCTAAGCTCGCTAATATGACTGAATTGCTTCACTGGTAAATTCTAGCAAACATTTAAGGAAGAGATTGTACCAACTATACACAAACTCTTCCAGAAAATAGAAGGAACACTTCCCAGCTTTGTTTATGAGCCTAGTATTAATCTGATACCAAGCCCAGATAAATACACGATAAGAAAACTAGACCAGCGTCCCTAATGAATATAGACAGAAAAATCCTCAAGGAAATGTTATGAAATAAAACATAGCAATACATAAAAACAATATGTCATGACCAAGTGGGGTTAATCCCAGGGATACAAAGCTGGTTAAACATTTGAAAATGAATCAATGTAATTTCTTATGTCAACAGACTAAAGATGAGAAACCACATGATCATCTCTGTAGATGCAGGAAAAGCATTTGACAAAATCTGATGTCCATTACTATCAAAGCTCTCCGCAAACTAGTAAATAGAAGGAACTTCCTCAACATATTAAAGGACAGCTACAAAAAAGAAAACAATTCAGCAAAGTATCTTAGTCTGTCCAGGCCGCTGGAACAAAATACCATAAACCGGTTAGTTTATAAACAACAGAAATTTATTCTCATAGTCCCAGAGGCTGGGAAGTCCAAGATCAAGACAGATTTTGTGTCTAGTGAGTTCCTGCTTTCGGGCTGATAGACAGTTCCTGCCTGCTGTGTCTTCACATGGTGAAAGGGCAAGCGTCTTTCTGGGTCTCTTTTTTTTTTTTTTTTTTTTTTTTTTTTTTTTTTTTTTGAGACAGAGTCTCACTCTGTCACCCAGGCAGGCTCAGGGCTCACTGTGACCTCTGCCTCCCGAGTTCAAGGGATTCTTCTGCCTCAGCTTCCCAAGTAGCTGGGACTACAGGCATGTGCCACCACGCCCAGCTAATTTTTGTATTTTTAGTAGAGATGGGGTTTCACCATGTTGACCAGCCTCGTCTCGAACTCCTGACTTCAAGTGATCCACCTGCCTCAGCTTCCCAAAGTGCTGGGATTATGCGTGTGACCTTGCCTGGGCTCTGGGTCTCTTTCATAAGGGCACTAATCTCATTCATGAGGGCCCCACCGCCATGGCCTAATCACCTCCTGATATAGTTTGGATCTGTGTCAGCACCCAAATCTTATGTTGAAATGTAATCCCCAGTGCTGGAGGTGGGGCCTGGTGGGAGGTGATTGGACCATGGAGGTGGATCCTTCATAAATGGTTTAACACCACCCCCTTGGTGCTATTCTTGTGGTAGAGTTCTCATGAGTTCTGATTGTTTAAAAGTGTGTGGCACCTTCCCCGTCTCTATTCCTCCTGCTCTGGCCATGTGAAGACACCAGCTCAGGCTTTGCCTTCTGCCATGAGTAAAAACTCCCTGAGGCACCCCCAGCCATGCTTCCTACATGGCCTGCAGAACCGTAAGCCAATTAAACATCTCGCTCTCTCTCAACTCCCCACATATATATGTTTATATATGATATATATTATATATATAAATGACTCAGTCTCAGTTCTTTTTTTTTTTTTTTTTGAGACAGAGTCTTGCTCTGTCGCCCCAGCTGGAGTGCAGTGGCGGAATCTCGGCTCACTGCAACGTCCGCCTTCCAGGTTCAAGTGATTCTCCTGCCTCAGCCTCCTGAGTAGCTGGGATTACAGTCGTGGGTCACCACCCCAGCTAATTTTTGTAGTTTTAGTAGAGACGGGTTTCACCGTCTTTGCCGGGCTGGTCTCGAACTCCTGGCCTCAAGTGATTCGCTCACCTCAGACTCCCAAAGTGTCCGTTATTTCTTTATAACAATGTGAAAATAGACTAACATACCTCCCAAAGGACCCACCTCCTGATACCATCACCTTGGGGGCTAAGATAACAACATATATGGATTTGGAAGAGACACATTCAGAAACGTGGCACTAAGTTCATCTGCAAAGCTAAGGTCATTAATAGGTGTTGCTTGTTTGTTTGTTTGTTTGTTTGTTTGTTTGTTTGTTTTTGAAACGAAGTCTAGCTTTGTTGCCCAGGCTGGAGTGCAGTGGCAGGATCTCGGCTCACTGCAACCTCCGCCTCCTGGGTTCAAGCGATTTTCCTGCCTCAGCCTCCCATGTAGCTGGGATTACAGGTGTGTGCCACCATGTCCAATGAATTTTTGTACTTTTAGTAGAGATGAGGTTTCACTATATTGCCCAAGCTGGTCTCAAATTCCTGACCTTGTGATCCTCCTGCCTCAGCCTCCCAAAGTACTGGATTACAAGCGTAAGCCAGGGTGCCTGGCCTATTAATAGGTTTTTGAGAGCAATTATTTGTTATGTCAAGACTAATCTTTCAGCCGGGCACAGTGGCTCACACCTGTAATCCTAACACTTCAGAAGACAGGAGGACCCCTTGAGCCCAAGAGTTCAAGACCAGCCTGGGCACACAGTGAGACCCTTTCTTTAAAAAAAAAAAAAAAAAAATCACTGTGATTAAACACAGCAGTGAAGAATTGCTTTTGATTTCCTATTTCGACAGGGCAAGAGCCATTCACTTGTTTCATCCTAACATTTCTTATTCCATAAGTCAGGAAGTCAGTGTGGGGATTCTGCAAGGTGGTGAGGATATTGATCTCAATTTTGCACTTAGATTTCAGGAAAGTGACCACAGGAAGTCTGTGGGCACAGGGCCCTATAATGAGGCAAACTCAGGGTACAACTACATTTATCAGGGTTTTTGTTAAAAAGTCAAGGAAGATCGGGCACGGTGGCTCACACCTGTAATCCCAGCACTTTGGAAGGCTGAGGCGGACAGGTCACTTGAGGTCAGGAGTTTGAGACCAGCCCGACCCCCGTCTCTATTAAAAATACAAAAAAATTAGCCAGGCGTGGTTGCATGTGCCTGTAATCCTGGCTACCAGAGAGGCTGAGGCAAGAGAATGGCTTGAACCCGGGAGGCGCAGGTTGCAGTGAGCTGAGATCACCCCACTGCACTCCAGCCTGGGCAACAGAGTGTGACTCTGCCTCAAAAAGAAAAAAGCCAGGTTGCAATGGCTCATGCCTGAAATCTCAGCACTTTGGGAGGCAGAGGCTGGAGGATCACTTGAGGCCAGAAGTTGGAGACCAGCCTGGGCAACAGAGTGAGACCTCATCTCTAAAAAAAAAAAAACTTAAAAATTTTGTGTGTGTGTTGGTGTGGTGTGTGCCTGTAGTCTCAGCTACTAAGGAGACTGAGGCAGGAGGATTGCTTGAGCCCAAGAGGCTGAGGCTGCAGTGAGCCATGATCATGCGACTGCACTCCAGCCTGGGTGGTAGAGCAAGACCTTGCCTATATATTTAAAAATATATATATATCGGATGGCAGCAAGGCTGTGGAGAAAAGGGAACATTCATCCACTGTTGGTCAGAATGTAAATTGTTCAGCCATTATGAAGAGCAGTTTGGATATTTCTCAAAGAACTAAGAGTTGAAGTAACATCCAACCCAGCAATCCCACTACTGAGTATCTACCCAAAAGAAAATAAATTTTTTGGCCAGTCAAGGTGGCTCACACCTGTCATCCCAGCACTTTAGGAGGCCAAGGAAGTGCTGGGATGACAGGTGTGAGCCAGGTGTGGTGGCAGGCTCCTGTAATTCCATCCACTTGGGAAGCTGAGGCAAGAGAATCGCTTGAACCCGGGAGGTGGAGGTTGCAGTGAGCCGAGATCCTGCCACTGCATTCCAGCCTGGGCAACAAGAGCGAAACTCCGTCTCAAAAAAAGAAAAAAGAAGAAGAATATCTTGAGGTCGGGGGCGACCCCAGAGAGGCTCCTGCCTGGAGACACCCAGCCCCCTTTCCCCCTCCCACTTTCCCTCTTGCCAGCCAGAGACAGAGACTAAGAACTCAGGCTTCAGGTGGCTCAAAACCTAAAGGAAGAAAAAAGAAAAAGAGAGAAACTGCTGCTTTAGGAGGTTAGAAGTCCAAGAAAAAAAGAGGAACTTTAAACTTTAAGTATTGAGCAAACACCAGGTCTAGCAAACATAATGTTAGCTCTAGATTACTTATTGATTAATGAGCAAACCTGTAGGAACAGGGAGAAAATGAAAGGTGACTAAATAAATTATATATACATATAAAATGTACATAATACATATGATATATCATGTACCATATCATATACATATATGTATATAATATGTACATGTGTGCTATATACATATATGTGATATGTACATGTATGATGTGTATGTATAATATATCATACTACATATGTATGTGTAATATGCACATATATGTATAACGTATTATAGGCTGGGTGTGAGACACTGCACCCAGCCTACAATAGTTTGATTCAAATGAAAATTGAAAATTCAGGCCGGGCGTGGTGGCTCACGCCTGTAATCCCAGCACTTTGGGAGGCCGAGGTAGGTGGATCACAAGGTCAAGAGACGGAGATCATCCTGGCCAACACAGTGAAACCCCATTTCTAAAAAAAAAAAAAAAAAAAATTGAAAATTCATATAACAAAAATATAATATGTATATATACATATAGAACATAATACATATATTAATGTATAATATATATAATAAAATACATATATTATATAATATAATACACATATATAATACATATATTAATGTATAATATATACATATGGGTATATATATGTGTACATATGTATATATTATACATTAATACATGTATTATATATGTATATATGTGTATATTATATATATGTACATATGTATATATTATATGTATATAAAATACCATTTGACCCAGAAATCTCCCTATTGGGTATATATACTCAAAGGAATATAAAGCATTCTGTCATAAAGACACATGCTCACATATGTTCATTGAAGCACTATTCACAATAGCAAAGACATGGAATCAACCTAAGTGTCCATCAGTGCTAAACTGGATAAAGAAAATGTGGCACATAAATACCATGGAGAGGCAGAGGTTGAAGTGAGCCGAGATTGTGCCACTGCACTCCAGCCTGGGTGACAGAGAGTCTCAAAAAATAAAATAAAAATAAAAGTGAAATTAAATTTTTTAAAAAAGACCAGGCATGGTGGCTCACGACTCTAATCCAGCACTTTGGGAGGTTGAGGCGGTGGAACACAAAGTCAGGAGTTCAAGACCAGCCTGGCCAATACGGTGAAACCTCATCTCTACTAAAAACTACAGCTGGACATGTTGAACCTGGGAGGTGGAGGTCACAGTGAGCCGAGATCTCGCCATTGCACTCCGGCCTGGGTGACAGAGCAAGACTCCACCTTAATTAATTAATTAATTAATTTTAAAAAACAGGGCGGTCCCTCATGCCTGTAATCCCAAACCTTTGGGAGGCCAAGGTGGGCAGATCACCTGAGGCCAGGAATTTGAGACCAGCCTGGCCCACATGGTGAAACCTCGTCTCTTCTAAAATTACAAAAATCAGCCAGGTGTCATGGCACACACCTGTAATCCCAGCTACTTAGAAGGCTGAGGCAGAATCGCTTGAGCCTGGGAGGCAGAGGCTGCAGTGAGCCGAGATATTGTGTCGTTGCACTCCAGCCTCCAGTCTAGGTAACAGAGTGAGACTCCATCTAAAAAAAAAAAATCACATGCCACTTTTACAGAAGCAACCTATTTTTACAAAAAATATTAAAAACAATAATAACCTTTAATTTTTTAAAGTTAACGTGAAAACTGAAAAGGTAGGAAACTGAAAAACACAGGAAGTAAAAAACAAAGTCAGGCCAGGTGCGATGGGTCTCGCCTGTAATCCCAGCACTCTGGGAGGCCGAGGCAGGCAGATCACAAGGTCAGGAGTTCGAGACCAGCCTGACCAACATGGTGAAACACTGTTTCTATTAAAAATTAGCTGGGCGTGGTGGCATGCGCCTGTAGTCCCAGCTACTCAGGGGCTGAGGCAGGAGAATCGCTTGAACCCGGGAGGCGGAGGAGGCAGTGAGCCAAGATCGCACCACTGCACTCCAGACCTGGGCGACAGAGCAAGACTCTGTCTCAACAAAACAAAAACAAAGTCATCCACAATCACGAGCAGTTTACAGCTTGACATGTCCTTCTAGGTCCTGGGTGTAGACGCAACATCCAATCTTATGTAATTGAGATCACACAGTATGTATTATACTTTTTCACGCATCATGAATATTTACCCATTCAAAACCCTAAAGCTATCTAAGCATTTTGATAACCAAGAATACACACCACCAACTCAATCTGTTAAGGAAAAAAAAAATGTAATCCTGATTTTCTTGAGACAAAAATTTCACAGCAGTCAAAAATGACAACAGGCTTCTAGATAAAAAGCATTGGCAGAGTTCTGATTAAAAGACTGCATTCCCTAATGCTCAATTCAAAATGAAAGTGTAGCCCAAGCCGGGCGCGGTGGCTCAAGCCTGTAATCCCAACACTTTGGGAGGCCGAGGCGGGCGGATCACAAGGTCAAGAGATCGAGACCATCCTGGCCAACATAATGAAGGCCCATCTCTACTAAAATATAAACATTAGCTGGGTGTGGTGACGCGAGTCCGTAGTCCCAGCTACTCGGGAGGCTGAGGCAGGAGAATTGCTTGAACCCGGGAGGCGGAGGGTGCAGTGAGCTGAGATCGTGCCACTGCACTCCAGCCTGGCGCCTGGCGACAGAGCAAGACTCTGTCTCAAAAAGAAAGAAAATGTAGCCCAGGCGCAGTGGCTCAATTCTGTCATCACAGCACTTTGGGAGGCTGAGGCGGGTGGATCGCTGGAGCTCATGAATTCGAGACCAGCCTGGGCAACATAGCAAGCCTCCTTCTCTACAAAAAATGCAAAACTTAGCCAGGTCAGGTGGTGCACACTCGTAGTCCCAGCTACTGGAGAGGTTGAGCGGGGAGGATCAATTGAACCCAGAAGTTGGAGGCCGCATAGCTCACTGCAGCCTCAAACTCCCGGGCTCAAGCGATCCTCCCCTGTCATGGGGTGGATTCCTCATGAATGGATCCACCCCATGATCCATGAAAAAAGGAAAAAAATTGATTTGGAGAAAAGTAGATCTTTATAGAGCCAACGGACTTTTTTTTTTTTTTTTTTTTTGAGATGTAGTCTTGCTCTGTTGCTCAGGCTGGAATGAAGTGACGTGATCTCGGCTCACTGCAACTTCTGCCTCCCAGGTTCAAGCGATTCTCTTGCCTCAGCCTCCTGAGCAGCTGGGATTACAGGTGCCCACCACCACGCCTGGCTAATTTTTTTAATTTTCAGTAGAGGCAGGGTTTCACCATGTGGGCCAGGCTGGTCTCACACTCGTGACCTCAGGTGATCCACCTGCCTTAGCTTCCCAAAATGCTAGGATTACAAGCGTGAGTCACCACAACCAGCCTATTCTTTTTTAATTATTTTATTCCTCAATTCGTTTCTATAATTGTTCATTATTTTACTTTGGAATATCTGCCAGGACATTCAAGAATCGTAATTTTGGCAACCCATATGCCAGCCTTCTGTGTCTCACAATCAGAGCACGATGTTTTGAGTTTCGAAAAGACCCGGTATGTTGATTCACACGCATAGTTGCAAAACAAACATGTTTAGCCGTTCTTGCATTGCTATAAATGCCTAAGACTGGGTGATTTATAAAGAAAAAAGGTTTAGGCCAGGTGCAGTGGCTCACACCTGTAACCTCAGCACTTTGGGAGGCTGAGGCGGGCAGATTTCCTGAGGTCAGGAGTTTGAGACCAGCCTGGCCAATATGGTGAAACCCCGTCTCTACTAAAATTACAAAAATTAGCCAGGTGTGGTGGCACACACCTGTAATCCCAACTACTGGGGAGGCCGAGGCAGGGGAATCACTTGAACCCGGGAGGCAGAGGTTGCAGTGAGCTGAGATCGCACCACTGCACTCCAGTCTGGCGACAGAGCAAGACTCTGTCTCACAAAAAAACAAACAAACAAAAAAAAACTCCATCTCAAAAAAGAAAAAAGAAAAGAAAAGATGTTTATTTGGCTCACGATTCTGCAGGCTGTACAGGAAGCATGGTGCCAGTATTTGCTTCTGGTGAGGACCTCAGGAAGCTTCCACATATAGGAGAAGTTGAAGGGGAGCTGGCATGTCACAGGGCAAGAGAGAGTTGGGGAGGGAGCTGCCACACTCTTTTAAACAACCAGATCCAGCTGGGCATGGTGGCTCACACCTGTAATCCCAGCATTTTGGGAGGCCGAGGCAGGTGGATCACAAGGTCAGGAGTTTGAGACCAGCCTGACAAACATGGTGAAACCCCCTCCGTACTAAAAATACAAAAAATTAGCCAGGCATGATGGCACACACCTGTAATCCCAGCTACTCAGGAGGCTGAGGCAGGAGGTAGAGGTTGAACCCATGAGGCAGAGGTTACAGTGAGCAGAGACCGCGCCATTGAACTCCAGCCTGGCCAACAGAGCAAGACTCCATCTTGAAAAAAAACAAAAACAGATCCCACCCCACTCACTATTATAAGAGCAGTACCAAGGGGTTAGCACTGAACCATTCACGAAGGATCCACCCCCATGAACCAAACACCTCCAACCAGGCCCATCTCCAACTCTGGGGATTACATCTCGACATGCAATTTGGAGAGGACAAACATCCCAACCATATCAACAAATGAATGCTGGAGAAATCCAAGAATTGCCTGTAGTCCCAACTACTTGGGAGGCTGAGGCTAGAGGATCGCTTGAGCCCAGGAGTTCTGGGCTGTAGTGCGCTATGCCGATCGGGTGTCCGCACTAAGTTCAGCATCAATATGGTGACCTCCCAGGAGCGGGGGACCACCAGGTTGCCTAAAGAGAGGTGAACTGGCCCAGGTCAGAAACGGAGCAGGTCAAAACTCTCATGCTGATCAGTAGTGGGATCGCACCTGTGAATAGCCATTGCACTCCAGCCTGGGCAACATAGCGAGACCCCGTCTCAAAAAAAAAAAGAAGAAAGAATGAAAATACAGATAAGGCCTTTGGCATAGAGTTAAAGCAATGCTCAGAGGACAATGTATAGCTAGCATTAAAGTAATTATGTCAATAAATAAGAAAGAATGGAAATAAATAGGCTGGGCATAGTGGCTCATGCCTGTAATCCTAGCACTTTGGGAGGCTGAGGTGGGTGGATCACTTGAGGTTGGGAGTTCGAGACCAGCCTGACCAACATGGCAAAACCCTGTCTCCACTAAAAATACAAAAATTAGCTGGGTTTGTGGTGCATGCCTGTTATATCAACTGCTCTGGAGGCGGGGGAAGGAGAATTGCTTGAACCTAGGAGGTGAAGATTGCAGTGAGCCAAGATCATGCCACTACACTGCAGCCTGCTCAACGGGAGCGAGACTCCATCTCAAAAAAAAAAAAGAAAAGAAAAAGAAAAGAAATAAACAGCCAGGTGTGGTGGCATGCCTACAGATCCAGCTACTAGGATGGCTGAGGTGGGAAGATCACTTGAGCCCAGGAATGCTGAGCTGTAGGGTACTATGCCAATCCAATGCCTGCACTAAGTTTGGCATCAATGTGGTGACCTCCTGGGAGCAGGGGACCACCAGATTGTCTAAGGAGGGGTGAAGCTGCCCAGGTCAGAAACAGAGCAGGTCAAACTCCCTGCAGATCAGTAGTAGGACTGTGCCTGTGAATAGCCACTGAACTCCAGCCTGGGCAACACAGCGAAAGCCTGTCTCTAAAAAATAAATCAATAAAATTAATTAGATGTCCAATTCCAGAAGTTGTAAAACAAACAATAAAATAAACCTAAGAAAACACATAGAAGTTGATAAAGATAAGAGCAGAACTTAATAAACTGGAAAACAGAAAAATGAAGGTCCTTAAACACAAGAAAAAATTCAGATTCCCTCATAATAGAAAGTAGGCCAGGTGTGGTGGCTCATGCCTGTAATCCCAGCACTTTGGGAGGCCAAGGTGGGCGGATCACCTGAGGTCAGGAGTTCAAGACCAGACTGGCCAACATGGCAAAATGCTGTCTGTACTAAAAATACAAAAAATTAGCTGGACGTGGTGGCGAGTGCCTGTAATCCCAGCCACTCAGGAGGCTGCTGCAGCAGAATCACTTGAATTAGCCAGGCGTGATGGTGTGTGCCTGTAATTCCAGCTACTCAGGAGGATGAGGCAGGAGAATTTCTTGAACCCAGGAGGCAGAGGTTGCAGTGAGCCGAAATCGCACCACTGAACTCTAGCCTGGGCAACGGAGTAAGACTCCGTCACAAAAAAAAAAAAAAAAAAAGAGGAAGACATTGGGGGAGAATGGGAGGCAGAGGGAAATCATCATCTCCCAGGAAGCACAGGAACTCAGGCAGGGACCCGCACCCCGCAACCATGCACACACCCCACACCCTTCTCTTTGGAAGTCGGGGGCCAGGAGGGCCTGAGAGACTCTAGGAGTTGATTTTCTGGAAGTCATAGAAAGAGTGAGTTGCTGCAAAGCAGCCTAGCCCATCCAGGTCAGAGTTCTCACCCAAAGTCCAAAGCCTGCAATTTACCAGCTGATGAAACGAAACAACCTCTGTATCATCACCTGTATTTAATGCCTCTGGGCATCAGTTTCAGTTTCCCGGCTGTTAAATTATACTAAAAATAGCCTGGGTGTAGTGGCTTACCTCCATAATCCCAGCACTTTGCAAAGCCGAGGCAGGTAGATCACCTAAGATCAGGAGTTGGAGACCAGACTAGCCAACATGGTGAAATCCCGTTACTGCTTAAAGTACAAAAATTAGCTGGGCATGATGGCAGGTGCCTGTAATCACAGCTACTCAGGAGGCTGAGACAGGAGAATCACTTGAACCCAGGAGGCAGTAAGTTGATATCACAGCACTGTACTCCAGCCTGGGCAACAGAGCGAGACTCTGTCTCAAAAAAAAAAAAAAAAAAAAATTGTAATGAGAATACAGCCTACCCCATTAGAACGCTACAAGTGAGAATTAAATGAGATGATGTTTAACAAAGCATTCAGGAAGCGGCTTGCAAACCAGCCTTCTCCCCCGTACGTGCTACTGTGAAAGCAACGTTGGATCTGGGCTACCCTTCCACTCCACCCCGTAGTCTTCAATGTTGTGGACATTTAAGGGATCCAGCTGGCCACAGGGCCAACCGCACAGCCAGCCTGCACTGTCCCCAGGCCAGGTGGCAGAATCCCAAACCAGTCCTCCTCACTTCTGCACCGATCTTGTGTTAAATACTCAGTGTCCCTGGAACCCCAGCCAAGGTCATCTAAGGAACCTGTGCTTCCGGCATGGCTCTCACTTGGCCGCTGGATACCTGCAGGGCAGCCAGGAGTGACCAGGAGGTCTCTGGGTGTCAAATATCTATAGCACCTGGTGTAACCTCACCAGCTGTTCCCAAGAAGCCATTCAAGATGCATTGCTAACATTTAAACTGAAACCCAAGCCAGGGTTGGCTGGAACCTGTGAGAACAAGATCTGAGCAGCCAGTTGGACCAATGCGCCAGGGACCACGTCAGATGGGTGTTGGCTGGGTCATACCAGGGAAGATAAGAGGTAACGTGGAGTTCAACGTACTGCTGGTGAATTAAGTTGCTTATTTCACTCCTTTCAGGAGCACTCAAGTTCATGGGCAGAAAAGAATGCTGAGAAAAGTACTGATCAGTTCTGATGGCCGGGCATGGTGGCTCACGCCTGTAATCCCAACACTTTGGGAGGCAGAGGCGGGAGAACTGCTTGAGCCCAGGAGTTCAAGACCAGCCTGGGCAACACAGCAAGACCCCGTCTCTACAAATTAATGGTGCCACCTGTGGTCCCAGCTACTCAGAAGGCTGAAGCAGGAGTACTGCTTAAGCCTGGGACATCAAGGCTGCAATGAGCTATGATGGCACCGTTGCACTCAACCCCAGGTGACAGAATGAGACGGAAAAAAAAAAAAAACCTGAGCACAAGGGTATGCCACTCCTGCCCGATCCACTCTACCCCCGGCTGGAAAAGAGGCTCAACTAAGCAAAAGGATGTTTGGCGAATTGCATGGGAAATACTGCACACTGGTTACATATTTAACAAAATTGTGAAAATAAAGTAAGACTGCAGAGACAAGCTATAAAAAATGTGTGAAATGCTCAAAACTAGCAAGAGAGAAAAAGGTAAAAGAGATGGATAAGCCACAAAGAGAAATCATCCTTTCCTGTTTGAACCGGGGAGATGGAGGTTGTAGTGAGCCGAAATCACACCACTGAACTCCAGCCTGGGCAACAGAGTGAGACTCCATCTCAGGGAAAAAAAAAAAAAAAGGAGGAGGTAGACGTTGGGGGGGAGAATGGGAGGCAGAGGGGAATCATCTCCCGGGAAGCACAGGACCCCCATCCCACAAGACGTAACTTGGATCCAGCAGGAAGGCTGGCCCAGCCTTAAGGAGGGGACATAGGAAGGGGTGGGCAGAGAGAGGAAGGTGCCTTGTGTGGCCTCAGGCTCCCAACTCTGCCAGGTTACAATCTCACTTAATGAGGGGTTGGGCAAGGCTCATCATTAAAGGAAGAGTTTGGCCAGGTACGGTGGCTCTCACCTGTAATCCCAGCACTTTGGGAGGCCAAGGCAGCTGGATCACTTGAGGCCAGGAGTTTGAGACCAGCCTGGCCAACATGGTGAAACCCCACCTCTACTAAAAATACAAAAAATTAACCAGGCATGGTGGCGCACACCTGTAGTCCTAGCTGCTTGGGAGGCTGAGGCAGGAGAATCACTTGAACCTGGAAGGTGGAGGTTGCAGTCAGCCGAGATCGCACCACTGTACCCGGCCCAGGAAACACATTTCTATTATATTTTGTTAAAGCCATTATTTGATTTTCGGTCTCATACAGCTGAACTGAATCTTAACCAATCAACAGAGGAAATAAGAATATTTTTCTTAGCTGAGTTGGATCAAAGACTGTTATAGAACTGGGGCTCCCTGCTGGGCACGGTGGCTCATGCCTGTAATCCCAGCACTTTGGGAGGCCAAGGCAGGAGGATCACCTGAGGTCAGGAGTTTGAGACCAGCCTAGCCAATATGGTGAAACCCCATCTCTGCTAAAAGTACAAAAATTAAACCGGCATGGTGGCAGGCTACTGTAGTCCTAGCTACTCGGGAGGCTGAGGACAGGAAAATCCTTCAATCCAGGAGGGGGAGGTTGCAGCAAGCCAAGATCGAGCCATTGCACTCTAGCCTGGGCAACAGAGCAAGACTCCATCTCAAAAAAAAAAAAAAATGTGGGCTTCCTGCCAAGGTGGGAGACAGAGATAAGAGAGGAGTAGGGGAGTCGTCTGAATTGGCAGCACTAGTAGTAGAAGCAAGGCTGATTCCTGGATTAACAGAAATGGTGAGAGAAGAAATGGGAAAAATCAAGGACATCCCTGCAGTGACAGCGGTGGAGGGTGGGGTCCCAGAGGACGCTGGGGAGGCTACTATGCTAGACTACGTAGGGAAAGTCCTCCTGGCTCGACAGGTTAGGTTCCAGTGTTGACAAAGGTTGCTGAGAGCTCAAGGTGAAAAGAGGGGTAGTTCCAGGAAATGATAACCCTGGTGATAAACTGTCCCTGCCCTCCCTATCTTCATTGTACAGGCCTAGAAACTCGTGACGACAGAGGTTAGGTGACACCTGCATGGCACAGCTCATCTGGAGGGTGAGAGGGGCAAACCTTCATCAGCAGCAAGGCCAAAAATCCCTTAAGCCTCAGGACTGGGTCAGGCCTCAGCGAACTCGATCATAGTTTGTTTCCCTCATTTTATTTTTTTGCGGAGACGGGGGTCTCGCTTTGTTGCCCAGGCTGATCTCCACTTCCTGGACTGAAGCAATCCTCCTGCCTTGGCCTCCTAGAGAGTGCTGGGATTACAGGTACAGCATGAGAGGCCACACCCGGCCCCATCATTTTAATAATTCATAATTACCACGCTTAGAAACCTGCCTCAGACCCATTCCCCCCACAGCCACATCCACTGTCCATCCTTTTGTCCCCTGCCCCCACCCACAGCCCTTACATCTGCTCTTTAGGGAGCTCAAGTAGGGTATGTGGTCTGGCCAGTGGGATGCCTTCAACCAGTGCGGCCAGGATGCTGAAGGTCGGATGCAGGGAACCTCGGTGTCCAGACAGGGGATTTGGGGGTGCCTGAGAGTGGGGCAGGGAGAGCCGGAGACAGTGGGCACAGATGGCAAGGGGTTCACCTCCCCAGCGCCCCCAACCCAGCCCAGTCTCCGAGGCCCGAGCGGCTGCTTTTTGCGCCACCTGGCGGCCGTCTCTAGTGAGCAGAGCGGGGGGGTCCGTGCCTGCGGGACCCGATTCCCGCGGGGCGAGCGGGCGCAGAACGTGCCAGCTTGGAGAGCCGGGAACCGCGCGGCCCAGGGCCGGGCAAGACTCTGGATTCACCTCTTGCGAGGCCCCGAGACCCGATGCCGGAGGTCCGCGGCGGCGCACGCGTGCTCGGGGCGCTGCGGGGCGCGTGGCAGCAGGAGCGAGCGTGCGCGCACCCGCCCGCCCCACGCCGCGCCCCACGCCGCGCCCCGCACTGCCGCGCGCGCGCACGCACGCCCCGACGCTCGCCCGCGCCGGCCGCTCTCCCACGCGGGGGCCCGGGGGCTCCCGAGCCGGCCACCTACAGGAAGTAGGCGCCGCGCGCTATTGCCGCCTGCACCTGGGGCGTGGGGACCCGGCAGCAGCAGCCCGGTCCCCACGAGTGACCTCCTGGAGGGCGGGGCCGGGGGGGAATCTGCGCGGGTCAGGCCCCTTGGAGCAGGCTGGGGGCGCCTGGGCCAGGCCGCTCCCACCTGCCAGCCGCGCGGCCAATGAATGCTAGGCCTGGTGATGTCATGCCCCGACCGGACCCTGATGACGAATGTCCGAGGTCACCTGTCAGAGAACCAGCGCAGACCCACCTGCGGGGATTCCAGAAGTTTCCACTGCCGCCGCGGAGTGCGGCCTCGCCCCGCAGTCTTGCGCGTGCCACCACGCTGGCCTGCCTTCTCGGGTGTCCCTGAGTCACCCCTTCCGCCCCCGGGGGTCTCCATGCCCCCCCACCTCATTTCCACTAGCGATCCCATGTTTACATCTCCATTCCCACAGGTGTCCCTTCATCTCTAGGAGTGTCCCACGCCACCTTTTCTGCACCAGTGCCACCTGAACCCCTAAGGGGACCGTCCTCGGCCACACTCCCACATGGCTCTCCTCCCATGCCACCAATGTTTCTGTCGTGGCCGGGGATGCATGAACCCTTGGCCTTAAGCCAACTTCCCCCTCCTCTAGTGAGGCCGTCAGGGTGTCCAAGTGTGTCCGTCCGTCTGTGAAAGTCGGTCCCTGCGTTTATCTGTGCCTGTCGCTGCATGAGGTCGTCCGTCTGCGCGTGTCTGTCTCCGCGGGCTTCTGTCCGTCTGTCTGTCACGTGGGTGTCTACTCCGCCGCTGCAGGTCTTTGGGTCGCGTCTGTCACTGCGCGTCTGTCGTCGGTCGGCGTCTGGCACTGGAGTGCGTCTGGGCCCCGGGGTCTCCGGGTCTCGACTCCGAGGGAGGGAGAGGGAGGGGTGGTGGCCGCCCGGGGGAGCGGGGAGGGGCGGGGGCGGAGACAGTGGGCGGGGGCGGGCGGGGGCGCCGTGTGGCCCGGAGGGGTGTGTGGGGGGGGGCCGGAGGCGGCGGCTGTCAGAGTCGGCTCAGCCTGCGCGGGGGAACATCGGCCGTCTCCAGCTCCCGGCGCGGCCCGGCCCGGCCCGGCTCGGCCGCCTCAGGTGAGTCTCCCTCCCCGCCTGGGACTCTCCTCCCGGCCCGCGTCCGGGGCACAGTGCGCTCCCCGAGGGGTCCAGGCCTCCCTAACCGGACGGCTCCCGCGTCCCCGGGCCTGCCCCGCGCCGCCTTCCTCCGCCCCGCACTCGTCCGGAACTCTTCCCCGGCCGCCGCACACTCACCGACGCCCACGCAGGAGCTTGAGCTCGCGGGGACGGCCGCCGCCTCTGCGCTCTGATTCCCGCGGGGACCCCCGAGCGCCCCTTCCGCGATCGCTCCCTAGTCCGGGGCCACTGGAAGACACCCCCTGATTGGGGCGGTACCCGAGCTGCGCAGGTTCCCGACGCCCGACTGGGCACCCCCATCCCCAGGGCCACGAGCCCAGCGCCCCTGCGCAGCGCCCCGCAGAGGCGCCCTCCGAGGCCCAGGACGCCCCCTCCCGCGGAGACTCCATCTCTATTTTTTGGGAAGGGGAGGCTCAGCGGAAGCCCCAGTTATAATTAGCGCCACTCGGGTTTCCTACTTAATCTCCAGCAGCACCATCACCATCCACAGCTCAGGGCGGCGGAGGCTGGGCGAGGGGTGACCGGCGGGAGAGGGGGGAGTTCCCACCCGGGGAATTTTGATCCTTTGGCTGGAGATGCCGGAACCGTAGCAGCTGCTGCCCCCAAAATAGCGCCCCCGCCCCTGCAGCCGGGGATCTCCGGAGTCCCGGGAACACAGGCGTCCCGGCTCGCCCTTCAGGCGGCTCTGCAAGGCCCTCGATCCCCCAGGCCCCCACCCCAAGTTCCCGGCTCCCGTCTCGGGGCGGGGAGCGCCGACCTTTTCTGGGTCTATACTGCCCTCCGCCGGCGGCGGCGTGTACGGCAGCTCCAGACGGATGGGGGTGCTCTCGAGTACTGGGGGTGCGGGCTGGAGAGCCTGTTTGTTGGGGCTGGCCTGGGGGCGTGCGCAGCTAACGGGAACCCGCAGGCATCAGCGCTCGGTGCCAGACACTGGATGAGACAGGGCAAAGTGGGATGGGGAGTGGACTAGGCAGGATTTGGGGGACCCGGGAACCTGAGGCTTCCACACCCTGAATGCCCAGCCCACCGCCCCCCAAAGGCCCGGGCCTGGCCAACCCAGGAGAGGGGCTGCGCCTTCAGGCCGCCTCACGCTCCCCCAGCGGCGCCGCCCGTCTGTGAGGCCGCGCCCCTGTCGGGTGACCTGTACGTGGACTGCGGCCTCTGGTGCCCACACTGCAGGAGCTGGGCCAGGCCCAGTTCCCAGAGCTGGGAAGGAGGTGAGGGTGGTCGGCCCCCTGCGGGGTGCTCCTGTTTCCTGCATTTGTCTGGATGGGGGTGTCTGCCTGATCTCTGTCCCCTCCTGCCCACTGGCCTGTGTCCTTGTCTCTGCCTGTCTCCTTTCTTCCCTCCCTCTCTACCCTCATCTTTGCCAACCTGCCCCACCTCCTCTGCAGCTGAGTGATAACCCTTGGGCCGACTGTGCCCTAATCTCCTCCCTCCTGGCTTCTCGGCTCTTCACCCTTTTTCCTTTCTTTTTCCCAGCAGACCCCGCCTGCCCTGCAGCCATGAGGCCCCCGCGGTGTCCCCTGCACATGCCTTCCCTGGCTTCCCCACTCCTTCTCCTCCTCCTCTGGCTCCTGGGAGGAGGGATGGGAGCTGAGGGCCGGGAGGACGCAGAGCTGCTGGTGACGGTACGTGGGGGCCGGCTGCGGGGCATTCGCCTGAAGGCCCCTGGGGGCCCCGTCTCTGCTTTCCTGGGCATCCCCTTCGCGGAGCCACCTGTGGGACCCCGTCGCTTTCTGCCACCGGAGCCCAAGCAGCCCTGGCCAGGGGTGCTGGACGCTACAACCTTCCAGAGTGTCTGCTACCAATATGTGGATACCCTGTACCCGGGTTTTGAGGGCATTGAGATGTGGAACCCCAACCGTGAGCTGAGTGAGGACTGCCTCTACCTCAACGTGTGGACGCCACACCCCCGGCCTACATCCCCTGCCCCTGTCCTTGTCTGGATCTATGGGGGTGGCTTCTACAGTGGGGCCTCCTCCCTGGACGTATACGATGGCCGCTTCTTGGTGCAGGCCGAGAGGACTGTGCTGGTGTCCATGAACTACCGGGTGGGAGCCTTTGGCTTCCTGGCCCTGCCAGGGAGCCGAGAGGCCCCGGGCAACGTGGGTCTCCTGGATCAGAGGCTGGCCCTGCAGTGGGTGCAGGAGAACGTGGCAGCCTTCGGGGGGGACCCGACATCAGTGACACTGTTTGGGGAGAGCGCAGGTGCCGCCTCAGTGGGTATGCACCTGCTGTCCCCGCCCAGTCGGGGCCTGTTCCACAGGGCCGTGCTGCAGAGTGGTACCCCCAATGGGCCCTGGGCCACAGTGGGTGTGGGAGAGGCCCGCCGCAGGGCCACGCTGCTGGCCCACTATGTGGGCTGTCCACCCGGCGGCACAGGTGGGAATGACACAGAGCTAGTAGCCTGCCTTCGGGCACGACCAGCGCAGGACCTGGTGAAACACGAATGGCACGTGCTGCCTCAAGAAAGTGTCTTTCGATTCTCCTTCGTGCCTGTGGTGGACGGAGACTTCCTCAGTGACACCCCAGAGGCCCTCATCAACGCTGGTGACTTTCATGGCCTGCAGGTAACTAGTGGCTGACAGGGATGAAGCTGGCTCCTCTGGGCCCCAACAGCCCCTCCCCTCCCCACAGGGACCCAGGCATCAGGGCTTCTCCAGGCCCATTCCCAGAAGTCCAGAAGTCCTCCCAGAAGTTCTCCCTGAGGGCTCAGATCCCAGGGTGGTCAGCGGGGCAAACAGGAAAGGCACCATGGGTCTATTTTCTCTTTCTCTGCGCCCCTCCCCTGATCTCAGCCTCTCTCCATCCATGGTTCCGGGTCTGTAACTGTTCATCTCTCTGGCTCTTTGTCTGTCCATCTGTTTCTGTCTCTGTCCGTCTATGCCCATCCCTCCATCCCATCCTCCTCTCCCTCACCCCCAGGTGCTGGTGGGTGTGGTGAAGGATGAGGGCTCGTATTTTCTGATTTACGGGGCCCCAGGCTTCAGCAAAGACAACGAGTCTCTCATCAGCCGGGCCCAGTTCCTGGAAGGGGTGCGGGTCGGGGTCCCCCAGGTAAGTGACCTGGCGGCCGAGGCTGTGGTCCTGCATTACACAGACTGGCTGCATCCCGAGGACCCGGCGCGCCTGAGGGAGGCCCTGAGTGATGTAGTGGGCGACCACAATGTCGTGTGCCCCGTGGCCCAGCTGGCTGGGCGACTGGCCACCCAGGGTGCCCGGGTCTACGCCTACGTCTTTGAACACCGTGCCTCTACGCTCTCCTGGCCCTTGTGGATGGGGGTGCCCCACGGCTACGAGATCGAGTTCATCTTTGGGATCCCCCTGGACCCCTCTCGAAACTACACCGCAGAGGAGAAAATCTTTGCCAAGCGACTGATGCAATACTGGGCCAACTTCGCCCGCACAGGGTCAGCAGTGGAGATGGGGAGGAGGCTGGGGAGGACAGGAATGGGGGCGGGACACAGAGAGAGGCAGACACACAGAGATGGAAGGACAGTGGGACAGGGCAGGACAGGAGAGCCGGAGGCAGACATGCTCACAAGGGAGACAAAAGGGGAAAGAGAAAGAGAAAGGAGACAGAGGCAAAGGAAAGTGAGAAGATGTAGACACAGAGGGGCCAGGCATGGCGGCTCACCCCTGTAATCCCAGCCCTTTGGGAGGCCAAAGTGGGAGGATCTCTTGCGGCCAGGAGTTTAAAACCAGCCTGGACAACATAACGAGACCGCATCTCTAAATATACACACACACACACACACACACACACACACACACACACACATAAAACTTAGCCAGGAACGGTGGCTGGTGCCTGTAGTCCCAGCTACTCGGGAAGCTGAGGCAGGAGGATTGCTTGAGCCTGGGAGGTTGAGGCTGCAGTGAGCTATGATGGCGCCACTGCACTCCAGCCTGAGCAACAGGGTAAAACCCTGTCTCTGAAAAAAAAAAAAAAAAAAAAAAAAAATCGGGAGACCAAGACAAAGGAGTTGGAGCTGGATTAAGTCAAACCAGTGATGATTCACCACCATTGACACATTCTCACACACACACACAAATTTACCTGGATCAAGAACAGGACAATGAAATCTAGCATCAGGCGGTGTTAAAATGTGATGTCTGTAGACCTACGACCTGTCCTGGTCCTGGTTACTTAGGAAGGGCTCAAGACATCCAGCCATTTTTTTAGTGGGAGAAACAAAGATGAAACAGAAAAGCTGAGGGAAATGGAGAGGAGACAGGGAGCACAGGAGGAAGGGAAGAGCCCGATGACCCCGGGGACATTGGAGAAGGGAAAGGAGTGACTTGGTGGTGGGAGGGAGGGGACAGGCTCGCTGGCGCTCTCTGCAGAGCTGAAGAGTCCAGGGTCCTGTGGGGATGGGGGCAGCCTCCTCCCACTGCCCATCTGGGCTGAGCCTTCCCTTTTTTCTGCAGGGACCCCAATGAGCCCCGAGACCCCAAGGCCCCGCAGTGGCCCCTGTACACGGCGGGGGCGCAGCAGTATGTAAGCCTGGACCTGCGGCCACTGGAAGTGCGGCAGGGGCTGCGCGCCCAGGCCTGTGCCTTCTGGAACCGCTTCCTCCCCAAATTGCTCAGCGCCACCGGTATGCAGGGGCCAGCGGGCAGCGGCTGGGAGGAGGGGAGTGGGAACTGGCCAGGTGTAACCCCTCTCTTCTCCCCCTAGCCTCGGAGGCTCCCAGCACCTGCTCAGGCTTCACCCATGGGGAGGCTGCTCCGAGGCCGGGCCTCCCCCTGCCCCTCCTCCTCCACCACCTCCTCCTCCTCTTTCTCTCCCAGCTTCTGCGGCTGTGACCACGGCCTCTTCCCCTCCGGCCACAGGGGTCCCTCCTCTAATGAGTGGTCGGACCGTGGGGAAAGGCCCCACTCAGGGATCTCAGACCCAGCGCCCCCTCCCTCCTCAAGCCAAGACAGGGCAGGAGGAGGGGGCCGTGCCCCCTACTCGTCTCAGGGACCCCCACGCCTTTGTTGTTTGAATGGAAATGAAAAAGTCAATATTCTTTTATAAAATTATCTTTGGAGCTTGAGCCTGACACTGGGGGACAGAGGGGGCCCCAGGCTGAATAGTATCTCCCCCATTGGGGTTATAACGGTCAACCATTTCTGTCTCTTCTTTTTCCCCCAACCTCCCCCTCCTGGTTCCCTCTGTCCCCCTGCCTCCGGTCATCCTTTTCTCCTCCTCTCTCCTTCCTGCTGTCCTTCTCTGGCCCCGCCTCTGCCCTCTTCCTCCCTCTCGTCTTTCGCACATTCTCCTGATCCTCTTGTCACCGTCCCACGTGGTCGCCTGCATTTCTCCATGCGTCCTCCCTGCACTCATGCTCCCCCTCCCACGTCCGATCCCCGACCTTCTTCGTGCCGTCCTCCCCCCCGCCGCCTCGCCGGGCGCCCTGGCCGCAGACACGCTCGACGAAGCGGAGCGCCAGTGGAAGGCCGAGTTCCACCGCTGGAGCTCCTACATGGTACACTGGAAGAACCAGTTCGACCACTACAGCAAGCAGGATCGCTGCTCAGACCTGTGACCCCGGCGGGACCCTCACGTCCCCCGCTCCGCCCGGCCCCCTAGCTGTATATACTATTTATTTCAGGGCTGGGCTACAACACAGACGAGCCCCAGACCCTGCCCATCCTCACCCCACCCCCGATGTCCCCCGGGGCTCCCCGTCCTCTGCATGTCTCGGGCTGAGCTCCCACCCCCGCGGTGCCTTCGCCCCTCCGGGCTGCCAATAAACTGTTACAGCCACGGGAGTGTGCGCGACTAGGGAGCCAGGAGTAGGGGGCATAACGCCGGAATCACGGGGTCCGAATCTATGCAGGCGCGGGGCCGGAGGACGAGGGACAAGGCGAGCTCTGAAGCGGGCGCGAAGCGCCTGCGCACTCCGGCCAAGGCTAGTCCCTGGCCCCGCCCCATGGGGCGGAGCTCGCGCCTGCGGAGTGAAGCTGGCGGGCCCGGCGGAGGGGAGGGCGAGGCGCTGCGGAGCATTGTGGGAGATCTTGCCCGTGGCCGCTGCTTGTTCCCTGCGCTGATCACCGAGGCCAGGGGAGCGTGTCCCCAGCCTGCGCGCCGGTCCTGCGGCACCTGGCCCAAGACCCGGAGCCGAGGGGAAGTGCTGGAGTCTGGGGTCGTTCCGCGCCGCCGGGTGGACGCTGTACCCGGCCTGGGACTGCCCCTCCCGCCCACCGCCCTGGAGCTGCTGAGGGACGTCCACGTGGGCCTGGCCGCGCCGAGCCGCGGCCCTGCCCGCCTGGCGCTGCTCTCTGGCCATTACCTCTACTACCATTACGGCTGCGACGGCCTGGATGATCGCGGCTGGGGCTGCGGCTACCGCACTCTGCAGACGCTGTGCTCGTGGCCGGAGGGCCAGCCCGCGGGCGTACCTGGACTGGCCGCTGTGCAGATGGCCCTGGAGGACATGGGCGACAAGCCCCCCGGCTTCCGGGGTTCCCGGGACTGGATTGGCTGCGTGGAGGCCAGCCTGTGCCTCGCTCACTTCGGAGGGACCCAGGGGCGCCTCTGCCACGTGCCCCGGGGGGCGGGGCTGCATGGGGAGCTGGAGAGGCTTTACTCCCACTTCGCAGGGGGCGGGGGCCCAGTCATGGTTGGGGGGGACGCGGATGCCAGGTCCAAGGCCTTGCTGGGAGTCTGCATCGGGTCAGGCACGGAAGCCTACGTCCTGGTATTGGACCCTCACTACTGGGGCGCTCCAAAAAGCCCCAGTGAACTACAGGCTGCTGGGTGGGTGGGCTGGCGAGAGATAAATGAGGCATTTGACCCCAACTCTTTCTACAACCTGTGCTTGACCAGCCATAGCTCAGAACAGCAGCAGCACCCCCTGGACTGAGGGCGAAGTTCCAGAACTGAGACTCTCCGGTCCCAGACATGCACCTGCGTACCTGGGGCTGGTGTCCCCGCAGAGCCTGGGCCTTTTGACATCAGAAATAAAAGTGGCAGGGCTGAACAACACCTCGGGAATTCCTTTGGAAGGATGGAGGAGATATGTAACATACATGAGTCAGAAGCCCTGTGGAAGTGCTTTTATTGGCAGTAAGGCTGATCGTACAAAAAATTCTGAGTTGGATGGGACCAGGTAGTCACAAGTAAAGGATGATACAGGAATGAGGAAGTGAGGAACAGTGACGGTTCAAAAGAAATCAACATCATCTGGGGCATCCAGGTCCCGATATTCCACAATGGCCCTTGGGTCTCCACGAACCATCCTGTGAGATGAGAGGTAAAGTATGAGAGCTGAGGGCTCCCAAAAGGGAGTTTGCAGGGGGCAACAAAGCTTGGGCGTGTGTGCTCCTCCTCACCTGTTGCGAGGTTTCCCAGGATAACCTCCCTGGCCTCGGAAGGCATCGTAGTTCCCTCGGCCAGCACCATACGGGGCGTGGGGGTATGGAGGGCCTCCTGTGGGGACTGCAGGGCGGACAGCACCAGCTATGACAGAGATCAGCGCTGAGTTGCAAAACTATGTCCTCAACTCCATCCTCTGTTTCTTTCTCCCTTTCACCCAATGTCACACTCACCAAGCCCCTTCATCTCCCTCCTGTACTTACCTCCATAGCCCAAGATCGGGGGCCGGGGCTGACCGTAGGGCATCAGGCCCTGGGGAGTCTGGTGTGGGTAGGGGAGTCCCGGGGTCAAACCTGGGGGGAGTACAACACGGACAGGGACATGAATTACTGCGGGGGGGTGAGGGGGGCAGGAACAACTGACTTTTAGGACTATGGCCTGAGGATGGGGCAGAAACTTCTCAGGCCAACAAGTAAAAGAGAAACAGGAGTCCCTGGACAGTCAAGGGAGAGGGGACATGTGACCCTCATGGATCGTATCTTACTCTGGGCAGGGCCAGGTGGCTGGGCTGGCTTGATCTCAGGCAGAGCTGGGCGCTTGGCATCAGTGAGGAAGTTGTTAAAAAATGCCACCTCCTTTTTCACTTCCTCAATTTTCTCAGCATGCTTGTTGAAGATATGCTTTCGCACAAACTCAGGACCCTGGGTGGAAAGAGGAGCGGGGTCACAACAGCCACGTAACGCTTGCCTCGCTCCCAGGCCCGACCTGAAAGGATTCCCAGCTCCCGCCTGCCAGTCCAGTGAGCAATTCTCCCACCCCCGGTCCAGGCCTTTAGGGGCTTCCTGTCTCAGCCCCACCTCCCACCACCCTGGCACGCCCATTCTCCAACATCCAGACCTTGAATTTCTTGCCGCTGAGAGGACACAGCCATTTATCCTTGCCCAGTTCCTGCGTGTTGGAGGTAACGAATTTCTCCACTTCCTGCTCTGGGTCTTTGCGGCCCATCTTCTGGGCCTCTTCCTCTGAAAGCGACTCCCGCACACTGAGCAATGGCGTGAGCTTCTCCTCAAACGTCTTCTGCCACTCCAGCACTATGGTTTGGGAACAGAGGAAGAAAGGTTGGGAAGGGAAGGGAGCTGGGAGGGGCTGGAGGACCAAGGCAAGAGGCAGCCAGGGAGAAAGGAGAACCTGGAGCTCACCTTCCCCATGACTGATGCGGTTGGGTGGCATGGGCCCCCGAACGTGAATGATGCCACAACGATTGGGCATCTCGTCCTCGTTGGGGTACTCACAGGTGTTGTAATAATCCAAGGAATGCACGATGCGCAGGTAGAGGAGAAGCTTGTCCAATACCTGAGGAAGTTGAGTATGGGTGCTCAGCTCCTGCTCCTGCCCTTACCACCCGACCCCCACGTCCCTGCGCTGCCACTGCTGGCACCTTGATCAGCTTCTCATCCCGCTCCACATTGATCTCTGCTGGGTTCCCTTCCTTAGGAGGCTCCTCAGGTGGGGCACCCCCGCTGCTCCCCAGCAGCTCCTCCTCCTCAGCACTCACTTCCTCGATCAGGTAGTCTGTGATATTCTTCAAGATCGGGTTTTGCGAGGGCAGGCTCTGGTGGAAGGAAGAGGGGCAAGTAAGGCAGAGAAAGACCTTCAGGGCAGGTAACCTGAGACCTTCCGCATGTGAAGAGTGGTGAGGGGACAAGAGCTCACCAGACACAACTGACGCCTTTTGCCCCCTTGGGATTTGTCTTCAGTTTTGCTTTTGTTCCACCCCAGCCCATGCCCCAGTTCTGCTGGAAGCTGGAGGAGGTGCTACAGACAGGTGAGGTCAGAGGTGCCCACAGCAGAGGAGGCACCATCAGCTGCTCCTGACAGTCCTGTGGGAGTCACTGACCGTTGGCAGGGGAGGTGTCCCTGGCTCCGAGGCCCACAGCTGGGTCCTGTCGTCCAGCGTGTGGATCAGCTTGGCTGCCAGCTTGATGTCGTTGCGCACGATCTGCTTGTGCTGGGTGATGCCATTGATGTTGCGGACACGTCGGGTCAGGTCCCTGTTCACACCGGGGCTCAGCTCGCACTCCCGGAGCTGGAGGGCAGACACCAGAAGTTTACTCCACTAACCCCACTTGCCAGGGAGAAGTAGCAGCTCTAAGACCCTCCCCTCTCAAGCACCAGCGACTGATCAAACTGTGAGCTCCCTCAGGACGGGGACCTGACAGGTCCTGTCTTTGTCTGCCTACATTGTCTGCCTACATTGCCTCTGGGTAAGGCTCTAGGGCAGTTACCAGGACAGATAGGTTAGCCTCCCACTCTCTTCCCCAGACAGTCCCACCCGCAGCACTCACGCGGATGTTCTGCAGGTTCCAACAGATCTCTTTAATGTTAACACTGCGGTCAAAGGTCACCCAGCCACGACGGAAAAACCTACAGAAGAAAATGTTATGGCAGTCAATCGAGGGAGGTGGTGTTGGCCATTAACGTTCCCCTGCACTTTTCCCTCCAACACACCCAGTTACTCACCTCCTCTCTGGCTGGGGCTCCGAGAGTGCCACCCGCATAAAGCCTGGGTACCTTTTACAAAGCTGCAAGAAGCAGAAAACCAGCCCTACTTAGTGACTCAAGGATTCATTCACTTCTTCCTCCAATCCCCCACTGTCCTCAGAACCCTGGAGACTAACTGCCTGGTCACTCTTCCCGTCCTTGGGCAGGGTAAAACCACTGCAGGGCTTCAGAGCACCAGCACCTGAAAGCCAATGGCGTGATCAAGACCAGCCCTTGAGGGCATGTGCTCCTGGGGAAGGGGGCCTCCCTATTAGGTGAAATGGGGGCCCCACTGCCTTCCCTCTGCCCTCCACTTCTCCCCACTCACGGAGATGATCTCAGCCCGGGAGATATTGGGCGCGATGTTACGCATGAAGAGGGAACAGGTCTTGTGCAGCGGCCGAGGCTTGCACTCCAGCCCCACAGCGTCCTTGGGCTTCTCCCATTCTTCTTCCTTGGGCTTCTCTTTCTCCTTGAGCACTGCTTCTAGGCAGGAAGTTGGTGCGGTAGGAGTTGGTGTGTTATTACTGATTTTGGTGGGGAGGACAGAGAAGCCTTCCCCTAAAAGCCACCTTTCCCCCATCAATGTTGCCAACCTCTCACTTCCCCACCAGCATTAGAATACACTTTAGAAGCAGAAAAGAAACCCTACCGGCCTCCTCCTTCTCCTCCTCAGCCTGGCCGCTCTCAGACTCCGACTCAGACTCCGACACACTGCCCTCGTCAAAGCTGTCATCCCCACTGTGCTTCCGGTTCCGCTTCTTGCTACTCTGTGCAAGCCATGGCAGAAGGGACAAGTTAACGCACCAGGAACCCAGCCCTGATGCTCTGACCCCAGGTTACAGACACCTCACCTTTTTGGCTTCCTTCTCAGAATCTTCTTTCTTCTCTTCCTTGTCTCCGTCACCCTCAGACTTCGTTTTGTCATCATTACAACTGTCATTCTCAGCCTACGGGAAGAGACAGCCACTGAGGATGTCAAATCTCCCCTTCCCCTTTCATCAGAGGACTCCCCACCCCACAGCTGAGCCCACAGGTTCATTCTGCCCACTCCTCCCAGAACACAGCCCCCCAGTTCTAGCTCTTTTGGGGCCTGCCCCCGACTCTCCTTCCCCAGGCTGCCAGGGGCAGTGCTAGGAGGCCTGGGACTCGGACCTGCTTGCCATCTTCCTTCTTCTCATCCTTGTCATTGGCTTTGCGCTCCCCGTCCCCCAGGCCTGCTCCAGCCCGGCCTTCCTCTTTCTTGCTGGGATCCCCGGGCTTTCCTGCCTGCTCCTCCTCCTCCTCCTGCTCCAGGATGCGGAGATCATTCTCTGTGCCTCCTTCCATCTTAATCACGGCTACCAACAAAGGGAACAGAGGTCACAACCCCAGGGCTCCTGTCAACCCACTTCTACCTGGTCCCCAGACATGCCCGCCCTCATGGGGCCCAGATGCCTGCCACCCCTCCAACTCCACACACCTGCATCCAGCATCTTGACAATGGCATCAGCTTTGTCTATGTCCAAGAGAAGGTTATCAAACCAGCCAGTCTCCATGAGGGACAGGAAGACCCTCAGTCGGTTTTGCAGGGCCCCCCGGGCCTCCTGCCGACGTTTCCCCACCTCATCTGGGTGGTACTTAGACCGAAACCTGGGAATGAAGCGGGGGAGGGAAAGACAAAACAGTTACTGGAGGCCAAGGCCAGCATGTGGGGAGGGGCCCAGGAAAGACACGGCATAGCCCCCATCCTCACACCCACAAAGGGTCATCAAAGCAGAGAGATTAGGGGATAGGGGTGTGCTAAAACCACCCAACACCCTAAAAGGAACCAGAAGTTGTGCTCTGAGAAGATTTGGGGGGAAGAACCAGCAACTACAAGCTCTGCGTTTGGGAAGACCAATGACTACAGGGGAACGCCAGGGTTGCAGAGGCAGATTTACCACTCTAAGTCTCTGGGAAACACTAACGTAGTAAAAAGGTGTCATTTCCCAAAGCTTCAGAGAGGAAGGCTCAGGAAATAGTAGGCCCTGAAGAACCTCTCTCTCCTCACCAACCCCAAACTGCAGTCATTAAAAACCTGCTCCCGCCAACTCCCTCCACCCCAAGGTGGAAGACAGAGGGCCAGACAGCAAAACCCAGAAGCAGGGCACCTTTCTCCACCCATGGGAAAATAAGCAAGATGGTGAAGGGACAGGAAAGACCAAAGGGAGAGACTGGAGTGCCCTTTAGAGCCTCAGGTCCTGCCCACAGTGGGAGAGAGAGGAGAGGGAAGGCTAGGGAGGAGCAAGAAAAATAAAACATTTCAAACAGGACCTCAGGGGGAAAACAAAAGAAATGAGGAGTATGAGAAAAAGGAGAAAGGCAGGAAAGGGGAGGGTGTGAGAAAGTCCCAGAAACCAAAAACAAAGGAAAAACTAAAGATCAGAGAGAGAAACTGAGAAAACCAACAGGGAGGAAGGCAGTGTTAGGGAGCAAGAACAGGGACAGAGAAAGAATGAAGATGCACGAGAGATTAGGACAAAGACACACAGAGCACTTTGAGAGAGGGGACGGCGAAGACAGAACAGAACCACGAGTAGGGCGGAAGAGGAAAGGAAAGCCGCAGGCATCACCTCCAGGATCTTTACCTTGGCCGCTTGGTCAAACAGAGCTCAAGATTTAACCAGCGGTGCCCAGGGCCCATTCTGGCTGGCGGGCCACCGGCTGGCTCCTGGCTGGGCGCCCGGCCGAGATGCCCTGCCCCACGGGACTCCGCAGTGGGGGCCCTGACTGACTAACTGCCTGAGCAATCACATTCAGCTAAACTGCTGCATTGTGCACAGCAGTGCCCTGCCTGTCTGCCTGGCCGGGGCCGCGCGGCTCAGCCCAGGGGCTCATGTATGGGCTGGGTATGGTGGGGGTGGAGGTGGGTTTGCTCCGAGCTCCGTCGATGAGCGGGTGTAGTTCCCAGTTCTGGCTCTTTTCAAGGAGGAGGAGCAGAAAGAGGATGAGGAGGAGGAGGAGCAGGAAGGGGGGAAAAGATGGTTGATTAAAATTAAAACATCCACAAAAGGAAAAAAAAATTAAAATTCTTTTTCTGTCAAACGACCCTGAGAGCTTTGCTTTTCTTCTCTGGATTCACTCGTCGCTTTGGGAAGATGCCACAGCCACACGGGGTCCTGGTGATCGGGGATGACAGTGACCCAACACCAGCAAGTGGGAAGCGGTCTGTCTGCTGCCCCAAGGGGCCAGGTGGCTCTGGCCTGCTGCCTGGAGGTGTCCCACTCTGAGGACAGCAGGACAGGAGATGGGGTGGGGCGGGGGCCGTGGCAGTCGCTGAAGTGAGGGGAGACCCCATCAGCCAATGCTGTCATACTTCCCGCCCCCCGCCCCCCAGAAAGTTCCGGACTGGGGAAACTGGGAAGAGGACATGGCCACAGCTCCATCAGCGGGGCAAGGGGGACATGCCAGGGAAAAGGTCCAGGGAAGCAGGGGCACTCACCACTCCTCATCTTTGTGAGCCAGGAAGAAATCCTGCATCTGCTGCCTCCGGAAATCCAGCTTGTAGTCATTATAGCGCTTGACGGCTTCCGTTTCATCCACCGAGTCATCCAGGGAGAGGAGAAACTCCTTGAAGGTCTTCATCACTGGCGGCGGCACACCCAGGTCTATCTCTGCGATGCTGCCCAGCCTGGAGAGGGGCCAAGGTAGCCAGGTGCCCCCTTCCTTTGCCCACCATGGACATCACCCCAAACCCCAACTGCTACCACCGCCACCCAAGGGGCATGCCTCTGTGTGCCTAACCCGCTCCCTGGCTTCAGCAACCCCAACCATCCCCCAGTCCTATCAACCCCCTTCTCCCGAGAAGCCCGGAAACCCGGTCCTTACCTGGCCTGGATAGGCAGGACATGGTGCTGCATGATGTGGACGTCAGGGTGGCCCCAGGGCTGAGGGGGGCCATAAGTTGGGCCCCCACCCCCCCCAGCATAGGGCATCTCATAGCCACTGTGGTATGGGTCAGAGCTGTGCTCATCCCTGAGGGCGGGGGACACAAAAGTAAGGCAGAGAAGGAAGCCATCTTCCCGGGTCATGAAGGAGGACAGACGGGGGCATACACAGCATGGTCTCCCAGACAAGGGTTTCAAGGGACAAAGAAACGATGGGTGATGGGGACTTGAAAAAAGGCAATGACAAAGATTTAGGCCCAGGTGAGGGGCGAAAGGGAAGGCCCAGGGGGAAGTGAGGCGAAGGGGAGGAGAGGGAAACCACTCCATCTCACCAGTCTCGCCTCATGCGCTTCTGTGGCGGGCTGAGTTCATGGCGGGGTGGCGAGAAGCGCTCGCGCCGATTCCGGTCATAGTCCCGATATTCACCCCGACTGCGGCGCTCACGGCCACGGTCCCACTCTCTGGCAGTAAGAACAAGAAACAGTGATTAAAGTCTGGGCGCAGTGGTTCACACCTATAATCCCAGCACTCTGAGAGGCCAAGGCAGGAGGATCACTTGAGACCAGGAATTCAAGACTAGGTGAGCAATAGTTAGACCCCATCTCAATAAAAAAATTTTTATTTGTTGGCCGGCCACAGTGGCTCATGCCTGTAATCCCAGCACTCTGGGAGGCCAAGGCAAGCAGATCACCTGAGGTCAGGAGTTTGAGATCAAACTGACCAACATGGCGAAACACCATCACTACTAAAAAGAGAAAAATTAGCCAGCTGTGGTGGCATGCGCCTGTAATCCCAGCTACTCAACAGGCTGAGGCAGGATTATCACTTGAACCTAGGAGGTGGAGGTCTCGGTGAGCCAAGATCACACCACTGCACTCCAGCCTGGGCAACAGAGCAAGACTGTCTCAAAATAAAAATATAATTTTTTTAAAAAAAAAGGTAACAATAATTAAAGATACAGCTTGGATATGCCACAGCTACACTCCTAAACAGGCCCTTCTTACCCTGAGATACCAGACTAAAAGCCTAAAATTATAAAACTTCACTCTTAACAGAAAAAGATTTTTGTCTAGTCGGGGCAAGCCACTGCACTCCAACCTTAGCAACAGAGTAAGACCCTGCCTCAAAACAAAACAAAGATTCTTGTCTAACTCCACGATTTCAGCCAATACCCAAGAACTGATGGTTCTCCAACTCTCCTTCCAGCCTGGCCTTCTGCCTGAGCTCCAGACCCACATGCATCACCCCTGCTAGAGGCATCACCCTGCTAAAGGCCCACTTACAGGCAGGAGGTCGAGGCTGCAGCAAGCTATGACTGCACCAGCGCACTCAGCCTAGGTGACAGAGGGGGACTCTGTCTCTAAAAATAACACAAAAATGTATTTTAAAATCATCCCCTACCAGTCCATCACCCCCTCAAATTGTCAGAATCGAGCCTATTCATGCTACCACCATGGGCCCAAATGTCTTCCCCGACCCTCCACTCCCCACTCTGTTGTATCAACGGAGCAGCATCTCTCCCCAGCTTTCATTCACCATCCTCGCCACTAATGCCTTCTGCTAACTCTCTGCCTGGAAGCCTATCAAAGCTGTCCCACTCTCTGCCATCCCCACACGCTGTCCTAATCCTTGTCCTTGTCCAGTGTGGCTCCTACAGCCCTGGCTGCCTACCTGCTTCTGGTCTCTCGCTTCTGTCTCCCCACCGTCAAGGGGACCTTCCTCAAATACAAATCTCATCACATCATGCCCTTGCTTCAATGCCAGGAAGCAACACTGTTGTTTTAACTTTGGCCCCTGGCTGTCCCTCCAGCCTCCCCACCAGTCACCAACCTCCCCCATCCTCATCTTTTTCTTTTCTTTTTTTTTTGGAGACAGTCTCAGTCTCACTTTGTGGCTCCAGCTGGAGTGCAGCAGTGCAATCTCAATCTCGGCTCACTGCAGCCTCAGCCTCCTGGACTGAAGCACTTCTCCAGCCTCGGCTCCTGCTAAAAATGACCGAGGACAAAGAGTTTCTGCTTATCTACCAATGCTTACTATATTCAAAATTAAAACAAAACATTCCAAAACCTTCATTTTTAAGTTACACAGTAAGATGAAATAGATTACATGTTTTTATGAAAAGTGATTCTTTTCCAAAAAAATTTTGGTGAGAAAAACTGGCATTGTTTTTACATTTTTACAAATCTCTCCAAGTTATGGCTTTATAGAGGATAGCTTCTACACTGAATCTGTTGAGATATTTTGTTCTGGTTGAAAAATATGAGACAGGCCAGACATGGTGGCTCACATCTGTAATGAATGTTATTTTGGGAGGCCGAGGCTTGAGCCTAGGAGTTCAAGACCAGGTTAGGGCAACATAGTGAAACCACATTTCTACTAAAAATACAAAAATTAGCTGGCTGGCCAGAAGTGGTGGCTCATGCTTGTAATCCTAGCACTTTAGGAGGCCAAGGCTGGCAAATCACTTGAGGTCAGGAGTTTGAGACCAGCCTGGCCAACAAAGCAAAACCCTGTCTATACTAAATACACAAATATTACCAGGGCATGGTGGCAGGCATCTGCAATTCTAGCTACTCAGTAGGCTGAGGCGGGACAATCACTTGAACTCAGGACGCAGAGGCTGCAGTGAGCCCAGATCACGCCACTGTACTCCAGCCTGAGTGAAGAGCGAAACTCCATCTCAAAAAAAAAAAAAAGAAAAAGAAAAAAAAACTAGCTGGGTGTGGTGGCATACACCTGTAGTCCCAGCTAATCAGGAGGCTGAGGTGAGAGGATCACCTGAACCTGGGGAAGTCAAGGTTGCAGTGAGCCAAGAGTGCACCACTGCACTCCAGCCTGGGCAACAGAACAAGAACCTGTCTCAAAAAAAAAAAAAAAAAAAACAGTAAACAGAAAATCTGGCCTTCCACCGATAAGCAGTTCAAAAAGCCTCTACAGATAACTGTAGATATTCTTTTTGGATACTACCCAAAACTCAACAAGAAATAGGTTCTTTTTTTTTCCTTTTCTTTATGCTACCTTGTTCAAGAAGGAGGTAGTTTCTCACAGGCTAGTTAGAACCTTCAATCTGAAATAGCATCAGTGAACAACACTTCATTCTCCGCCAAGTTAAAATCTACTGTTCTATCTTGCCCTTTGAATGGACCTTATTATGTCTCACACAGTATCAAAATACATTCATTAGCATCACTGCCTATCTCACCAGAAAAGTCTTTACTTAATGGGAAGCTGTCAAGCTCACATTAGTAGACATAAGTTATCCAAAATTGCCTGGGTGTGGTGGCTCATGCCTGTACTCCCAGCACTTTTGGAGGCCGAGGCAAGTGGATCACCTGAAGTCAGGAGTTCAAGACTAGCCTTGCCAACATAGTGAAAACCCCATCTCTACTAAAAATACAAAAGTTAACTGGGCGTGGTGGCATGTGCACTTGTAATCCCAGCTACTCGGGAGGCTGAGGCAGGAGAATGGCTTGAACCCAGGAGACGGAGGTTGCAGTGAGCTGAGATCACCCCACTGCACTCCAGCCTGGGCAACAGAGTGAGACTCTATGTCAAAAAAAGACCTACAATCAAGAGTCCAATTTAATCAAATTTAAATGTTTTACTCTTTCATCAAGAACCACTAATGAAACTGGCTTTTTTTTTTTTTAACTCTTTGTTCTCACTGCCTTGATGTTTGCTAAAGCTTCAGCAGTTTTACCCACCATTGCTATGGCACATTCAGTGGAAATGGCGATAATATGTAAACATTACCACAAAAATTAATTTTAGCCTCGAAGACCCCCTGTGGTCTACGGACATCCTGAGAAACAGGACTCTAACCAATCCAGAACATGCTAAAAGTACACAATGTTATGTCTACAATTTCAACCTGTGCATGTCACCTGTGTCTGGGGAATTCCCACTCTTTCCAAACTAGCTAAGTGTCACTTTCCAAAGGGTCCCTGACATACCACCTCCAGCACCACTCCCCTCCTTTAGAGATCTGTTCTCTCACTGCTTACCCTCTTTATAACTTCCAACATACTCATTTACAGGATACATCCATAACCATTCTGACCCCCCATGTCAAGCCCACACTGTAATATCCTAAGCTCAATAACCACATCTTATAGTCAATTAGTCCAATCAGCACCACCCAGTGAACTCTGAGATTTTGGGCAAAACAGTGACAAGAAACCTAATCATACATTGTCAGGAAACTAGTCTGACAACCTTTCCAGTCAGATCAATAAATAAAAATATTAATATTTTTCTGGGCAGGGCGCGGTGGCTCACACCTGTAATCCCAGCACTTTGGGAGGCCAAGGCGGGTGGATCACAAGGTCAAGAGATCGAGACCATCCTGGTCAACATGGTGAAACCCCGTCTCTACTAAAAATACAAGAAATTAGCTGGGCATGGTGGCGCACTCCTGTAATCCCAGCTACTTGGGAGGCTGAGGCTGAGGCACTCCCACGGCATGGTGGCTCACGCCTGTAATCACCTTGGGAGGCCAAGGTGGGCAGGTCAACTGAGGTCAGGAATTCCAGACCAGCTTGACCAATATGGTGAAACCCCATCTCTATTAAAAATACAAAAATTAAGCCGGGTGCGGTGGCTCACGCCTGTAATCCCAGCACTTTGGGAGGCCGAGGCGGGTGGATCACGAAGTCAAGAAATTGAGACCATCCTGGTCAACACGGTAAAACCCCGTCTCTACTAAAAATACAAAAAATTAGCTGGGCATGGTGGTGCGTGCCTGTAATCCCAGCTACTCAGGAGCCTGAGGCAGGAGAATTGCCTGAACCCAGGAGGCGGAGGTTGCGGTGAGCCGAGATCACGCCATTGCACTCCACCCTGGGTAACAAGAACGAAACTCCGTCTCAAAAAAAAAAAAAAAAAAAAAAAATTTCTGAAGCAATCTTTCTAAAATACAATTTACAACCTGGGCAACAGAGCAAGACCCTGTCTCTATAAAAAATAATTTTTGACCATGCACTGCGGCTCATGCCTGTAATCCCAGCACTTTGGGAAGCCGAGGCAGGTGGATCACCTCAAGTTGGGAGTTCCAGACCAGCCTGGCGAACATGGTGAAACCCCGTCTCTACCAGAAATACAAAAATTAGCCAGCTGTGGTGGTGGGCGCCTGTAATTCCAGCTACTCGGGAAGCTGAGGCAGGAGGTTCGCTTGAATCCGAGGTGGAGGTTGCAGTGAACCAAGGTTGCGCCACTGCACTCCAGCTGGCGACAGAGCAAGACTCCGTCTCGAAATAATAATAATAATAGTTTTTAAAAGTTAGCCGGGTGTGGTGGCCTCCCCCTGTAGTCCAAAATACTCAGGAGGCTGAGGCGGGAGGATCAATTAAGCCAGGAAGGTAGAGGCTGCTATGATTGCAGCCAGGGCAACAGAACAAGACCCCATCTCAGTAACAACGAAAAAAGCACGCTTTTCGTGAATGTGTAAAGACTTCTTTTTATGCTCAAACTCTTAGCTCTATTGCTCTGATCTGCAGAGCATTTCTAAAACCAAGCCACAGTTAGTTCTCTGGCCAATAGCAAAGAAAGGTTGCACCATAGCAAACAGTCCAATGAGCCATTTCATAGGGTTCGCTCTCATATAAATTACAACGGGGGAAAAGAAAAGCGACGCGGATGAAGTGGAATGGCATGAAATGGGGACAAGATGAGTTAAAAACGGCTCACCTGTCATTCCAATCGTCCCCTCGACGTCTTTCATCTCTCTCGCGGGAACGGTCGTAGTCGCTCCGCTCTCTTCTGAACTTGTCCCTGCGCCTTCGATCGTACTCGTCATCACTGTCACCCATGGCACAGCCTGAGGGGGCGTGGGGACCGGGAAGGGGCGGTCGGGATGGTGCACAAGGAGGAGCGGAGGGAGGGACCGTCCCTCGCAGGCACCTCGGCCGCCTCCCTCGCGCCAAGGCCAGCCCTCCGCGGCCCCCACCATCCTGAGCCAGAGGACGCGGATCCAACGCTTCTACGCGCCCGGAGGGTCTCCCCGCTCGCCCCTAGTTCCTCTACCGGCCCAGCGGGGGCCCCAGGCTCCTCCCCTCCCCCACCTGGGAGCTGCCGCGGCTGTTGGACTCGCGCTCTGACCGGCTAGATTTCAGGGCGACCTGGGCCGCGGCTGCGCGACGAGGACGGCGAGGAGGGCGAGAGGGAAACACGGAGCTCTTGGCGAGAGAGCCAAAGAGAGGAGAACAAAAGTGGAACAACCGAGGATGGACGGTAGCGCGCGCCGCCCGCGCCGCCCGCGCTGCGCCTGCGTCACTCGCGCCTCCCCGGCACAAAGCCCCCGCCCCTCGCGGCCCGAACTGTACCTAACGAACGCAGCGCGACTGGCGGGGAGAGCAGGGCGTGATGGGAAAGGGGCGGACTCTTGCAAGTCTCGCGCGGCTTTTCGAGACGAGAACGGCTTGAGGAACTACGGGAAGTCGGCTGGGCCAAGCGCGGCCTCGAGGCCGGGGAGCGGAGGAGCTCTCTGGGCGTGTAGGGAAGGCTTCCGAGGGCCGAGGTAGACGGTCGCGCGACCCGGGATGTGTCGGGGGTCTAAACTAGTTCTCATCCAGCCGTGGTGCCCCCACGAGCCTCCTGACCTCGCCGGGGGTAGTTTCGTTCCCTCCTTGGGCAAGGCGTGGGCTTGGGAAGCGCGGGCGTTTAGGGGACGAAAGATGGAAGCGACCATTTTAAAGCATCGTCTCCCACCATTTTCTGCTCCAAAGATCCAGCCAAAATTGGGTGCCACAGTGGGCACTATCTGCAAAGTCAGTCGTTTCTGCCCTTCCTCGACAAACACGCCCCATGTTTAAGTAAAAGTGGCAGATAATCAGTTTTAACCCCACTCAGTAGTTGGATGAGATAGGCTGTAAGTTAACGCCCTAAACAACAGAGTATGGACCGCCCAGATTCAAGTCCCCTCTCAGTGAATTGAGTGTGAGACTTAATAGGAAGGCCAGCTGAGGTGCCTTACGCCTGCGAACCCAGCACTTTGGGAGGCCGAGGTGGGAGGATCGCTTGAGTCGGGAGACCTGCCTGGGCGACATGGCAAGTCCCCATTTTTACAGAATATTTAGGGCCAGGCACAGTGGCTCACACCTGTAATCCCAGAACGTGGGAAGGTTGATGAGGGAAGACTTGAGCCCAAGAGTTCAGGACTAACCTGGGCAATATAGCAAGACCCCATCTCCACACAAAAAATAATAACGGCTTGGTGGGATCCCCCCTGTGGTCCTAGATACTGGGAAGGCTAAGTCAGGAGGAATGTTTGAGCCCAAGAGTTCAAGGCTGCAGTGAGCCTTGATTGCACCACTGCACTCTAACCTGGGGAACAGAGTGAGACCCTGTCTCAAAATACAGATATGTATAGAAATGCTGCCTCCTCCCTGAGGCATGCTTGCTCCTAGCACTGAGAGGAGGGTAGGGATACATTACAAGAGTTGTCAAAAAACAAAAAACGAATGAGCCAAAAAGACCCTGGTTCTACCGTTTAAGAACCATGCAGTCCAGGCACAGTGGCTCATGCCTGTAATCCTAGCACTTTGTGAAGCCAAGGCGGTGGATCACCTGAGGTCAAGAGTTCTAGACCAGCCTGGCCAACATAGTGAAACCCTGTCTCTACTAAAAATACAAAAATTAGCTGGACATGGTGGCGGGTGCCTATAATTCTAGCTGCTTGGGAGGCTGAGGCAGGAGAATCACTTGAGCCCATGAGGCAGAGGTTGCAGTGAGCCAAAATCACACCATTGCACTCCAGCCTGGGCAACAAGAGCAAGACTCCATCAAAAAAAAAAAAAAAAACATGCAATCTGGGGGAGTCACCTCTCAGCTCTGGCATCTTCACATGTAAAAATACAGACAGTAACAGCGAATGGGCTTGTAATGGGCTACTGGGAGAATCAGACGAAACGACAGACTTGAAAGTGTTTTGTAAACTGGAGGGATTATTATTTCGTGATTGGAGAAAGAGGAGCCAGCATTTGGTGAGAAAGTCATACAGGTAGATGTCAGGGAGGGTGATCAATCAATGGATGGGAACTGGAACTGAGAACCCAGCAGGTACTTTTAGGAAGACTCAGCAGTCAGTGGTGACGGTGGCTGAGAGCTCCTGGATGCGCCAGGCACTGCAGGCCTTGCACAAGATGTGCCCATCCAGCGGGTAGCAACCCTGACACTCGCCCTCAGAGGAGAGCAGCAGCCCACACTCCTGTTGAAAAAGAAGCAACAATTAGCTGGGCATGGTGGCGGGTGCCTGTAATCCCAGCTACTCGGGAGGCAGGAGAATCGCTTGAACCCAGGAGGCGGAGGTTGCAGTGAGCTGAGATCACGCCATTGCACTCCAGCCTGGGCAACGGAGCAAGATTCCATCTCAAAAAAAAAAAAAAAGCAGATTTCTGTCAACCAGAGACCTCTGTGTTCCCCCTCCCTCGTGTTCTACTCAGCAGTCCGGACACTGCCAACCCCTTGCACATGCTGGGGCCCCCTGACCTCGCACTTGTAACAGCCAATGTGAAAACTTCGATCCAGAGCAACAATTCTCACTGTCTCCTCCTGACCTGGCTCAGGCATGATGGCCCCACCACACACTGAGCATCTCGGGGCAAACTTCCTGGAGGAGAAGAGAACCGAGAAGGCCATCAAGCCCTGGGGTTGCAGGACACCAACAATGGGACCCAGAGAAGGTGGGGCACTGGAGGGACTCAGAGGCCAGAGGTGTGGCCTTAGGTCTGGGGAAGGGATGATGTCAAAGAGAATGAGAGAGGCCGAGTACAGTGGCTCTGGCCTGTAATCCCAGCACTTTGGGAGGCCAAGGCAGGAGGATCACTTGAGGCCAGGCTTTCAAGACCACCCTGGGCAACAGAGCAAGACCCTGTCTTTATTAAAAAACAAAGAAGGCCAGGTGCAGTGGCTCACGCCTGCAATGCCTGCACTTTGGGAGGCTGAGGTAGGTAGATCGCTTGAGCCCAGGAATTTGAGACTAGCCTGGCCAACATGATGAAACCCTGTCTCTACTAAAAATACAAAAAAAAAAACCTGGCTGGACATGGTGGCACGTGCCTGTAATCCCAGGTACTTGGGAGGCTAAGGCAGGAGAATCACTTGAACTCTGGAGGCAGAGGTTGCAGTGAGCCGAGATCATGCCAGTACACTCCAGCCTGGGCGAGAGAGTGAGACTCCATGTCAACAGAAACAAAAAACAAAGAAGAAAACTAGCCAGGCATGGTGGCATGCGCACCTGTAGTCCCAGCTACACAGGAGGCTGGGACAGGAGGATCACTTGAGCCCAGGAGTTGGAGGCTGCAGTGAGCTATCATCACGCTATTGCACTCCAGCCTGAGCAACAGAGTGAGACTCTGTCTCTAAAAAATAATAACAAATAATGAAGGAGGGCCAGGGGTTGGAAACAGGAAGACACAGTCCTGGGGCATGAAGGGGAGATGAGAGAGACAGTAAAGGTCAGACATTGTGAGACGAGGTGGAGGCTGGGCCTGACCTGTGAAAGTCCTCGATGCAGTGGATCTGGCTGGTAGCATCCACCGTGAAGGGGATGCCATCGAGGCCACGGTGACACACCACGCAGGTGAAGCAGCCAGGGTGGTAGGCCTTTCCCATAGCCCGCAGGATCCGGTCCAGGATGGGCTGGGAGCACGTGGCGCATTTCTCCAGGGTGGCCTGTTGGGAAGGAAGGCAGGAAAATCTGGCAGCCGGCGGGAGCCACAGCAGCCCACCAGGCACCCCAACAGCCCAGCCATCTATTTCTGCAGCCCCCTGCATGTGATTCGGTGAAAAGCAGACTTGAGCAGATCTGAGTTCAGATCCCAGCACTACACAAGGTATTTAACCACTCTGAGAAAAACAGCAATCGGGCCAGAGTGGTTCATGCCTGTAATGCCAGCACTTCGGGAGGCCGGAGTGGGCAGATTGCTTGAGGCCAGGAGTTCAAGAACAGCCTGGCCAACATGGCAAAACCCCATCTCTACTAAAAATACAAAAATTAGCCAGGTTTGGTGGCGGGCGCCTGTAATCCCAGCTACTCGGGAGGTGGAGGCACGAGAATCACTTCAACCAGGGGAGGCAGAGGTTGCAATGAGCCGAGATTGCGCCACTGCAGTCCAGCCTGGGCAACAGAGCAAGACTCTGTCTTGAAAAAGAAAAACGGGAGTCAGTAGTCATACCTGCCTCATGGGTGTCGTGGGAATCTAACACATTCTCTTTAACTGTAAGACGCCCCACGCTTGTTAAGAGCTGCGTCCTTCCCTCCAGCCACCAGTGTTGAGCTACTTGCTTGATATTTGCAGAATTCCTTCCTGTTTGTACACCGCTTCCAGTGGCCCGGCTTCTAGCACCATTCCTCCTCTGGGCTTGGACATTCTAGCTCCCACCTTGGATGGAAGCCCCCAGCATCCAGTCACTGACTCCAGCCCCCAAGCCCCAGCCACTCACCACATAGCAGCCCTCGCAATATGCCCTCCTCTCCACGGCGTAGAAATGCTGGCCCCGAAGCTGGGCCCGGCACGTAGAACACACAAAGCAGCCCACGTGAAAGACGCGATCGAGGGCCACAACCCCGGCCCCATCCCCGACCACATCTTCTCCACAGCCACCACACCGGCCTGAGGACAGGCAGAAACAACATCAGTCTGCACAGACCCAGGAAGCCGCTGTCCCTTCTGTCTCCCAGCCTCCCTCCCGCTTTCCACCTGCCTCACAGCCTCAGCTTACCAAAGTACTCCCCGCTGGGTGGGTGGTTCATGTCGTGCACCAGCTTCTTGGTCAGCCTGTCCAGCTCATCCTCCGGAGGCTGGCTCAGGGACACCTGGAAGGTGGGAATCAGGGGCTCGGTCCTACTCTAGCTCCTGATGCTATAATACAGGGGTCCTCAACCCCCAGGCCGGGGCCTGTTAGGAACCAGGCCACACAGCAGGAGGTGAGCAATGGGCAAGCAAAGCTCATCTGTATCTACAGCCGCTCCCAATCACTTGCATTACCGCCCCAGCACCACCTCCTCTCAGATCAGCAGCAGCATTAGATTCTCATAGGAAGCCTTCACGGGAATCACATGTGCATTCAAGGGATCTAGGTTGTGTGTTCCTTATGAGAATCTAAGGCCTGATGACCTGTCACTGTCTCCCATCACCCCCAGATGGGATCATCTAGTTGCAGGAAAACGAGCTCAGGGCTCACACTGATTCTACATGATGATGAGTTGTAGAATTGCTTCATTATATATTATAATTATATAATTTCATATTATCATTATATATTATAATGAAACAATTATACATGTTATACATATTCTATTAGTGTTATAATAGAAATAAAGTGCACAATGAATGTAATGCGCTTGAATCACTCAAAAACCATCCCCTGCCCCAGTCCGTGGAAAAATCGTCCTCCACAAAACTGGTCCCTAGTGCCAAAAAGGTTGGGGACTGCTGTATGTCCCTGAAGATGGCCAGGCAGTTCCAGCTAGAAAGCTGATTTGAGAATATCTCAGCCCAGGGGCCAGTTATTTTTTGTCTTTTGTTTGAGAAGGAGTTTCGTTCCCTCTTGTCACTCAGGCTGGAGGGAAACGGCACAATCTCAGCTTACCGCAACCTCTGCCTCCCGGGTTCAAGCAATTATCCTGCCTCAGCCTCCCTAGTAGCTGGGATTACAGGCATGAGCCACCATGCCCAGCCAATTTTGTATTTTTAGTAGAGACAGGGTTTCTCCATGTTGCTCAGGCTGGTCTCAAACTCCCGACCTCAGGTGATCCACCCATCTTGGCCTCCCAAAGTGCTGGGATTACAGGCGTGAGCCACTGTGCCGGTTCCCCGTGGGCAGTTCTATCCTGCTTCCCTGCACCGCCCCGCCCTGTATTTCCTGACCGGCTCCACATCCCAGACCTCTGACTGTGCTCCAAAACCAGCCCCCTGGCCAGGCGCAGTGTCTCACGCCTGCAATCCCAGCACTTTGGGAGGCTGAGGCAATGGATCACCTGAGGTCAGGAGTTCGAGACCAGCCTGGCCAACATGGTGAAACTCCATCTCTACTAAAAATACAAAAATTATCTGGGCATAGTGGCATGTGCCTATAATCCAAGCTACTCAGAAGGCTGAAGCAGGAGACTCACTTGAACCTAGGAGGTGGAGGTTGCAGTGAGCCGAGATCACGCCACTGCACTCCAGCCTGGGCAACAAGAGCAAAACTCCCGCTCAAAAAAAAAAAAAACCAGCGCCCTAGAACACCAGCCTCCCCACTAATCAGTATCCCATTGCCTGTAAGACCTGACATCCCAGTTCCCCAGGGCTTACCTGAGGCCCGTGCTCGCCTCCTCTTCCTCCTCCTGCAGGGCCAGAGACCCCAGCAGCCTCCTCCTTGGCCCCTGGCCCTGGCTCTCTCTGGCTCCTATAGCCAGGTCCCCAGACTTCACCTCGGCCTGGGAGAGGAAAGTGGGGGCCTGGGAGGGGCCCAGAGGCCTGAGAGGCCCCCCGCCGGGGTGGGCCACAGCCCCTCACTGGCTGTGCCACCTTCACTTGCACAGGGAAGGCAGGGCCAGCTGGGGTGCTGGCAGTAGCATAAGAGGCTGGAGTGGGGCCCCCATAGGGAGACGCTGGGAGCGGCGAGGCTGCGTTCAGCTTTAGGGAGCCCGTGCGGTAGGCAGGAAGTGGCGGGGGCTCATATGCCTAAGGAGAAACGCAGACCAGAAGCCTAAGCGAAGCCCCCACTCTGGGACCCACATTTGTGGAAATGCCCGGGTGTGGGGCAGCATGGGTGTTTGCATTTGACAAGGTCCCGTCCTCAGGTGGCTGACATGTTGGTACTTGCAGCCACGCTTCCTCCATGCTGGAGTGCACAGCACACACATGATGGGGTGGACTGGGGCTGTGAGTCCAGAGAAGCAGGAGGCTGCAGATGGGGAGGAGAGGCAGGACCGGGGAGTCACCTGTCGGTCTGGTCGTCGTGGCGCGTGACCCCGACCCCCATTCAGCTCAGCCAGTGTGCTGCTCAGCAAGTCTATCTCGGCGTCCAGGCTGCCGGGGCGCAGGGCACTCCTGTCTGCAGGGAGCCCCTGAGGATGAAGCCGGAGCAGAGAGAATGCAAATCGCCATGGCCCCTCTCCTGCCCTGGCTCTCTCACAGTGGGTTCTAGGGGACCCCGCACGTCCCACCCAGCAATCCCACTTCTCACCTGCGTGCGCTGGGGTACTCCATGGGACCCCACCCAGGCCGACCCCCGATCCTCCGGTGCCCCTGGGGCCTGGTAACACTGCTCTGATGGGAGGGGGCAAAAATTGCCCCTGGGGTGGGGCTGGAGTGCTGGGTTGAAGGAAGAGAGATCAAAGGTGAGGTGGCAGAGGACAGGAGGGGTGTGCGTTTGGTGAGCTGCCCTCTTCACCACTCTTTACCTCTCCCCCGAATCTAAGGTCCCAAGAGATCTCGGGCAGCTGTTCCCACCGGCTTGGGGAAGGGGCAGGAGGAAGCCGGCAGGGCGGGAGGCTGGAACTGGAGGACAGAGGTGAGCGCCAGAGCGGGGTGGCTCCTCTGTCTCACGAGGGCTGCCTTACCTGCTCCGTGGGCTGGTGGTGGCCCCGGGGCGCCTCGGGGGATCGCCCTCCCCTGAGGGGCTCTGGTGGGCTCCGGCTGCTTCGGGGGCAGCCAGGTGGGCCCCGACATGGCCTAGAATGGGGAACTCCGGACAGTGGTCTTGAAGCCCCAAGCCTCAGGCCTTCACCCCCTCTTCCGTCCTGCCTCGTTCGGGACTCCAGAAAAGAAAACTTTTTCTGGCTTTTTTTTCCTCTTCCTCCCTAATTTTGGGGACGACCACGCCCCCGATGACGTCACCACATTCCTGGGGGAGGGTCACGTGGCCCCCTAGGCCCTAAACTGCCATTTCTCTCTGAGTCGGCCCCCTCCCGCCGAGAAGGAAGGGCTCTCCGGGGGAGCCCGAGTCACTGGGGGCTGTGGGCAGCTGGGGATGGGAGGTGGGGGCCAGGGCCAGTCTCCAAGTCCACAGATGCCCCCTGGGCCCCGCGCCCCTGCCCTGCACGTGGCAGCCTCGCTGCGGGAGGCTGAAGCTCCGATCTCCACCCCTCTGCAGAGCTCTCCTTTCCCACCCCCTCCCTCTCACCTACCCACCAGCGTGGCTCAGCCAGCCTGTAGTGTTTTGGTCTTTTATTCATGGTCAGCAGTTAGAAAAATAAAACAGAATGAAAACATCACCACCCCAGTGGGCCAGTGAGTCTGGCCAGGATGAGGAAACTGAGGTAGCCCAGAGTTCGGAGAAGGGCCAGCCCCTAGCATCAAGGCACCACTGAAGGGAGGCTGTGGACTCCCTCCCCTGCACGGTGGAGACGGCCACCCGGAGTTACTGTGCTGGGATTCCTCTGCCAAAGGAGGTGGGTGTGACACCCAAGCCCAGAACCCCCTTAAAACCTCCCCTGGGCTCCAGGTCCCAGGGGCAGGGCCACAGGACACAGCACTTCCCTCCTTCTCCTCCAAGGATCAGGATGGGCCGCCTGCCTGGGCCCTCTCTACCCAGCCCTGGAGGCAGGGGCATCAGAGATCAGTGCAGGTGACCGGGGTGACACCGTGAACCAGTAGTGTGGGGCCCAGGTCTCGGCTTAGAGTCTCCAGTAGCGCCAGGTAGCGGGGGTAGCGGGCGGGGTCGGCGGGCGGCCGAGGCAAGTACAGGAAGGTGAGGGCTGTGGTGGGGCCCTCGGCATCCCCACCCTCCGGCCCACCCGGCCCTCCTCCCGTGCCACGCCCCTGCTGAGCCCGAACCAGGGCGTTGGCGCTGCATGCCAGGGCCTCTGCCTCCGCGTCTCCCTGCCTACTGTTCACGAAGTCCCCTTCCTCCTCCGCCTCGGGTTCCCCAGCCTCAGCCCCCTCGCCCCACACCACCTCCTGCACCTCAGCCCGGATCCTCAGTTGGCTCAGCAGCACCCGCAGCCGCCCCTCGGCCGCCCCAGGCGCCTCCCGAGGCCCCAGGCACAGGAAGATCCGGAGCCGGGCACTGTGCCAAGCAGGCACCATGCCCAATATGGTTGCCATCTGCAGCAGGAAGAGGCCGCAGACATCCACGTAGCCGGGCCCACCCCGGGGCCGCAGTAGGTTGAGGGGCCACACATCCACGTGGTGCAGCTGAGAGGTGCCCCCGGACCCCCGGCTCAGCCGCTCTGGGGGCAAGGCCCCACTGGCCCGGGCTAGCACCACATTCTTGTTCATCTTGAGGGCATCAGCCACCGTGGCTACATAGTCCTGGGGACTGAGAGCCCGGGGGCTCCCAGGAGCCCGGGGAGGAGGGAACAGGGTGCTGAGAGCCGGGGAACCACCCTCCCTGGTGCTGTCCACAGGCTCAGAGAAAGCTGGGTCCGTCAGGAAATGGTCTTGTGGTGGGGCATCATCGTAGAAACCCAGGACCAGAGTGTTGGGCTTCATGCCACCTGAGGGCAGAGAGGGGGAGGCAGGAACAGACAGGAGTCAGGCTCAAAGGCTAAGTTTACATCACGCTCCCACACGCTGACAGCAATATGTGTCAGCCATAAGCTATGACATTCCCACTGTGTACAGGCTCTTACAGCAACATTCTGCACATTTGCATAATGACTTTTCATTTTTCCTAAACACTTTCACATGCACTTATTTTATTATCTCGGTGACTAATCTCCTCCACTTAAACAGACGAAGTTCGCATTAGGATGCTTGCCACGAATGAGCACTCCAATTCTATCGCGAGAGTAGGACACTGTCTGCTCCCACCTTCTAGCAGGGCATCTGTTTCATGGTAGGAGATGTGAGTCGAACTCTGTCATTCAAACCAGACACCCTGATCAGCCAAGCTCATGGCCTGAATCCCCAGGGGAACAGCACCCCAGACCCTGCTAGGGGAAGATGAGAAAATGGACCAGGCTGGGCACAGTGGCTCACGCATGTAATCCCAGCACTTTGGGGAGCTGAGGCACACAGATCACCTGAGGTCAGGAGTTTGAGACCAGCCTGGCCAAAAAGATGAAACCCCATCTCTACTAAAAATACAAAAATTAGGCTGGGCACGGTAGCTCACACCTATAATCCCAGCACTTTTTGAGACAGGCAAATCACCTGAGGTCAGCAGTTTGAGACCAGCCTGACCAACATGGAGAAACCCCATCTCTACTAAAAATACAAAATTAGCTGGGCATGGCAGCGCATGCCTGTAATCCCAGCTACTCAGGAGGCTGAGGCAAGAGAATCATTTGAACCCAGGAGGTGGAGGTTATGGTGAGCCAAGATCCCGCCATTGCACTCCAGCCTGGGCAACTAAAGTGAAACTCCGTCTCAAAAAAAATTAAAATACAAAAATTAACAGGGCATTGTGGCGGGCACCAGCTATACTCAGGAGGCTGAAATATGAGAATTGCATGAACCCGGGAGGTGGAGTTTGCAGTGAGCCAAGATCACACCACTGTACTGAAGCCTGGACAACAGAGCGAGACTCCATCTCAAAAAAAAAAGGAAAAAATGAACCAGGGCTACCCAGTATGTTTCTATTACTGCAAAACCCTAATTGTGGTGGTATAGCATGGTATCCGCTTACCAGGGGCTGTGTCCTGTAGAAAGCACTTTGTATTTGAACTCCTTTGAACGTTGAAGCAACGCTATGAGGTAGGTACTATTTAGTCTCCTCTTTTTACTGATAAGGAACCCGAAGCAGCAAGCGATGAAGTCACTCGCCCACAGGCTCACGGCTGGTAGGTACTGGGTCAGGTAGGTCGACACACGCTGCCTCCACCCAGCATGAGAGGTCACACTCTGAGACACCAAGCTGGGCACATGCCAACCACAATGCCCCAAGTCCCTGCCAACAAGCTCCTGGTTCTTAATTTTTTAACAACCCATGTGGAATTGGGTAATTCCCCCTCTTAAACCAGGCTGAGTTTACAGGGAGACTCAGAGACCTCTTCTAAGACCCCTTCTCATGAAACAAACATTGCTCAACCCATAAATCAAATTCTCTATGACAGGAGAATCCACCATTTAAAGGAAATACTTTTTCTTTTATTGGAGTAGGTTGATGCAAAAGTAATTGCGTTTTTTTTCCCCATTAAAATGGCAAAAACAGGCCAGTGTGGTGGTTCATGCCTGTAATCCCAGCACTTTGGGAGACTGAGGCAGGCAGATCACCTGAGGTCGGAAGTTTAAGACCAGCCTGGGCAACGTGGCAAAACCCCATCTCTACCAAAAACATACAAAATTTAGCCAGCGTGCTGGCGTGCACCTGCAGTCCTAGCTACTCAGGAGACTGAGATGGGAGAATCACTTGAACCCGGGAAGCAGAGGTTGCAGTGAGCTGAGATCACACCACTGCACTCCAGCCTGGGTGACAAAGTGAGACCCTGTCCAAAAATAAGAGCAAAAACCACAACTGCTTTTGCACCAACCTAAATCTTGCACAGGATAAATTTCATGAGCATAGTAGTCAGTGCACAAAAGGTGAAGACCAGGCTCTCAGATGCTCTATGGGTCAGTGATGCTTGCCAACACCCTAAAACATCTCGGCGGGTGTGAACTCCAGCTGATCTTGCAAAATAAACTAGTCACGCCCCCTCCTGAGTATCTCCCAGGGTCTGATTTTCACTGAACCGGGCAATGTCCAACACAGTTGAACTTCAGCCAGACTCTGAATAGAGAAGGAAGCATGCACTTTGGTGACAGGCGCTGGTCCAGGATTAAAGGAGAAGGCAGTGACTGAGCATGGATGACCCCAGTGGCCTCAGCGCTAAAAGCCAAGAATTCACCACTCCATCCACAAGCGTGTCAGCCCCACACAGCCTCCGGCATCCTTTGTGGCTTGGGGGTGCGGGGCGGGGCATGTTACATCTCCTACTTCCCAACCCCTTTCAAAGCCTGGCTGAATTACCATCTCTCCACAAAACCTTTGCTGGCTATATAGTGGCTGGCCTTCCTTCCTCTGAACGCTGGTGGCTGAAAACCATCTGGGGGCCGGGTGCAGTTGTTCACACCTGTAATCCCAGCACTTTGGGAGGCCAAGGTGGACAGATCACCTGAGGTCGGGAGTTCAAGACCAGCCTGACCAACATGGAGAAACCCCATCTCTACTAAAAATATGAAATTGGCCAGGTGTGGTGGCGCATGCCTGTAAATCACAGCTACTCAGGAGGCTGAGGCAGGAGAATTGCTTGGAGCCGGGAGGTGGAGATTGCGGTGAGCCGAGATCAAACCATTGCACTCCAGCCTGGGCAACAAGATCGAAATTCCGTCTCAAAAAAGAAAAAAAGAAAACAACCATCTGATTTGATGAGGCAGCTGGAGATTCAAATAATGCTCCATTGTCCCTCAAAATACACTCTTCAGTGCCTATGCCCCAATTTTTGGATCAGAAAAAAAAGAAAGAAAGGCCAGACACAGTGGCAGATGCCTGTAATCCCAGCACTTTGCAAGGCCGAGGCGGGTGGATCACCTGAGGTCAGGAGCTCAAGACCAGCCTGGGCAACATGGTGAAACCTCATCTCTACTAAAAATACAAAAATTAGCCGGGCATGGTAGCACACAAGTGTAGCACACTCCCTACTCAGGAGGCTAAGACAGGAGAATCGCTAGAACTCAGGAGGCGGAGGCTGCAGTGAGCCGAGATCACACCACTGCACCACTCCAGCCTGGGCAAGACAGAGCGAGACTCCATCTTAAAAAAAAAAGAAGGGAAAAACCGCAACAGCATCGCCCACCCCATTGCTAGTCCGCAGCACCTCCTACGAGACCTTATCGCACACTGTCTGCGGCTGTTATCTTTGAGCACTGTCTTATCTGCTCTCGACTATAAGGTCCTTTTGCAGTTTGCAATCTGTGGCTGACTCTCTAGGGGAGGGGAGCGGAGATCTGAAGTAGCCACAGGGGAAGGCTGAGGGGATCTAGGGAGGAGCATCTCACCAAGGCCCGAGATTCGCAGCAGATGCTGAGCCCCCTGGCGCACGGAGGGTGAGAGGGTTAGATCCACAAAAGCCTTCACCTGGGCCCGGTCCACCAGGCTCAGCCATGCCCCATACTGAGGCTGTACTGGGTCCGAGGGCAGGGAGTCTACAGAGAAGATAAGGAAAGGAAGGTAGCCAGTGTCAGCCAAGTTCAATGTCTCCTAGAGTCCAAATCATAGATGGGCCCAGGCAGGGCTATGGCTGGTTGGAGAATTCACTAGGGAGGAAAGGGGCTGGTGTCATGGCTCATGCCTGTAATCCCTGCACTTTGGGAGGCCAAGGTGCAAGGGTTGCTTGAGCCAGGAGTTGTGGACCAGCCTGGGAAACATAAAGAGACCTCATCTCTACAAAGTAGACAGGCCTGGTGGCACACACCTGTAGTCCCAGCTACTCAGGAGGCTGAGGCAGGAGGATCGCTTGAGCCCAAGAAGTTGAGGCTGCAGTGAGCTATGATGGCACCCCTGCCCTCCAGCTTGGGTGACAAAGCAAGACCTTATCTCAAAAAAAAAAGGGGGGAGGGGGACTGGCCGTGGTGGCTCACACCTACAATCTCAGCACTTTGGGAGACCAAGGTGGGCAGATCATTTGAGGTCAGGAGTTTGAGACCAACTTGGCCAACATGGTGAAACCCCATCTCTACTAAAAATACAAAAACTAGCCAGGCATGGTGGTGTGCGCCTATAATCCCAGCTCAGGAGGCTAAGGCAGGAGAATTGATTGAACCCGGGATGTGGTGGTTGCAGTGAGTCAAGATTGTTCCACTGCACTCCAGCTTGGACAACAGAGCAAGACTCTGTCTCAAAAAAAAAAAAAAAAAAAAAAAAGTAAGGTAAGAGAAGGATGTAAGTGAGTGAATGAGTGGGAGGGCAGCTCACCGAGGTCTCCCAGGGTGACGTGGCCCAGCACGTAAAGCCCCCCCTTCTTAAGCTGGTTGGCCAGTCGCAGCAGAGGCAGGGCACCCCTGGGGTTCCCCACCAGCAGCAACAGCTGGGGCCGCCAGAACTTCACGTGGTCCTTCCTGACGTCCAGCCGGAGTAGATACTTACGCACCTGGGTACAGCGGGAGGTGGGGGGGAAGTGGCAAGATCAAACACACAGCCCCGTTTGGCACCTCTTGGATGGGAACACCAACTCCGGCTGAAGGAAGGGAGAAGAGGTTCCCTGACCGCCTCCCTCTCCCCCACCCACTGCCCCCAGCTCCCTGTACCTGGTGGAAAAGCAAGGCCTGACTGACATAGCCCCAGCTGCTGGGGCCTCCTCGCGCAGTGAGCAGCGCAGCCAGCAGGCCCATGAGGAGCAGGGAGCCCCCGGCCGCGCCAGGGCTGATGAGGAACATCATGAGCAGGCAGGAGGCCACCCCTAGCAGGCAGGTATGCCAGGAGAACAGGCTGAAGGTGGGGCTGCAGACACGGAGGGGAGGACGGACGGAAACTCAGGGTCGGCCGCGTGCCAGGCTGCAGTCCCCAGCCCCACGCCTGGGCCAGAGTCCTCCGCATTTTCCCATTCCTCCCTTCTTCTCTCCCTCTCCGGGGATACAGGCCTCTGAGTCTCTCACCGGAAGTTGGGGGCCGAGGCCCACTCCAGGCTCAGGCAGGACAGGTCCACGGCGGCATAGGCCACCAGGTAGAAGACGGTGACTACAGCGGCTATCGTGTTCAGCTTCCCGGCCAGAAGCACCAGCTAGGCAGGGGCCAAGAGGTATGCCGTTGATCCAAAGTGCTGGTGTACCCCCAAAGTGCCAGTGCATCCCAAAGAGTGCCAGTGCACCCCCAAAGTGTCAATGAGCCCCAGAAAGTGCCAGTGAACCCTGCAAAGTGCCAGTATGCCCCAAAAGTGTCAACCCCTAAAGGTGCCAGTATACCCCCAAAGTATGAGTGAACCCTGGAAAGTACCAGTGAATCATGAAAAGTACCAGCACACCCCAAAGTGTCAATGAACCCCGGAAAGTGCCAGTGCACCCCAAAGTGTCAATGAATGCTGGAAAGTGCCAGTGAGCCCTCCAAAGTGCCAGTGCACCCCCTAAAGTGTCAATGAACCCGAGAGAATACCAATGCACCCCTACAGAGAGCCACTGAACCTCCAAAGTATCAGCAAACCCCCATAAAGTGTTGGTACATCTCAGAGTGCCAGCAAACCCCTCAAAGTGCTGGGGTACCCCACAAAGTACCAGTGAACCCTGAAAAATACTAGTGTACCCCATAAAGGGTCAGTGAACCCTGCAAAATGCCAGTGCACCCCAGAAAGTGCCAGCAAACCCCCCGAGGGTGCGAGTGAACCCTGCAAAGTGCTGGTGAACCCCACAAAGTGCCAGTGAAACCTGCAGAGTACCAGTATATCCCAATTGCAAATGCATTTGCCTTTGCATTTGTCTCCCAGCCTGCATCTAACTGCACCTCCATCCTGCCAGCTGGTGGGGTGAGGAAAGGGCCCGTTGAAGAAGTCTCACCTGCACCAGGCCCCAAGAATACAGTACAGCTCCCCAGGGGTTTCCCCCTCGGGACACAACCTTGGCCGGCGCCAAGATCACTCCTAGAAAAACAGAATCCACAGCAGACACATCAGCCGGGGCCTAGGGGTTACACAGAAGAGACAAGGGAGGGCATGCTCCGAGCCAGCAAGGAGGCAGAGAACCCACCAAAGAGGTCGTCCCGGGCCAGGGCATGGAGGATGCGGGAGGCACCGATGAGCGAGCTCATGGACGCTGAGAGTGCGGTGGCATAGATTCCGATCAACACCAGCGGGGGCCACAGGCTGATGGCGCGGAAGAACCCATAGTCCTCCTGCAGCAGGGTCCTAGGAGGGAGGGAAAGGGGGACGCGGAGGATCATGCGTCATAGGATGGGAAAACCCCCAGCCCTGATCTTAAGGATCAGACTCAGATATCAAATGTGCTAAAGGGATGTGCCTGGTATTCATTGGGCGACCTTGGATTTAATCACTCAGTGGTCCTTCCTTTCTCTATTTTTTTTTTTTTTTGAGACTGAGTTGCACTTTTGTTGCCCAGGCTGGAGTGCAGTAGCTCAATCTCCACTCACTGCAACCTCCACCTCCTGGGTTCAAGTGATTCTCCTGCCTCAGCCTCCTGAGTAGCTGGGATTACAGGTACCCACCAACACACCCGGCTAATTTTTTGTATTTGTAGTAGAGACAGCGTTTCACCACGTTGGCCAGGCTGGTCTCGAACTCCTGACCTCAAGTGATTCACCCGCCTCAGCCTCCCAAAGTGCTGGGATTGTAGGCATGAGCCACCGAGCCCACTCCTTTCTTTTTTTTTAAGAGACAAAGTATCACTCCAACCCCCAGGCTGCAGTGCAGTGCTGCAATCATAGCTCACTGCAGCCTCAGCCTCTTGGGTTCAAGCAGTTCTCCCATCTCAGCTCCCAAGTAGCTAGGACTACAAGCAGGTGCCATCACGCCTGACTAATTTTTGTATTTGAGGAGAAGGTCTTGCTATGTTGCCCAGGCTAGTCTGGAACTCCTAGGCTCCAGCGGTCCTCCTGCCTCAGTCTCCCAAAGTGCTGGGATTACAGGTGTGAGCCACCTCACCCAGCTGTCACACCTAATGGTATATGCACAAGAGGCCAAATATTTATGGAAATGCAAACTTAGTAGAAAGCCATTGCCCACCCTCGCTCCCAAGCTAAGTGCCTACAACAGTACCAGGTCCATGGCAGTCGCTGGCTACACGCTATCAATCCCCAGTGGCCAACCTTCCCCTATTTTTCCCTCCACCCCAACAAGCTGGGTTTCTGCTCCCCAATCCCTCAGCCTGTGTTTCCCCTGGTGATCCAGGTGCAGCAACCTTGTTTGACACCCCACCCCCATCCCTCCCTAGGTACCTGTCACAGGTGAAGCTGGAGAGGAAGAAAAGCAGGACATAGACGAAGAGGGTGTAGGCGACGGCGATGATCGTGCCCAGAGGGATGGCCCGGCTGGGGTCCTTCAGCTCCCCTGAGGGGAGGGGAGCAGACGGGGCAAGGTCAGCCCTCCCGCCATCCCCCTGGGTCCCTCATGGTGGCAGCCCCACACCCCCAGGAGGCGGCAGGCAGGAACTCTCACCTGACATGTTGGCTCCAGCCATGATGCCTGTACAGCCATTGAAGAGGACAGCAAAGACGCTGGCAAAATTCATCATGGCTCCCGTGGTGTAGTCCTCAGCATAGCCAGCTAGGAGGATGCTCCCAGGAGGGAGAGGACGTCCGCATCCCCCTCAGGGATCCAGGCCTCTCAGCCACCCTTTCCACACATTCCACAGCCCCCCGCCTCCCCTGACTGCCCTCACCAAGACCCCAGCCTGCCCTGCACTGGCCTTGGGTCAGCCAGACGCATTGCCACATCCCCGAAACACTATGATATTCCTCCATCCAGGCCCTAATCCACACTCTTTTATTTATTATTTATTTATTTACTTTTTAGAGACATGGTCTCGCTCTGTCACCCAGGTTGGACTGCAATGGTGCCATCGTAGCTCACTGCAGCCTCTACCTCCTGGGCTCAAGCCTGTCAAGTAGCTGGGACTACAGGTATGCACCACCATGCCCATCTAACTTTTTAATTTTTATTTATTTATTTATTTATTTTGAGACGGAGTTTCACTCTATCACCATTGGACTGATAGATATCAGATTGGAGTGCAATGGTGTGATCTCGGCTCATTGCAACCTCCACCTCCTGGGTTCAAGTGATTCTCCTTCCTCAGCCTCCCAAGTAGCTGGGATTACAGGTGCCCACCAGCACACCTGGCTAATTTTTTTATTTTTAGTACAGATGAGGTTTCACCATGTTGGTCAGGCTGGTCTCAAACTCCTGGCATCAAGTGATCCACCCTCCTCGGCCTCCCAAAGTGCTAGGATTACAGGTGTGAGTCACCGCACCTGGCCTCTTTACTTTTTTGAGACAGAGTCTCGTTCTGAAGCCGAGGCTGGAGTGCAGAGGTGGCGATCTTAGCTCACTGCAGCCTCCTCCTCCCGAGTTCAAGTGATTCTCATGCCTCAGCCTCCTGAGTAGCTGAGACTACAGGCATGTACCACCACGCCTGGCTAATTTTTGTATTTTTGTATTTTATTATTGTTATTTTTTTTTTTTTGGAGACGGAGTCTCCTTCTTGTTGCCCAGGCTGCAGTGCAGTGGCGAATTCTTGGCTCACTGCAACCTCTGCCTCCCGGGTTCAAGCGATTCTGCCTCAGCCTCCTGAGTATCTAGGACTACAGGTACCTGCCACTGTGCCCAGCTAATTTTTGTATCTTTTTTTCTTTTTCTTCCCAAGAATGTTGACTGAGATAATTCTTGTATTTTTAGTAGAGACAGGGTTGGCCAGACTGGTCTCAAACTCCTGACCTCAGGTGATCCTCCTGCCTCGGCCTCCCAGAATGCTGGGATTACAGGCCTGAGCCACCACACCTGGTCTCAAGCTCTTTCCTGAGATGCCTTCCCTCCCTGCTCTCAGCTCCTGGCTGAATCCCCCACCTGTCTATCTCAGGCCACCTCCAGCTCCACGGCTCCTGCCCTTCCCAGCCCATAGTCAGGCCTCCCTTCTCTCCACTCCTGGGCGATCCTGATCTGTTTAAGTCATGCTGGGCCTTACTGTGCTATTGAACTGATTCCTGAATACACATCTTTCCCCAGCTAGAACACAGGTTCCTCTAAATCAGGGACTGTCTTGTGGGCTCCCTCCTGCCCCAAAGGCCAAACACACACTGGACAGGCCTGAATGAAGCTGCATTGTTCTGCACTCCAGACCTCCTGCCCCACATTCCCTCTGACACCTTTACTCATCCAGGGATTTTAAGGGCCAGCCCCAATGCCTGCCCACTCCTCACCCCACGATCCCAGCCACCACAGTGCCTAGCTCACCGCCTAAGTTGTCCTTCAGAGTACTGCTGTTGAAGCCGGTGAAGTGGCCAAATCGAGGCGGCAGGGAGGAGCCATTGCGGCCAGGTCGAGGAGTCAAGGGGATGTCCCTCGGCCCCACAGCCACAAAGCTGATGAGCACAGAGGTCAGGGAGCCAGAGACCAGCAGGAATGTGAGGAACGAGGCCCGGGCGTAGAGGTCGGCTCCCAGGGTGCAGACCCCTCCCACAAGGCCCAGCAGCAGGGAGCCATACAGCAGGTTCCAGCCGTAGCCCTGGGGCAGGACTTGGAGGCCACTAGGCCCTGTGGCATCTGGAGAGAGGTAGGAACAGAGTTAGAAGACCTGATCCTAAGGCACTCCACCGGCCGGGCATGGTGGGTGGCTCATGCCTGCAATTCCAGCATTTTGGGAGGCCAAGGTGGGAAGATTGCTTGAGTCCAGGAGTTTAAGACCAGCCTGGGCAACACTGCGAAACCCCAACTCCACAAAAACTGCAAAAATTAGCCAGGCATGATGATGTGCACCTGTAGTCCCAGCTACTGGGAGGCTGAGGTGGGAGAATCGCTTGAGCCTGGGAGGCAGAAGTTGCACTGCGCCAAGATCGTACCACTGCACTCCAGCCTGGATGACAGAGTGAGACCTTGTCTCAAGAAAAAAAAAAGGGGGACCGAGCGCCATGGCTCACGCCTGTAATCTCAGCACTTTGAGAGGCCGAGGCAGGTAGATCACTTGAGATCAGGAGTTCAAGACCAGCCTGGCCGACATGGTGAAACCCTATCTCTAATAAAAATACAAAAATTAGCCAGGCATAGTGGTGGGTGCCTGTAATCTCTGCTACTCAAGAGGCTAAGGCAGGAGAATCGCTTGAACCCAGGAGGCAGAGGTTGCAGTGAGTGGAGATCACGCTACTGCACTCGAGCCTGGGCGACAAAGCAAGATTCCATTGCAAAAAAAAAAAGAAGGGACCCAGTCCCAACCATGACCCAAAGCAAGACAAGCCCCCCTCTGCCCACCTGCTGTCAGAGAGACCACCTTCCCCACTTCCCTCTTAGCTCTAACCCAGCATCTTAGCTCTCCCTGGTGGTCTCGTCAGTTTCAAGAATCTCAGCCCAATCTCTCTGACTGGTTAGCTCCCGGCAGGCAAGGACAATATCGGGATGTCACATCTCTTGCATGATGCTGGCCACACAGCAGGAGCTCCAGAAAGCCAAGGTAATGGCTCACTCTGCCCCTCGCCTGGAGAGGACCTTCTCCTTCATGACTGTACACTCCCAGACCCTGCAAACCCGCAGAAATGCCCAGAGTGGACAAAGCACAGACCGGCCCCAAAGACGTCAAGCACAGACTCCACCAGCCCCAGCAGGGAGACGGCACAGCCACAGACGTTAGCCAGGTAGAACATGAGGCCAATGCTGCCGCCGACCTCAGGCCCCAGTGTCCGGCTGATCATGACTGAAAGTGGAAGCAGGGGTGAGCATTAAGGGAAAAAAAAATGAAATGGTTGTGAGGAAGGCGCCACAGCTCGAAGCACTTCACCCGAGTGCAGCCAGTCCCCAGCCACGTGGCTTTGCACAAGTCGCTTATACCCTCTGAGTGCCAGTTTCTGCATCTGTAAAACAATCACAGCCTAGGCCAGGCTCGGTGGCTCACGCCTGTAATCCCAGCACTTTGGGAGGCCGAGGCGGGTGGATCACGAGATGAAGAAGTCGAGACCATCCTGGCCAAGATGGTGAAACCCCACCGCATTCCAGCCTGGTGACAGAGCGAGACTCCGTCTCAAAAAAAAAAAAATCACTGCCCAACAGACAAGATTGTTAGACTAGAAACTGGCATTAACGTGTAGGGCAATATTGATCTTCTTCACTATACCAGCCTGCCTGCTGCACATTCATTAAAACTTGCCCTGCCAGGCACAGTGGCTGACGCCTGTAATCCCAGCATTTTGGGAGGCTGAGGCGGGAGGATCACTTGAGGCCAGGAATTCAAGACCGGCCTGGGAAACATAGCAAGAATCCCTCTCTACAAAAAAATTTAAAAATTGGCCTGGCGTGGTGGCTCACACCTGTAATCCCAGCACTTTGGCAGGCGGATAACCAGGTCAAGAAATCGAGACCATCCTGGTCAACATGGTGAAACCCTGTCTCTACTAAAAATACAAAAATTAGCTGGGCATGGTAGTGCTCACGTGCAGTCCCAGCTACTTGGGAGGCTGAGGCAGAAGAATCACTTGAACCTGGGAGGCAGAGGTTGCAGGGAGCCAAGATCGCACCATTGCACTCCAGTCTGGTGACAGAGAGAGACTCTGTCTCAAAAAATAAAATTAAAAATAAAAATTTAAAAATTAAACAGGGGTGGTGGTACATGCCTATAGTCCTAACTACTCAGGAGGCTGAGGCAGGAGGATCACTTGAGCCCAGGAAGTCGAGACTGCAGTGAGCTATGATGGCGCCACTGCACTCCAGCCTGGGAGTCAGAGTCTTGGTCTGTTGCCCAGGTTGGAGTGCAGTGATGCAATCTTGGCACACTGCAACCTCCACCTCCCAAGTAGCTGGTTCAAGCAATTCTCCTGCCTTAGCCTCCCAAGTAGCTGGAATCACAGGCAGATGCCACCATGCCCAGCTAATTTTTGTATTTTTAGTGGAGACGGGGTTTCACCATGTTGGCCGGGATGGTCTCAAACTCCTGGCCTCAAGTGATCCTCCCACCTGGGCCTCCCAAAGTGCTGAGATTACAGGCGTGAACCACCGCTCCCAGCCTAAAAAAATTTTAAGAATGAAAAAAAAAAACCACTTGTCTTGCCCCTGAGCCAACAAAGGTAATGGCCCCTTCTCCACCCTCCCTAGCAGGCAGAACGGCCCAGACCCCGGCCCAGACCCCAGTCCATTGAGGTTGGAGGATACAGTAGGCTCCGCCCCCTTGCACGGCTCCATTGGTGGCGATGGCACAGACAGAGAGGACGGTGAGTGCCAGGATGAAGTAGGCAACGAGGAGCATGGCCAGGGCCTGCAGCAGCCCAGCATGACCCACCACGAACCCTGAGGCAGGAGCAGCAAGTCAGGTCATGGGGACTCACACCCCAAATCCCCCACCCACTGGCTCAGCAGCGCTCCAGGGTGGAGCTAAATGCAAGCTCACAGGGAGCCCTCCCCAAGCCCTTCAGCCACCCTCTTCTCCCAGGGCCGCTTCCTAATGTCATCCCAGTCCCACCCCTCCCCATCATGTCCCCTCAGCCCTCCCCGTCCAGGGCCCACTCACCAATCCTCAGAAAAACAACTATGCTAAACATGGACAGGACAGTGGGCACCACTACACCCAGGAAGGTGGACAGCTTCCGGGCAGACGCCCCTCCAGGACCCCCAACCCCATTAGCAGGGAGGGCAGCCTCCTCCTCCCCCAGGAGCCGGTAGGCCAGCAGAGGCGAGCTCTCGCTGGCCATGGCTGAGGACAGGCAGAGGAAACCACAAATGGGTTAGGTGACCTGCAAAGGAGATTATGTTGCATCAAAAGCAGCTCCATAGAGCCCACCCACCCCTAAACACCACTAACCAAACACCCAGAAGCCTCCCCAAGAGAGAAAGCTGCTCACTACTAAAAACACAAAAATTGGCTGCGCTCAGTGGTTCACACCTGTAATCCCAGCACTTTGGGAGGAGGAGATGGGTGGATCACCTGAGGTCAGGAGTTCGAGACCAGCCTGGTCAAATGGTGAAACCCCCATCTCTACTAAAAATACAGAAATTAGCCAGGTGTGGTGGCTTACGCCTGTAGTCTTGGCTACTTGGGAGACTAAGACATGAGAATCGCTTGAACCCAGGAGGCACAGGTTGCAGTGAGCCAACACTGTACCACTGCGCTCCAGCCTGGGCAACAGAGTGACACTCTGTTTCAAAAAAAAAAAAAAAAGCCAGGAGTGAAGGTGCACGCCTGTCATTGCAGATACTCAGGAGGCTGAGGCACAAGAATTGCTTGAGCCCTGGAGGCATAGGGCTGCAGTGAGCCCAGATTGAGCCACTGCACTCCAGCCTGGCTGACAGAGCGAGACCCTGTCTCAAGAAAGAAACAAAAAAAGAGAACCTCAAGGAAACGGGAACACCCCCACACCCTGCTTACAGCAACTCAAAAGAGCCGATGAGGCTGCAAATGGTACCAGCCACTCCTCCACAAAGAAGTGGTACCCCAAACCCGTCAGCAGGGGTTTCAGGGCCCCTCCCGGCTGCTGGGGGCCACCCCTTCCCTTATGTTCCTGACACTAGGGATGGCACCGGGTCTGGAAAGAGGCAAAGGTTCTCTGACGGCACAGGCTTCTCCAGCCTCTCCTTCCTTAACTAGCATTTCAAGAGGAAGCAAGTCTCCCAAAAGGGAAGTAAGTTACGGGCAGGAGAGCCTTCCCCATCTCCTCCTTCGGTGTCCCGAGCTGCCCCTACCAAGCCCCCCATGCAATCACTGCACCCACAGGCAGCAAGAAACTTCCAACTCTTCCAAAGCCACACCCTCCGTCAAACCTCTCCCTCAACCCATCCCAAACCCCCTCCTCCTCTCCTTAGCCTCCTCAGATTCCTCCCATCCAAACGAGCCTCCCCAGATTCCTCCCATCCCCACTACAAACTCTACCAACCCAAACACACTCCTCGACTAGGAAAACAGAAACACAGGCCGGCTCCCACCGAGCAACTCAAGGTCCCCGGGTCCTCCTCCCCCCACCCGGGCTCCTGCTCCTTTGCGCCTGCTGGGGTGCAAGGGGGCCAGGATCTCCGTCCCGGCCAGGTGCATCCCACAGCTCGGTGGGCCGTGGGGCACTCACTCACCCACCCGCAGGACGCAGCGCTCGGGGGCGATCCCCGCGAGCCTGGGGGCTCCGCCTCGGGCGGAGAGCGGACGCGGGCCGGAAAAGACAGCCGCGGCTACCGGGATGCCAGGCCCGGAGCCTGTTCCCACCCCCACCAGCACGCGCGCGCCATTGGTCCCGGTCCCCGGCCCCGCCCCGTGGGCGCGTCCGGGGAAGCTCCGCCCCCTCTGCGTTCCCCCGCCTGCCAGGTTCCAGTTCCAGCTCCACGTGCGCCCGGGGATTGCCCTGCAGCCCCGGTCTCCCTGAAGACGGCCGTCTCCGGCAGGGCGTGGGCCGCGGGTGTCGGAGCCTCCAGCATTTTCGTCCACACAATCGCCGCCGCGGGGGCCGGACCCCAGTCCGAGCTCCTAGGTGCCGGGAGCTGTCACCCCGCTAAAGTGGGCGTGTGAGGACGGCCGAAGGCGGCCGGGAGGTGGGTGGGGCTGCCATACCTGGGCCAGGTGCGTCACGGGGACTCCGGCCCCCTTCGTTCGGGATTTCTGGAGTCCTAGTCCTCCAACCTTTCAAAGCCCTAGAACCTCCGCGGGGTCCCAGCCTCGCCTCTCACCCCTGCGGGGATCCTTTCTTGCGCCCGATCCAGCTGCGCTCTTCGCTTCGGCCACCAGAGGGAGCCATTGGCCACCGATGTGGGTCCAGGGTCGCTTTGCTCCGTCTGATGCCCGCTTTCGTGCCTCCCTGCAGTGTTCTCACCTCCAGCAGAAATCCTAGAGCCTGTGAACACTACTGAGAGCTGAGACTCCTTCTTCACTCTTTACAGATCCCATCAACAGCAGTACCGCCTGTCAACGCGTCCTCAAGTGTAAAATGGGCATAGACTGGAACCTCCCTCCTAAGGTTGCTGTGAGTCAAGTGAGCTAATAGGCTTTATCTTATTTTATTTTTTTGAGATACAGTTTGCCCTTGTGGCCCAGGCTGGAGTGCAATGGTGCCATCTCGGCTCACCGCAACCTCCGCCTCCTGGATTCAAGTGATTCTTCTGCCACAGCCTCCCGAGTAGCTGGGATTATAGCCATGCACCACCACGCCTGACTAATTTTGTACTTTTAGTAAAGACGAGGTTTCTCCATGTTGGTCAGGCTGGTCTTAAACTCCCGACCTCAGGTGATCTGCTGGGATTACAGGGGTGTGCCACGGCACCCGGCCTAAGCACTTTAGAACAACACCTAAAGGTTCAGTAAATTATCTCTTCCAAATAGCACTGCTTTAAATTAGCCACTCTCCGAGGTAGGTACTACAATTATTTCATTTTTTTTTTTTTTTTAAAGATGGGGTTTCACCCTGATGGCCAGGCTGGTCTTGAACTCCTGACCTCAGGTGATCCACCCACCTCGGCCTCCCAAAGTGCTAGGATTACAGGCGTGAGCCATTGCGCCCAGCCGGTACCCACTATTATTTCAATTTTTCAGATTAAGAAATTGAAGCCTGGAGACTATATATTTCCTTTTTTTTTTTTTTTTTTTTGGATCCAAGGACTATTACACAGGCTGGAGTGCAGTGGCTCGATCTCCCTTCACTGCAACTTCAGCCTTTTCAGCTTAAGCATCCTCCTGCCTCAGCCTCCCAAGTGCCTGGAACTACACAGGAGCACACCATCACACCTGGCTAATTTTTTACTATTTTGTAGATACCGGGTTTCGCCATGTTGCCCAGGCTTCTCTGGAGCTCCTGAACTCAAGCATGTGCCTGTAGTCCCGGCTATTTGGGAGGCTGAGACAGAAGAATCGCTTGAACCTGGGAGGCGGAGGTTGCAGTGAACTGAGATCGCACCATTGCACTCCACCCTGGGCAACAGAATTCGACTCTGTCTCAAAAAAAATTTTTTTTTCAGCATCGGTTATAAGCACTCCCTGGCCTAGGTGGACCTGTCCATCACTGAACTCTGCTTCGGTAAATCTCACACTCCACCTTACCCTGTTACTCTGTGGTTTTGCCCTGGACCTTGTCTTCGTCAGTGACTGCAGCCCTCCTCTTCAGTTCGCCTCTTCTACTGAGCTTGTTGAAGAAAAAACCTGATGCTTGTTAAAACAGTAAGGCAGACTTTATTCAGGACTAGTTTGACTGGCACCAAAATGGTGACAAGGAACTGGGTGCGGAGGCTCCTGCCTGTAATCTCAGCACTTTGGAAGGCTGAAGCAAGGGGATCATTTGAGCCCAAAAGCTCCAGACCAGCTGGGCAATATAGTGGGACCCCAACTCTACAAAATAAAATAATAATTAGCCAGGCGTGATGGTGTCTGCCTCTTGTCCCAGCTACTCAGGAGGCTGAAGCTGGAAGGTCCCTTGAGCCCAGGAAGTTGAGTGAGCTATGATAGTGCCACTGCACTCCTGCCTGGGTGACAGAGTGAGACCCTGTCTCAAACGAACAACAAAAGACTGTGGCAAGCTGTAGTGGCTTGCACCTGTAATCCCAGCACTTTAGGAGGATGAGGCAGAAGGGTCATTTGAGGCCAGGAGTTCGAGACCAGCCTGGGCAACATGGGGAAACCCCATCTCTACTAAAAATACAAAATTACCTGGGCGCAGTGGCAGGCGCCTGTAGTCCCAGCTACTCGGGAGGCTGAGGTGGGAGAATCACTTGAACCTGGGAGGTGGAGGTTGCAGTGAGCCGAGATCTCACCACTGCACTCCAGCCTGGGTGACACAGTGAGACTACCTCAGCAAAAAAAAAAAAAAAAAAAGGAAGGAAGGAAAGAGAGGGAGGGAGGGAGAAAAGGAAGAATGGAAAGAAAGAGAGGAAGGGAGGGAGGGAGGGAAGAAAGGAAGGAAAAGAAAAACCAGCAAAATAAAATAAAATGACTGTGGCAATAGGGAAGAGTTCAGACTCAACTCCGAACACAGCAAAGGCAGTTGGGGGTTTACAGCCAACTAGCAGAATGGGAGTGACGGGGAGACAATGGAAAAATTACCAAGAGAGGACATCAAGGGTAGGGAATTTTCCCAGAAATCAGCACAGGGTGATCAAATACCAAAGGTAAGGGATTCTCTCTACACCAGGCAAGGCAGGCCTGGAAAGGCGGTGGGATGTGCAGGAGCAGAACACAAAAGTGAGACCCAGTCAAGAAGAGGACCCAGGCCGGGTGCGGTGGCTCACACCTATCATCCGGCACTTTGGGAGGCCAAGGTGGGTGAATCCCCTGAGGTCAAGATTTCCAGACCAGCCTGGCCAACATGTCAAAACCCAGCGTCTACTAAAAATACAAAAACCAGCCAGGCGTGGTGGCAGGCGCCTGTAATCCCAGCTACTTAGGAGGCTGAGGCAGAAGAATCCCTTGAACCCTGGACACAGAAGTTGCAGTGAGCTGAGATCATGCCACTGCACTACAGCCGGGGTGACAGAGTGAGGGTCTGTTTTTTGTTTTTTTTTTAAATTAGGCCGGGTGCGGTGGCTCACACTTGTAATCCCAGCACTTTGGGAGGCCGAGGCAGATGGATCACAAGGTCAGGAGTTCGAGACCAGCCCGGCCAACACAGTGAAACCCCATCTCTACTAAAAATGCAAAAATTAGCTAGGCGTGGTGGCAGGTGCCTATATAATCCCAGCTACTCGGGAGGCTGAGGCAGGAGAATTGCTTGAACCCGGGAGGTTGCAGTAAGCCAAGATTGCACCGCTGCACTCCAGCCTGGGTGACAGAGCTAGACTCCATCTCCAAAAAATAAAGAGAGGAGTACCCAGAGGAGACTGACTAAAGTTTACTCAAGGAGAAAGTCTTTGTCATGCCTGGGCCCAACAGTTCTCTACCTGACTGGATCCCCAGTTCATCCATCCTACCCTCTTTCCACTCTCCCCTTCTTTCCCAACTCTCCCTCCCCAGCATCTTCATTTCCCTTCTCTTTTTTTCTTCTTTGAGACAGAGTCTTGCTCTGTCACCCAGGCTGGAGTGTAGTGGCGCAGTCTCGGCTCACTGTAACCTCCGCCTCCCAAGATCAAGCGATTCTCCGGCTTACCCTCCAGAGTAGCTGAGACTACAGTCGCCTGCCACCATGCCTGGCTAATTTTTATATTTTTAGTAGACATGGGGTTTCACCATGTTGGCCAGGCTGGTCTCAAACTCCTGACCTCTAGTGATCTGCTCACCTCAGCCTCCCAAAGTGGTGGGATTACAGGTGTCAGCCACTGTACCCGGCCTGCCCTCTCTTTGTACCTGTCTGGCAAAACCAAGACCTAGTAAACTCATTCAGCTTGTCCCAAACTACTGAATGTGTCTGGAGAAAACATTCAACCACCCCAGCTCAGTGGCTCACACCTGTAATCCCAGCACTTTGGGAGGTCGAGGTGGGTAGATCACCTGAGATCAGGGGTTCAAGACCAGCCTGGCCAACATGGTGAAACCCTGTCTCTACTAAAAATACAAAAAATTAGCTGGATGTGGTGGCACACGCCAGTAGTCCCAGCTACTACTCAGGAGGCTGAGGCAGGAGAATCACTTGAACCCAGGAGACAGAGGTTGCAGTGAGCCAAGATCACACCACTGCACTCCAGCCTGGGCAACAGAGCACTACCACGCCCAGCTAATTTTTGTATTTTTAGTAGAGACTAGAAATGGGGTTTTGCCATGTTGGCCAGGCTGGTCTTGAACTCCTGGCCTCAAGTGATCCGCCCTCCTCAGCCTCCCAGAGTGCTGGGATTACAGGCATGAGCCACCACGCCCAGCCCCAAGTGGGCTCTTAATGCTGCCCAGCATTCCCCGAACATCTGTCTGGTCCATTCTTGTTCCCACACCCCTAGATGCAAATCCTCACCCCTCCCTCCAATCCTCCAATGCTTCCTCCGCCATTCTCACTCTGGGCTCACTGCCCAGCTTCCCATTTCATTAAGAAAACAGAAGCCGGCTGGGCATGGTGGCCCACACTTGTAATCCCAGCACTTTGGGAGGCTGAGGTGGGAGGATCACCTGAGGTCAGGAGTTCAAGACCATCCTGGCCAACATGGTGAAACCCGTCTCTACTAAAAATACTAAAAATTAGCCAGGCCTGGTGGCGCATGCCTGTAATCCCAGCTACTTGGGAGGGTCAGGCAGGAGAATCGCTTGAACCCTGGAGGTGGTGGTTGCAGTGAGCCGAGATTGCACCATTGCACTCCAGCTTGTGCAACAAGAGTGAAACTCCGTCTCCAAAAAACAAACGAATAAACCAAAATCCTTCAAACAAAACAAAAAGGTATGGACAGGTGACGGGCTTTGCAGAGACCATGACAATGACCCCATGAACCGACGAGTGTGATAAATTAAACCGGCTGCAGCTGAGGTCCAAAAGAAAGACACTAACCCTGCCCCCAAGGGCCCAGCCTATGACAAGTGCCCATAGGTGGGTGTCTGGTTAAGGTCCCATCAAGAATGCTGCAGGTATTTGGGAGGCAGAGATGGGCAGATCATGAGGTCAGGAGTTCGAGACCAGCCTGACCAACCTGATGAAACCCCATTTCTACTAAAAATACAAAATTAGCTGAGCATGGTGGTGCATGCCTGTAATCCCAGCTACTGAGGAGGCTGAGACAGGAGAATCACTTGAACCCAGGAGGCAGAGGTTGCAGCGTGCCGAGATAGTGCCATTGCACTCCAGTCTGTTCAAACAGAGTGAAACTTGTCTCAAAAAAAAAGAAAGGAAAGAAACTCTGTCTTAAAAAAATAAGAAAACAGAAGTCATCCAGAGAGACCCTAGTAGCCCCTCCCCACCCATCACCCATCACCTACCTCCACACAGCAGTGCCCATTGCTCTGCCTTCCCTCCAGTTATTAGGAACAAATGAATCAAACACCCAGCTAAGGGCCACCTGCCACTTTGCAGCAGTTCCCAACTTTTCTTTCCACTGGATCCTTCCCATGGATATGCAAATATGCTTTATTTCTCTTGCTTTAAAGAAAAAAAAGGCCCGGCACAGTGGCTCACACCTGTAATCCCAGCACTTCAGGAGGCCGAGGCAGGAGGATCACTTGAGGTCAGGAGTTTGAGACCAGCCTGGCCAACATGGTGAAATCCCGTCTCTACTAAAAATACAAGAAATTAGCTGGGTATGGTGGCGCACTCCTGTAATCCCAGCTACTTGGGAGGCTGAGGCTGAGGCACTCCCACGGCATGGTGGCTCACGCCTGTAATCACCTTGGGAGGCCAAGGTGGGCAGGTCAACTGAGGTCAGGAATTCCAGACCAGCTTGACCAATATGGTGAAACCCCATCTCTATTAAAAATACAAAAATTAAGCCGGGTGCGGTGGCTCACGCCTGTAATCCCAGCACTTTGGGAGGCCGAGGCGGGTGGATCACGAGGTCAAGAGATTGAGACCATCCTGGTCAACACGGTAAAACCCCGTCTCTACTAAAAATACAAAAAATTAGCTGGGCATGGTGGCTCGTGCCTGTAATCCCAGCTACTCAGGAGCCTGAGGCAGGAGAATTGCCTGAACCCAGGAGGCGGAGGTTGCAGTGAGCCGAGATCGCACCATTGCACTCCAGCCTGGGTAACAAGAGCGAAACTCCGTCTCAAAAAAAAAAAAAAAATACAAAAATTAGCCGGGCTGGTGGCAAGCGCCTGTAGTCCCAGCTACTTGGGAGGCTGAGGCAGAAGAACCATTTAAATCCCAGGAGGTGAAGGTTGCAGTGAGCCGAGATTGTGCTACTGACTCCAGCCTGGGTGACAAAGCAAGACTCTGTCCCCAAAAAACAACCTCAAAACTAAAAACTAACCATACAAAAAAACCCTCCTTATATTACTTGCCTATCCTAGCTCTCTTTATAATCTTTCCTCTCACCTCTTTCTATTTCTTTTCTTTTTGAGATGGAGTATTGCTTTGTGGCTCAGGGTCGAGTGCAGTTGTGCAATCTCGGCTCACTGCAACCTCCCCCTCATGGGTTCAAGCAATTATCCTGTCTCAGCCTCCCGAGTAGGTGGGATTGCAAGCCACCATCACCATGCTCAGCTAATTTTTGTATTTTTAGTAGAGACAGGGTTTCACCATGTTGGCCAGCATGGTCTCAATCTCTTGACCTCGTGATCCGCCCACCTCGGCCTCCCAAAGTGCTGGGATTACAGGCGTGAGCCACCGCGCGGCTAATTTTTGTATTTTTAAGTAGAAACGGGGTTTCACCATATTGGCCAGGCTGGTCTCAAACTCCCGACCTCAGTTGATCCACCCGCCTCGGCCTCCCAAAGTGCTGGGATTGCAGGCATGAGCCACCGCACCCGGCACTTCCTTTCTTTTTCAATTTCCTGGCCCCCAACGTTGATAACTCTCACTTTTTCTTAAACTCACTGCACTTCAGGCTTTTGCCCTTCTGCAAAATGGAAAGTACTCACCAAGTCACCCATGCCATCCACTTGGTCAATGCAATGGCCTCCGCTCCAGTCTTCATTTTACTAACCTACCAGCGTTATTTGACCGACTGCCTTCCCCTTAGAACACTTTCCTCACTTGGCCTCTCAGATCCCAAATTCCTCTCGCTCCGTCGGCCCTGCTGGTTCTCCCTCATCTCTTGTGTTAACCCTGGAGCACCTGTGGGTGTTGTAGGAACAGCCAAGAGGCCATGGTGGAATGGAAGCGCTATTGAGGAGTGAAGCTCGGTCTTCAGACTCTTTTCAGCACTTGTACCCACTCCCTTGGCTGGGCGCAGTGGCTCACACCTGTAATCCCAGCACTTTAGGAGGTCAAGGTGGGCAGATCACACAGTGAATAGATGGAGACCATCCTGGCCAACATGGTGTAACCCATCTCTATGAAAAATACAAAAATTGGCTGGGCGTGGTGGCACGCACCTGTCCCAGCTACTTGAGAGGCTGGGGTGGGAGAATCGCTTGAACCAGGGAGCCAGAGGTTGCAGTGAGCTGAGATCCCGCCACTGCACTCCAGCCTGGGTGACAAAGCGAGACTGTCTTAAAAAAAAACACCTATGGCATAATCATTGAAAAAAACACACTCATAGCATAATCATTGAAAAAAAAAAAAACACTTATATCCACTCTCCCTTCACGACCTCATCAGTCTCATAGTTCTATTTTTTTCTGTTTTTATTTATTTATTTATATTTGAGACTTGGTCTCACTCTGTCGCCTAGAAATATAGTGGCACCATCATAGCTCACAACAACCTCTATCTCCTGGGCTCAAGCAATCCTCCTGCCTCAGCCTCCTGAGTAGCTACAGGCACATGCACCCATGCCCAGCTAATTTTTTATTTTTTGTAGAGACAGGTTCTCACTATGTTGCCCAGGCTGGTGTTGAACTCCTGGGCTCAAGTAATCCTCCCACCTCGCCCTCCCAAAATGTTGGGATTACAGACGTAAACCACTGCACCTGGCCCAATCTCAGTTTTAATACCATCTATATAATAGTGCCCCCAAGGGTATACCTCCAGCCCAGACCTCTACCCCGAACTTCAGACTGGATAGCCAACACTCTAATACCATCGCTTGTTGTTGTTGTTGTTTTGAGAGGGAATCACACTGTCGCCCAGGATGGAGTGCAGTGGCATGATCTCAGCTCACTGCAACCTCCGCCTCCCCAGTTCAAGGGATTCTCCTGCCTCAGCCACTCCAGCAGCTGGGATTACAGGTGCCCGCCACCACACCTAGCTAATTTTTGTATTTTTAGTAGAGATGGGGTCGCCATGTTGGCCAGGCTGGTCTTGAACTCCCGACCTCACGTGATCCACCCACCTCCGCCTTCTAAAGTGTTGAGATTACAGGTATGAACCACGGCACCCCCTCTGCTACAATCTCTGCTTGGACATCAAACGGGCAACTCAAACTTGGTATGTCCGAAACCAAATACTCAAACTCCCGCCACCTGCTCCTCTTGTGGTCCTCTCCTCTCTCCCGCCGCTCAGCCCAGAAACCTGAGATTATACCGTAATACTCTTAAACCCAACATCCAAACATAGGCAATTCCTTTGGCCGCCACTCTAGAGTTATAATGTCTGCAACCACGGTTTACCATCTGAGTCCAAGCTATAGTCACCTCTTCTGCATTTTTACAATAGCCCCCTAACTGGTTTTCCCACTTCTATGCTTGTCCCTAAAGTCTATCCTCAACTGAGCAGCTACAGGGATGCTGTTTAAGTAAATACCCATTCCTGATGGGTGCCACCTTTCATAACTCTCCAGTAGCATCCCTTTCTCCTTCAAGTAAAAGGCAAAGGCCACATCTGTACGTTTGATGGCCTGACTCACCGACTACAGTCCTGCTGTATGCCTGATGCCTTGACATAAATTTTTTTTTTTGAGAGAGTCTCACTCTGTCACTCAGGCTGGACTGCAAAGGTGTGATCTCAGCTCACTGCAACCTCTGCCTCCCGAGTTCAAGCAATTCTCCTGGCTCAGCCTCCAAAGTATCTGGGATTACAGGTGTGAGCTACCACACCCAGCTAATTTTTGTATTTTTAGTAGAGACAGGGTTTCACCATGTTGGCCAGGATGGTCTCGATCTCCTGACCTCGTGATCCACCCGCCTTGGGCTTCCAAAGTGCTGGGATTACAGGCGTGAGCCACCGCACCCGGTCACCTTTACACGAATATTAACAGTATTTCCTGGCTGGGCGCAGTGGCTCATGTCTGTAATCCCACCACTTTGGAAGGACAAAGCAGGCCGCTCACTTGAGGTCAGGAGTTTAAGACCAGCCTGGCCAACTTGTTATTTCTTTTTTTTTTTTTTTTTTTTTTTAGAGAAAGAGAGAGAGAGAATAGGAAGGAGAAAAAAAGAAGAGAAAGAGAGAGAGAGAATGGGGAGGAGGGAGAAGGAAAAGAAAGAGGGAGAGAGAATGGGAGTATTGCTTTCTTGCCCAGGCTAGAATGCAATTTAGTAATGGGTATTGAAAACCTCTTTTATACTGATAATTATACTTAATGATGTAATCAGGAAGGAGTAAGGGAAGAAGATAACAAACAAACAGCCAACCAATATTTAATTTAAACCTATGAAATGCTATGCGATTACTGAGGAGTGATTTACTTCCAATTATATAGTCACCTTTGGAATAGGTGTGAGGTGGTAATGTATGTTTTGTGTATTTGAAGTGGAGAGTACTATAAATATTTATTAAGCTTACTTGTTCCGGGTCTGAGTTCAAGTTCTGAATATCCTTGTTAATTTTCTATCTCGTTGATCTATAGAATCGTTAGCTCTTCTTGTTGCATTGATCCTTTTGCCATTATGTAATGTCATTCCTCGCCTCTTTTGATCTTTGTTGCTTTAAAGTCTACTTTATCAGAGGTGAGAATTGCATCTGCTGCTTTTTGTTTATTAGTTTATTTTTACTCTCTGTTCAATTGGTAAATCTTCCTCCTTCTCTCTGAGTCTTTGTGTATTGTTTCATGTAAGATGGGCCCGGATGCAGCATACAGATGGGTTTTGGCTTTTTATCCAATTAAAATATATGTAAGTTTAATACCAGCATTTGATGCTAGCTGGCTGTTTTGCCCATTAGTTGATGTGAATTTTTTATTCTGTTAAAGTTCTTTGCTTTTTGATATATTTTTGGAAAGGCTGATATTGGTTGTTCCTTTATATGTATAGTGCTTCTTTCAGAAGCTCTTGTAAAGCAGGCCTGGTGGTGGTGAACTCTCTAAGTACTTGTTTGTTCGCAAAAGATTTAATTTTTCCTTCGCACATAAAGCTTAGTTTGGCTGGATAGGAAATTCTGGGTTGAAAGTTCTTTTCTTTAAGGATGTTAAATATTGGTCCCCACTCTTTTCTGGCTTGTAGGGTTTCTGCTGAGAGATCTGCTGTAAGTCTGATAGGTTTCCCTTTATGGGTAACCTGAACTTTCTCTCTAGCTGCCCTTAGTATTTTCTCCTTCATTTCAACCCTAATAAATCTGGCAATTATGTGCCTTGGGGTTGGTCTTCTTGAAGAATATCTTTGTGGTGTTCTCTGTATTACCTGGAGTTGAATATTACCCTGCCTTGCCAGGTTGGGAAAATTTTCCTGAATGATATCCTGAAGAGTATTTTCCAACTTGGATTCATTCTCTTCATCACATTCAGGTACACCTATCAAACGTAAATTAGGTCTTTTCACATAGTCCCATATTTCCTGGAGACTTTGCTCATTCCTTTTCATCCTTTTTTCTGCATTCTTGTCTTCTCGTTTCATTTCACTGAGCTGGTCCTCGACTTCTGATATCCTTCCTTCCGCTTGATCAATTCGACTGTTTAAACTTGTGCATGCTTCGCGAAGTTCTCGTGTTGTGTTTTTCAGCTCCATCAATTCACTTATATTCTTCTCTAAATTGTCCATTCTCATTAACATTTCGTTAAACCTTTTTTCAAGGTTCTTAGTTTCTTTGCATTGGGTTAGAATAAGTTCTTTTAATTCACAGAAGTTTCTTATCACCCACGTTTGGAAACCTGCTTCTGTTATTGGAATACCGGTGTAATCTATTAAGCCTTGTTCCGTTACTGATGAGGAATTGCAATCCCCTGTAGAGGGAGAGGCATTCTGATTTTGAGTATTCTCTACCTTTTTACGCTGGTTTCTTCCCTTCATTATATATTTGTCCGTCTGTCGTCTTTATAATTACCGACTTTCTAACTGGGTCTCTGACGTCCAACTTGTTGATTCCCTGCGCCGAAATCTGAGCAATCCACTGAGCCGGCCAAAAGAGCGGTGTTAAGATTGATGGTGCTTTTCTGCCCGGGAATATCCGGATTCTGCACCAAGAACTGGCGTGCTAAGGCACCAGCAAAACCGCCACGCCGGCCACAAGAGTCGCCCTGGCGACCCGTGGAGCTCCTCCACTGGGAATCTCGTGGTCCGTGAGCAACTAATATTCGTCTGAAAGTGTGGCGTCCTCTCGTTCTTTGCGCTTTCACTGGGAGGTACGTGCCCGAGCTGCTAATCATCAGCCATCTTGGATCTCTCTCTGTTATTTCTACTAAAAATGCAAAAAAAAAAATTAGCCGGGGGTGGTAGTGCACGCCTGTAATCCTAGGTACTGGGGAGGCTGAGGTCGGAGGATTGCTTGAGCCCCGGGAGGGGAGGTCACAGTGAGCTGAGATCGAGCCACTGTACTCCAGCCTTGGTGACCGAGTAAGACTCCATATCTAAATAAATAAATAAATAAAAATAGCATCTTCTTTGCTCAGAAGTGTCCCAGAATGCTAGGCACGGTGGCTCACACCTATAATGTGGCCTCTCCATCCCCACATCTCTCTTCTCGCTGGGCTGTTCCTCAGACAACCCTAGAACCTTTTTTAGATCTTTAGGACTCAGATATTATCTTCTTAGTGAAATTTTCCTTGCCAATCCCATTTAAAATTGAACCAATGCTTCGGGAGGCAAAGGCAGGAGAATCACTTGAGCCCAGGAGTGTTAGATCAGCCTGGGCAACATAGCAAGACGCTGTCTCCACAAAAAATTTAAAAAATAGAAATACATTTTAAATACATAAATGAAATAAAATTGGCCAAGCATGGTGGCTCACGCCTGTAATCCCAGCATTTTGGGAGGCCAAGGCAAGCGGATCATCTGAGGTCGGGAGTTTGAAACCAGCCTGGCCAACATGGTGAAACCTCGTCTTTACCAAAAATACGAAAATTAGCCCGGCGTGGTGGCGTGCGTCTGTAATCTCATCTACTTTGGAGGCTGAGGCAGGACAATCGATTGAACTCAGGAGGTGAAGGTTGCAGTGAGCCGCGATGGCGCCACTGCACTCCAGCCTGGGCAACAGAGTGAGACTCTGTCTCAAAAAAAAGAAATAAAATTAAACCATATCTCCTCCCTTTTTCCTATTTTTTTCTCCATAGCACTTAGCACCATCTAACTGATATATATTGTTTATGTATCTTGTTCGTTGACTGCCTACTCCCAATAGAAAGTTAAGCTCAGGACAGGCTCGGTGGTTCAGGCCTATCACATCCCAACACTTTGGGAGGCCGAGGGTGGAGGATCACTGGAGGTCAGGAGTTGGAGGCTGCAATGTGCTATGATCGCGCCCATGCACTCAGCCCATGCAACTGAGCGACATCCTGTCTTAAAAAAGTAAGAACGTTAAGCTCCACGAAACAGGAGCTTCTGTTTTCTTCGCTGCTCTCCTGAGCCTGGAATAACCAAACATTCACGGTAGCTGCAGGAACCCTCTGGGCTCCAAGCCATCGCCCGCCAGCAGTTGGAGACCTGGGACTTGCTGTTCACGTGACTGCCGGCAAGGAAGGAAAGATGGCGGCGCCCATGTTGGCTTCAGAGAGAGGGCAATCAACGAGAGGACGCCGGCTCGCCAGAGCGTCCACGCCGCCGCCTTTTCTGCGATTGCGTCCTGGGAAGGCGCGAATTCTGGGGCTACGTGCGGGTCCTCCTCTCCACCATTTTTTTGATGGAAAAAATAATTCTCAAAGACGGTTTAGTCTGAGCTGCCTCCCCACCTCTTGGCATCCCCAGGATCCGAGGCGTGTAAAAGACGGGATTATGGGGCTAGGCGCGGTGGCTTATGCCTGTAATCCCAGCGCTTTGCGGGGCCAAGGCGAGAGGATCGTTGAGCCCAGAACTTCGAGACCAGCCTGGGCAACATAGCGAGCCCCCATCTCTATTTTTAAAATGGCGTATAGATAAAAAGCCACGTGTGGTGGCGCGCACCTGTAATCCTAGCTACTGCGGAGGTTGAGGCACAAGAATCGCTTGAACCGGGAGGCGGAGGTTGCCGTGAGCCGAGATCGCACCATTGCACTCCAGCCTGGGTGGCAGAGCAAGACTCCGTCTCAAACAAAAAAACAAAAACAAAAAAAGAAAGAAAGAAAATGATGGGATTCCGTATCTGGGATGTTCTCCCGTGGTGTCAATGACCCTGTCAACCTATTAGGTGACCACAGAGTGTCCTCCCAGCCCTCACTTCTAGAGATCCCAGACCCTGGAACATACACGCCCCGTCCGCCCCTTCGGGACAAGCAGATCCAATGGCACTCTCAGAGTTGGCCTTAAATGCTAATTTCCTGGAGATCCTCCCACCTCACCCCACCCCATTCCTGCTGTAAACTCCCCAGGATTAAGTCTGGTGAATCTGGGCCCCCCTCCCCCAGGTCCCTGGGGCAGATGAGCCCTTGGCCACCGCCCCTCCAATTTCCTGCAGACCCAGCAAACAAAAGGCTCTCGGGAAGAGAGGCGAGCCGAGCAGGGCGCCCTTCCTGCAAGAACAGCTGATGGGGCAAAACGGCCCAGGAGTGAGCCAAGGGGAGGGATGAATTTCCAGCGTTCCTGGAGGGCAGCAGTGCGAGGCTGGACTCCTGGGTCCTGGGGAGGGAGAGTATCCAGGCAGCAGCTGGATGTGGAAGGCCCTGGCCAGATAGGTTGCTGGGCTGTGCCGCATGGGGTGATGTCAGCCTTAGGGAATGGAGGGGGTGGTGGGTTCTCTGGGGTTCAGGTGAGTGCTCTGGTCCCAGGCTGGAAGAGAGGGGGTTGGGAGAGGCCTGAGGCCCTGCGTCATCTCCTCTGGGGCCCAGCCTACCTTCCCCTGGCTCGACCTGCTACCCTCCGTGCTGGCCCCACCCGGCCTGGCTTCCTGCTCCTCCCCACACATCTTTCTGTGCCAAGCTCCCCTAACCAGCCCAAGGGCTACTGGTCCCTTCCTGACCCCGGTATCCTAACCTCATGCCACAAATAGTCGTGGAGCCAGCCTCCCGCTTGCCCTTGCCCCCATTCCCGGCCAGGACACAATAGTCAGGGGAGGGCCACAGTGCAGTCTAGTGGGTGCGGGGATGCTGGCATGGGGGACCTGGCTTCATATCCTGCCAGGCTGTCAGGGAAGAGAGGAAACAAAAGACTTCCCCCTGCTGGGACAATGAGCCTCCCACTACCTCTCCCCAACCCTCCCGCTACCTCTCCCCAATCCTCTCACGTCCCCCTACCTTTCCACTCCCCCCCGACCAACCGGCTTTCTTAGCTCTGGCCCCAGCCCCTTAGGCCCTCTCTCCTCCACCTCCATGCCTTCCGGCATCCCTGGCCTCTGCTGCAAGCTCTGCCCTTCTCCTCCTCTCATTCCTATCAGCTCACTGATGCTCACTGCCGTTTCTAGCTATTTCTCTCAGCCTCCAGCTCTTCCAACAGCACTCAACAGCCCTTCCTCTAACCCCAGCACTAAGGCAAGGAGCAGGATGGGAAAGTCTGCATGAAATGTTAAAGGGTCAACCATACAATCACACTCTTTTTTTTTTCTTTTTCTTCTTTTTTTTACAGACTGGTGTTTGAAAATTTTTTTTTTTTTTTTTTTGAGATGGAGTTTCGCTCTTGTTACCCAGGCTGGAGTGCAATGGCACGATCTCGGCTCACCGCAACCTCCGCCTCCTGGGTTCAGGCAATTCTCCTGCCTCAGCCTCCTGAGTAGCTGGGATTACAGGCACGCGCACCATGCCCAGCTAATTTTTTTATATCTTTAGTAGAGATGGGGTTTCACGATGTTGACAAGGATGGTCTCAATCTCTTGACCTCATGATCCACCCGCCTCGGCCTCCCAAAGTGCTGGGATTACACGCATGAGCCACCATGCCCGGCCCTGAAATTTTTTTTGTTGTTTTTTAAGACGGAGTTTTGCTCTTTTCTCCAAGGCTGGAGTGCAACGGTGCAATTTCAGCTCACCACAACCTCTGCCTCCCAGATTCAAGCAATTCTCCTGCCTCAGCCTCCTGAGTAGCTGGGATTACAGGCAGGCAGCACCACACCCGGCTAATTTTTTTATTTATTTATTTTTTATTTTTTTATTTATTTTTTTTTTTGAGACGGAGTTTCGCTCTTGTTACCCAGGCTGGAGTGCAATGGCGCGATCTCGGCTCACTGCAACCTCCGCCTCCTGGATTCAGGCAATTTTCCTGCCTCAGCCTCCTGAGTAGCTGGGATTACAGGCACATGCCACCATGCCCAGCTAATTTTTTGTATTTTTAGTAGAGACGGGGTTTCTCTGTGTTGGTCAGGCTGGTCTCAAACTCCTGACCTCAGGTGATCCTCCTGCCTCAGCCTCCTAAAGGGCTAGGATTACAGGCTTGAGCCATTGCACCCAGCCAATCATACCCTTTTGTTTGTTTAATTTTTTTTTTGAGACGGGGTCTTACTCTGTTGCCCAGGCTGGAGTGCAGTGGCAAAATCACAGCTCACTGCAGCCTCCACCTCCTGGGATCAAGTGATCCTCCCATCTCAGCCTCCTGCATAGTTGGGATTACAGGCGTGAGCCACTGCACCCAGCCTATTATTTTTATTTTTGAGACAGGGTCTTGCTCTGTCGCCCAAGCTGGAGTGCAGTGGTGCAATCTCACTACAACCTCTGCCTCCTGGGCTCAGGTGATCCTCTCACCTCAGCCCCCGCCGAATAGCTGGGACCACAGGTGCACGCCACCACACCTGGCTAATTTTTGTACAGACGGGGATTCACCATGTTGTCCAGGCTGGTCTTGTACTCCTGGTCTCAAGTGATCCACCAGCCTCAGCCTCCCAAGTGCCCAACCCTTAACATCTCCTGAATCCTCCCCGGCTCCATCCCCCCAGCAGTCTCTCTCTCTCTCTCTCTCTCTCTCTCTCTCTCTCACACACACACACACACGCCTATTTGGGTTCAAGCCCAAGTATTCACTTGGTTACTGCACTGACTTACTCGCCTTCAGTCTTGATTCCTTTCAATCCATTCCCCAGAGTTGTGCACTTGGGATCTTTCTCTACAAACCATACAGTGTTGCTTCTTGTCCTAAAACCCTTCACCAGCTCTTCAGGACAGTCCTACAAAAACTCCTAATGACCTGAGGCTGGTCCTCACCCACCTCTCCAGCTCACCCATGGTCCCTGCCCTTGCCCTCTCTGACCTGGCATCGTGAACTCTGACAGCTCTCTGAATGGGGCAATCTCATCATGTCCACAACTCTGCCTCTGTTTGTTTGTTTGTTTGTTTGTTTGTTTGTTTGTTTTGAGACGGAGTCTCGCTCTGTTGCCCAGGTTGGAGTGCAGTGGCACGATCTCGGCTCGCTGCAACCTCCATCTCCCAGGTTCAAGTGATTCTCCTGCCTCAACCTCCCAAGTAGTTGGGATTACAGGCATGTGCCACCACACCTGGCTAATTTTTTGTATTTTTAGTAGAGACAGTCTTTCACCGTGTTAATCAGGGTGGTCTCGATCTCCGGACCTCATGATCCTCCCACCTCAGCCTCCCAAAATGCTGGGATTACAGGCGTGAGCCACCGTGCCCGGACACAACTCTGCCTTTAAACTTCTTTCCTGCGCATCTCCTATAGGACTAACTCAGGCAGTGTGACCTGCTGCAGAAAGCTCACCTGAAACCTACATCAGCTGTGCTTCCTGCGTGGTCCTGTAGGGTCCTCTGAGCACCACCACTTATGCTCGGCGCTGAGCCACCTGGATGCTGGTGAGGTCCATGGCTGTTTCTGTCCCTGACCTGTCTAATCCTGGAAGGTAGAGAATGACTTGGTGTCCTCCATTTTCAATTTTTATTTTATTTTATTTTTTGTTTTTAAAGATGGGGTCTCACTATGTTGCCCAGGCTGGCCTGGAACTCTGAGCTCAAGCAATCCTCCCACCTTGGCCTCCCAAAGTGCTATGATTACAGGCGAGAGCCACTATACCTTGTCTGTTTTTTTGTTTTGTTTTGTTTTTGAGACAGAGTCTCGTTCTGTTGCCCAGCCTGTAGTGCAGTGGCGCGAACTTGGCTCACTGCAACCCCCACCCAGGTTCAAGTTATTTTTGTGCCTCAGCCTTCTGAGTAGCTGGGACTACAGGCACGCACCACTGTACCCAGCTAATTTTTTGTATTTTTAGCAGAGATAGGGTTTCATCATGTTGGCCAGGCTGGTTGTGAACTCCCAACCTCAGGTAATATGCCTGCCTCGGCCTCCCAGAGTGCTGGAATTACAGGCTTACGTGAGCCACCTTGCCTAGCCTTTTTTAAACTTTTTTTTTTTGGGACGGAGTCTCACTCTATCGCCCAGGCTGAAGTGCAATGGCGTGATCTTGGCTCACTGCAACCTCCGTCTCCAAGTTCAAGCGATTCTCCTGCCTCAGCTTCTTGAGTAGCTGGGATTACAGGTGCCTGTAACCACGCACAACTAATTTTTGTATTTTTTTAAATAGAGACGGGGTTTCACCATACTGGCCAGGCTGGTCTGGAACTCCGGACCTCAGGCAACCCTCCTGCCTTGCCCTCCCAAAGTGCTGGGATTACAGGCATGAGGCACCACGCCCATGTTTTAAACTTTTTTTTTTGGCCTCACAAAGTGCTGGAATCAAGTAGGAGTTTGAGACCAACCTGGACAACATAGCAAGACCTAAGACCTTATCTCTACAAAAAATTAAAATAAAATAAATTAGCCAGGCCAGGTGCAGTGGCTCACACCTGTAACCATAGGACCTTGGGAGGCTGAGGCTAGATCACTTGAGCTCAGGAGTTCAAGACTAGCCTGGGCAACATAGTGAGACCCCATCTCCACAAACATTAAAAACATTAGCTAGGCATAGTGGCACACGCCTATAGTCTCAGCTACTTGGGAGGGTGAATGAAGCAGGAGGATCTCTTGAGTCTGGGAGTTCGAGGCTGCAGTGAGCCACAATCACGCCGCTGAACTCCAGCATGGGAGACAAAGGGAGATCCTGTCTCTTAAAAAAAAAATTAGGTGTAAAAATTAATGTCTTGTATTGAGAAAAGAAACAACTGATGGCCGGGAGCAGTAGCTCACGCCTTTAATCCCAACACTCTGGGAAGCTGAGGCGGGTGGATCACGAGGTCAGGGGTTTGAGACTAGCCTGGCCAATATGGTGAAACCCCATCTCTACTAAAAATACAAAAAAGCTAGCCAGGCATGGTGGCTCAAGCCTGTAGTCCCGGCTACTCAGAAGGCTGAGACAGGAGAATTGCTTGAACCCAGGAGATGGAAGTTGCAGTGAGCCGAGATTTCACCACTGCACTCCAGCCTAGGCAACAGAGGGAGACTATCTCAAAAAACAAAAACACAAACAAAGAAAAGAAATCACAACTGACCTCAAATGTTTAAAATATGACAAATATTATAAATATTACACAATCTAGAAAAATCACAATACTTATAGTAAATAAGACTGACGTAGTGCTGGAATGCTTGCATTTCCTGCTTTTTTCTTAGATGTATGTGTTACTCTTTGACCACTTCTTCATATGAAGATTTTGTAATATTATTTTCTATTCTTCCTCAGTCTTTTCTCTAGGATGGCTAGTTAATTTGTTTCTTTGAGATGGAGTCTCACTCTGTTGCCCAGGTTGGAATGCAGTGGTGCAGTCAAGGCTCTGTGCAGCCTGGACCTCCCAGGCTCAAGTGATCCTTGCACCTCAGCCTCCCCAGTGGCTGAGACCACAGCCACGTGCCACCATGCCCAGCCAATTTTTTGATAGAGACAGGGGTCTCACTTTGTTCCCCAGGCTGGTCTCAAACTCCAGGACTCAAGCAATCCTCCCGCCTTGGCTTCCCAAAGTGCTGGAATTACAGGTGTGAGCCACAGTGCCTGGCAAGTTTTTTTGTTTGTTTGTTTTGGGAGGGGGGCAGAGTCTTGCTCTGTCACCAGGCTGGAGTGCAGTGGCACGATCTCGGCTCGCTGCAACCTCTGCCTCTCGGGTTCAAGTGATTCTCCTGCCTCAACCTCCCAAGTAGTTGGGATTACAGGCATGTGCCACCACACCTGGCTAATTTTTTGTATTTTTAGTAGAGACAGTCTTTCACCGTGTTAATCAGGGTGGTCTCGATCTCCGGACCTCATGATCCTCCCACCTCAGCCTCCCAAAATGCTGGGATTACAGGCGTGAGCCACCGTGCCCGGACACAACTCTGCCTTTAAACTTCTTTCCTGCGCATCTCCTATAGGACTAACTCAGGCAGTGTGACCTGCTGCAGAAAGCTCACCTGAAACCTACATCAGCTGTGCTTCCTGCGTGGTCCTGTAGGGTCCTCTGAGCACCACCACTTATGCTCGGCGCTGAGCCACCTGGATGCTGGTGAGGTCCATGGCTGTTTCTGTCCCTGACCTGTCTAATCCTGGAAGGTAGAGAATGACTTGGTGTCCTCCATTTTCAATTTTTATTTTATTTTATTTTTTGTTTTTAAAGATGGGGTCTCACTATGTTGCCCAGGCTGGCCTGGAACTCTGAGCTCAAGCAATCCTCCCACCTTGGCCTCCCAAAGTGCTATGATTACAGGCGAGAGCCACTATACCTTGTCTGTTTTTTTGTTTTGTTTTGTTTTTGAGACAGAGTCTCGTTCTGTTGCCCAGCCTGTAGTGCAGTGGCGCGAACTTGGCTCACTGCAACCCCCACCCAGGTTCAAGTTATTTTTGTGCCTCAGCCTTCTGAGTAGCTGGGACTACAGGCACGCACCACTGTACCCAGCTAATTTTTTGTATTTTTAGCAGAGATAGGGTTTCATCATGTTGGCCAGGCTGGTTGTGAACTCCCAACCTCAGGTAATATGCCTGCCTCGGCCTCCCAGAGTGCTGGAATTACAGGCTTACGTGAGCCACCTTGCCTAGCCTTTTTTAAACTTTTTTTTTTTGGGACGGAGTCTCACTCTATCGCCCAGGCTGAAGTGCAATGGCGTGATCTTGGCTCACTGCAACCTCCGTCTCCAAGTTCAAGCGATTCTCCTGCCTCAGCTTCTTGAGTAGCTGGGATTACAGGTGCCTGTAACCACGCACAACTAATTTTTGTATTTTTTTAAATAGAGACGGGGTTTCACCATACTGGCCAGGCTGGTCTGGAACTCCGGACCTCAGGCAACCCTCCTGCCTTGCCCTCCCAAAGTGCTGGGATTACAGGCATGAGGCACCACGCCCATGTTTTAAACTTTTTTTTTTGGCCTCACAAAGTGCTGGAATCAAGTAGGAGTTTGAGACCAACCTGGACAACATAGCAAGACCTAAGACCTTATCTCTACAAAAAATTAAAATAAAATAAATTAGCCAGGCCAGGTGCAGTGGCTCACACCTGTAACCATAGGACCTTGGGAGGCTGAGGCTAGATCACTTGAGCTCAGGAGTTCAAGACTAGCCTGGGCAACATAGTGAGACCCCATCTCCACAAACATTAAAAACATTAGCTAGGCATAGTGGCACACGCCTATAGTCTCAGCTACTTGGGAGGGTGAATGAAGCAGGAGGATCTCTTGAGTCTGGGAGTTCGAGGCTGCAGTGAGCCACAATCACGCCGCTGAACTCCAGCATGGGAGACAAAGGGAGATCCTGTCTCTTAAAAAAAAAATTAGGTGTAAAAATTAATGTCTTGTATTGAGAAAAGAAACAACTGATGGCCGGGAGCAGTAGCTCACGCCTTTAATCCCAACACTCTGGGAAGCTGAGGCGGGTGGATCACGAGGTCAGGGGTTTGAGACTAGCCTGGCCAATATGGTGAAACCCCATCTCTACTAAAAATACAAAAAAGCTAGCCAGGCATGGTGGCTCAAGCCTGTAGTCCCGGCTACTCAGAAGGCTGAGACAGGAGAATTGCTTGAACCCAGGAGATGGAAGTTGCAGTGAGCCGAGATTTCACCACTGCACTCCAGCCTAGGCAACAGAGGGAGACTATCTCAAAAAACAAAAACACAAACAAAGAAAAGAAATCACAACTGACCTCAAATGTTTAAAATATGACAAATATTATAAATATTACACAATCTAGAAAAATCACAATACTTATAGTAAATAAGACTGACGTAGTGCTGGAATGCTTGCATTTCCTGCTTTTTTCTTAGATGTATGTGTTACTCTTTGACCACTTCTTCATATGAAGATTTTGTAATATTATTTTCTATTCTTCCTCAGTCTTTTCTCTAGGATGGCTAGTTAATTTGTTTCTTTGAGATGGAGTCTCACTCTGTTGCCCAGGTTGGAATGCAGTGGTGCAGTCAAGGCTCTGTGCAGCCTGGACCTCCCAGGCTCAAGTGATCCTTGCACCTCAGCCTCCCCAGTGGCTGAGACCACAGCCACGTGCCACCATGCCCAGCCAATTTTTTGATAGAGACAGGGGTCTCACTTTGTTCCCCAGGCTGGTCTCAAACTCCAGGACTCAAGCAATCCTCCCGCCTTGGCTTCCCAAAGTGCTGGAATTACAGGTGTGAGCCACAGTGCCTGGCAAGTTTTTTTGTTTGTTTGTTTTGGGAGGGGGGCAGAGTCTTGCTCTGTCACCAGGCTGGAGTGCAGTGGCACGATCTCGGCTCGCTGCAACCTCTGCCTCTCGGGTTCAAGTGATTCTCCTGCCTCAACCTCCCAAGTAGTTGGGATTACAGGCATGTGCCACCACACCTGGCTAATTTTTTGTATTTTTAGTAGAGACAGTCTTTCACCGTGTTAATCAGGGTGGTCTCGATCTCCGGACCTCATGATCCTCCCACCTCAGCCTCCCAAAATGCTGGGATTACAGGCGTGAGCCACCGTGCCCGGACACAACTCTGCCTTTAAACTTCTTTCCTGCGCATCTCCTATAGGACTAACTCAGGCAGTGTGACCTGCTGCAGAAAGCTCACCTGAAACCTACATCAGCTGTGCTTCCTGCGTGGTCCTGTAGGGTCCTCTGAGCACCACCACTTATGCTCGGCGCTGAGCCACCTGGATGCTGGTGAGGTCCATGGCTGTTTCTGTCCCTGACCTGTCTAATCCTGGAAGGTAGAGAATGACTTGGTGTCCTCCATTTTCAATTTTTATTTTATTTTATTTTTTGTTTTTAAAGATGGGGTCTCACTATGTTGCCCAGGCTGGCCTGGAACTCTGAGCTCAAGCAATCCTCCCACCTTGGCCTCCCAAAGTGCTATGATTACAGGCGAGAGCCACTATACCTTGTCTGTTTTTTTGTTTTGTTTTGTTTTTGAGACAGAGTCTCGTTCTGTTGCCCAGCCTGTAGTGCAGTGGCGCGAACTTGGCTCACTGCAACCCCCACCCAGGTTCAAGTTATTTTTGTGCCTCAGCCTTCTGAGTAGCTGGGACTACAGGCACGCACCACTGTACCCAGCTAATTTTTTGTATTTTTAGCAGAGATAGGGTTTCATCATGTTGGCCAGGCTGGTTGTGAACTCCCAACCTCAGGTAATATGCCTGCCTCGGCCTCCCAGAGTGCTGGAATTACAGGCTTACGTGAGCCACCTTGCCTAGCCTTTTTTAAACTTTTTTTTTTTGGGACGGAGTCTCACTCTATCGCCCAGGCTGAAGTGCAATGGCGTGATCTTGGCTCACTGCAACCTCCGTCTCCAAGTTCAAGCGATTCTCCTGCCTCAGCTTCTTGAGTAGCTGGGATTACAGGTGCCTGTAACCACGCACAACTAATTTTTGTATTTTTTTAAATAGAGACGGGGTTTCACCATACTGGCCAGGCTGGTCTGGAACTCCGGACCTCAGGCAACCCTCCTGCCTTGCCCTCCCAAAGTGCTGGGATTACAGGCATGAGGCACCACGCCCATGTTTTAAACTTTTTTTTTTGGCCTCACAAAGTGCTGGAATCAAGTAGGAGTTTGAGACCAACCTGGACAACATAGCAAGACCTAAGACCTTATCTCTACAAAAAATTAAAATAAAATAAATTAGCCAGGCCAGGTGCAGTGGCTCACACCTGTAACCATAGGACCTTGGGAGGCTGAGGCTAGATCACTTGAGCTCAGGAGTTCAAGACTAGCCTGGGCAACATAGTGAGACCCCATCTCCACAAACATTAAAAACATTAGCTAGGCATAGTGGCACACGCCTATAGTCTCAGCTACTTGGGAGGGTGAATGAAGCAGGAGGATCTCTTGAGTCTGGGAGTTCGAGGCTGCAGTGAGCCACAATCACGCCGCTGAACTCCAGCATGGGAGACAAAGGGAGATCCTGTCTCTTAAAAAAAAAATTAGGTGTAAAAATTAATGTCTTGTATTGAGAAAAGAAACAACTGATGGCCGGGAGCAGTAGCTCACGCCTTTAATCCCAACACTCTGGGAAGCTGAGGCGGGTGGATCACGAGGTCAGGGGTTTGAGACTAGCCTGGCCAATATGGTGAAACCCCATCTCTACTAAAAATACAAAAAAGCTAGCCAGGCATGGTGGCTCAAGCCTGTAGTCCCGGCTACTCAGAAGGCTGAGACAGGAGAATTGCTTGAACCCAGGAGATGGAAGTTGCAGTGAGCCGAGATTTCACCACTGCACTCCAGCCTAGGCAACAGAGGGAGACTATCTCAAAAAACAAAAACACAAACAAAGAAAAGAAATCACAACTGACCTCAAATGTTTAAAATATGACAAATATTATAAATATTACACAATCTAGAAAAATCACAATACTTATAGTAAATAAGACTGACGTAGTGCTGGAATGCTTGCATTTCCTGCTTTTTTCTTAGATGTATGTGTTACTCTTTGACCACTTCTTCATATGAAGATTTTGTAATATTATTTTCTATTCTTCCTCAGTCTTTTCTCTAGGATGGCTAGTTAATTTGTTTCTTTGAGATGGAGTCTCACTCTGTTGCCCAGGTTGGAATGCAGTGGTGCAGTCAAGGCTCTGTGCAGCCTGGACCTCCCAGGCTCAAGTGATCCTTGCACCTCAGCCTCCCCAGTGGCTGAGACCACAGCCACGTGCCACCATGCCCAGCCAATTTTTTGATAGAGACAGGGGTCTCACTTTGTTCCCCAGGCTGGTCTCAAACTCCAGGACTCAAGCAATCCTCCCGCCTTGGCTTCCCAAAGTGCTGGAATTACAGGTGTGAGCCACAGTGCCTGGCAAGTTTTTTTGTTTGTTTGTTTTGGGAGGGGGGCAGAGTCTTGCTCTGTCACCAGGCTGGAGTGCAGTGGCACGATCTCGGCTCGCTGCAACCTCTGCCTCTCGGGTTCAAGTGATTCTCCTGCCTCAACCTCCCAAGTAGTTGGGATTACAGGCATGTGCCACCACACCTGGCTAATTTTTTGTATTTTTAGTAGAGACAGTCTTTCACCGTGTTAATCAGGGTGGTCTCGATCTCCGGACCTCATGATCCTCCCACCTCAGCCTCCCAAAATGCTGGGATTACAGGCGTGAGCCACCGTGCCCGGACACAACTCTGCCTTTAAACTTCTTTCCTGCGCATCTCCTATAGGACTAACTCAGGCAGTGTGACCTGCTGCAGAAAGCTCACCTGAAACCTACATCAGCTGTGCTTCCTGCGTGGTCCTGTAGGGTCCTCTGAGCACCACCACTTATGCTCGGCGCTGAGCCACCTGGATGCTGGTGAGGTCCATGGCTGTTTCTGTCCCTGACCTGTCTAATCCTGGAAGGTAGAGAATGACTTGGTGTCCTCCATTTTCAATTTTTATTTTATTTTATTTTTTGTTTTTAAAGATGGGGTCTCACTATGTTGCCCAGGCTGGCCTGGAACTCTGAGCTCAAGCAATCCTCCCACCTTGGCCTCCCAAAGTGCTATGATTACAGGCGAGAGCCACTATACCTTGTCTGTTTTTTTGTTTTGTTTTGTTTTTGAGACAGAGTCTCGTTCTGTTGCCCAGCCTGTAGTGCAGTGGCGCGAACTTGGCTCACTGCAACCCCCACCCAGGTTCAAGTTATTTTTGTGCCTCAGCCTTCTGAGTAGCTGGGACTACAGGCACGCACCACTGTACCCAGCTAATTTTTTGTATTTTTAGCAGAGATAGGGTTTCATCATGTTGGCCAGGCTGGTTGTGAACTCCCAACCTCAGGTAATATGCCTGCCTCGGCCTCCCAGAGTGCTGGAATTACAGGCTTACGTGAGCCACCTTGCCTAGCCTTTTTTAAACTTTTTTTTTTTGGGACGGAGTCTCACTCTATCGCCCAGGCTGAAGTGCAATGGCGTGATCTTGGCTCACTGCAACCTCCGTCTCCAAGTTCAAGCGATTCTCCTGCCTCAGCTTCTTGAGTAGCTGGGATTACAGGTGCCTGTAACCACGCACAACTAATTTTTGTATTTTTTTAAATAGAGACGGGGTTTCACCATACTGGCCAGGCTGGTCTGGAACTCCGGACCTCAGGCAACCCTCCTGCCTTGCCCTCCCAAAGTGCTGGGATTACAGGCATGAGGCACCACGCCCATGTTTTAAACTTTTTTTTTTGGCCTCACAAAGTGCTGGAATCAAGTAGGAGTTTGAGACCAACCTGGACAACATAGCAAGACCTAAGACCTTATCTCTACAAAAAATTAAAATAAAATAAATTAGCCAGGCCAGGTGCAGTGGCTCACACCTGTAACCATAGGACCTTGGGAGGCTGAGGCTAGATCACTTGAGCTCAGGAGTTCAAGACTAGCCTGGGCAACATAGTGAGACCCCATCTCCACAAACATTAAAAACATTAGCTAGGCATAGTGGCACACGCCTATAGTCTCAGCTACTTGGGAGGGTGAATGAAGCAGGAGGATCTCTTGAGTCTGGGAGTTCGAGGCTGCAGTGAGCCACAATCACGCCGCTGAACTCCAGCATGGGAGACAAAGGGAGATCCTGTCTCTTAAAAAAAAAATTAGGTGTAAAAATTAATGTCTTGTATTGAGAAAAGAAACAACTGATGGCCGGGAGCAGTAGCTCACGCCTTTAATCCCAACACTCTGGGAAGCTGAGGCGGGTGGATCACGAGGTCAGGGGTTTGAGACTAGCCTGGCCAATATGGTGAAACCCCATCTCTACTAAAAATACAAAAAAGCTAGCCAGGCATGGTGGCTCAAGCCTGTAGTCCCGGCTACTCAGAAGGCTGAGACAGGAGAATTGCTTGAACCCAGGAGATGGAAGTTGCAGTGAGCCGAGATTTCACCACTGCACTCCAGCCTAGGCAACAGAGGGAGACTATCTCAAAAAACAAAAACACAAACAAAGAAAAGAAATCACAACTGACCTCAAATGTTTAAAATATGACAAATATTATAAATATTACACAATCTAGAAAAATCACAATACTTATAGTAAATAAGACTGACGTAGTGCTGGAATGCTTGCATTTCCTGCTTTTTTCTTAGATGTATGTGTTACTCTTTGACCACTTCTTCATATGAAGATTTTGTAATATTATTTTCTATTCTTCCTCAGTCTTTTCTCTAGGATGGCTAGTTAATTTGTTTCTTTGAGATGGAGTCTCACTCTGTTGCCCAGGTTGGAATGCAGTGGTGCAGTCAAGGCTCTGTGCAGCCTGGACCTCCCAGGCTCAAGTGATCCTTGCACCTCAGCCTCCCCAGTGGCTGAGACCACAGCCACGTGCCACCATGCCCAGCCAATTTTTTGATAGAGACAGGGGTCTCACTTTGTTCCCCAGGCTGGTCTCAAACTCCAGGACTCAAGCAATCCTCCCGCCTTGGCTTCCCAAAGTGCTGGAATTACAGGTGTGAGCCACAGTGCCTGGCAAGTTTTTTTGTTTGTTTGTTTTGGGAGGGGGGCAGAGTCTTGCTCTGTCACCAGGCTGGAGTGCAGTGGCACGATCTCGGCTCGCTGCAACCTCTGCCTCTCGGGTTCAAGTGATTCTCCTGCCTCAACCTCCCAAGTAGTTGGGATTACAGGCATGTGCCACCACACCTGGCTAATTTTTTGTATTTTTAGTAGAGACAGTCTTTCACCGTGTTAATCAGGGTGGTCTCGATCTCCGGACCTCATGATCCTCCCACCTCAGCCTCCCAAAATGCTGGGATTACAGGCGTGAGCCACCGTGCCCGGACACAACTCTGCCTTTAAACTTCTTTCCTGCGCATCTCCTATAGGACTAACTCAGGCAGTGTGACCTGCTGCAGAAAGCTCACCTGAAACCTACATCAGCTGTGCTTCCTGCGTGGTCCTGTAGGGTCCTCTGAGCACCACCACTTATGCTCGGCGCTGAGCCACCTGGATGCTGGTGAGGTCCATGGCTGTTTCTGTCCCTGACCTGTCTAATCCTGGAAGGTAGAGAATGACTTGGTGTCCTCCATTTTCAATTTTTATTTTATTTTATTTTTTGTTTTTAAAGATGGGGTCTCACTATGTTGCCCAGGCTGGCCTGGAACTCTGAGCTCAAGCAATCCTCCCACCTTGGCCTCCCAAAGTGCTATGATTACAGGCGAGAGCCACTATACCTTGTCTGTTTTTTTGTTTTGTTTTGTTTTTGAGACAGAGTCTCGTTCTGTTGCCCAGCCTGTAGTGCAGTGGCGCGAACTTGGCTCACTGCAACCCCCACCCAGGTTCAAGTTATTTTTGTGCCTCAGCCTTCTGAGTAGCTGGGACTACAGGCACGCACCACTGTACCCAGCTAATTTTTTGTATTTTTAGCAGAGATAGGGTTTCATCATGTTGGCCAGGCTGGTTGTGAACTCCCAACCTCAGGTAATATGCCTGCCTCGGCCTCCCAGAGTGCTGGAATTACAGGCTTACGTGAGCCACCTTGCCTAGCCTTTTTTAAACTTTTTTTTTTTGGGACGGAGTCTCACTCTATCGCCCAGGCTGAAGTGCAATGGCGTGATCTTGGCTCACTGCAACCTCCGTCTCCAAGTTCAAGCGATTCTCCTGCCTCAGCTTCTTGAGTAGCTGGGATTACAGGTGCCTGTAACCACGCACAACTAATTTTTGTATTTTTTTAAATAGAGACGGGGTTTCACCATACTGGCCAGGCTGGTCTGGAACTCCGGACCTCAGGCAACCCTCCTGCCTTGCCCTCCCAAAGTGCTGGGATTACAGGCATGAGGCACCACGCCCATGTTTTAAACTTTTTTTTTTGGCCTCACAAAGTGCTGGAATCAAGTAGGAGTTTGAGACCAACCTGGACAACATAGCAAGACCTAAGACCTTATCTCTACAAAAAATTAAAATAAAATAAATTAGCCAGGCCAGGTGCAGTGGCTCACACCTGTAACCATAGGACCTTGGGAGGCTGAGGCTAGATCACTTGAGCTCAGGAGTTCAAGACTAGCCTGGGCAACATAGTGAGACCCCATCTCCACAAACATTAAAAACATTAGCTAGGCATAGTGGCACACGCCTATAGTCTCAGCTACTTGGGAGGGTGAATGAAGCAGGAGGATCTCTTGAGTCTGGGAGTTCGAGGCTGCAGTGAGCCACAATCACGCCGCTGAACTCCAGCATGGGAGACAAAGGGAGATCCTGTCTCTTAAAAAAAAAATTAGGTGTAAAAATTAATGTCTTGTATTGAGAAAAGAAACAACTGATGGCCGGGAGCAGTAGCTCACGCCTTTAATCCCAACACTCTGGGAAGCTGAGGCGGGTGGATCACGAGGTCAGGGGTTTGAGACTAGCCTGGCCAATATGGTGAAACCCCATCTCTACTAAAAATACAAAAAAGCTAGCCAGGCATGGTGGCTCAAGCCTGTAGTCCCGGCTACTCAGAAGGCTGAGACAGGAGAATTGCTTGAACCCAGGAGATGGAAGTTGCAGTGAGCCGAGATTTCACCACTGCACTCCAGCCTAGGCAACAGAGGGAGACTATCTCAAAAAACAAAAACACAAACAAAGAAAAGAAATCACAACTGACCTCAAATGTTTAAAATATGACAAATATTATAAATATTACACAATCTAGAAAAATCACAATACTTATAGTAAATAAGACTGACGTAGTGCTGGAATGCTTGCATTTCCTGCTTTTTTCTTAGATGTATGTGTTACTCTTTGACCACTTCTTCATATGAAGATTTTGTAATATTATTTTCTATTCTTCCTCAGTCTTTTCTCTAGGATGGCTAGTTAATTTGTTTCTTTGAGATGGAGTCTCACTCTGTTGCCCAGGTTGGAATGCAGTGGTGCAGTCAAGGCTCTGTGCAGCCTGGACCTCCCAGGCTCAAGTGATCCTTGCACCTCAGCCTCCCCAGTGGCTGAGACCACAGCCACGTGCCACCATGCCCAGCCAATTTTTTGATAGAGACAGGGGTCTCACTTTGTTCCCCAGGCTGGTCTCAAACTCCAGGACTCAAGCAATCCTCCCGCCTTGGCTTCCCAAAGTGCTGGAATTACAGGTGTGAGCCACAGTGCCTGGCAAGTTTTTTTGTTTGTTTGTTTTGGGAGGGGGGCAGAGTCTTGCTCTGTCACCAGGCTGGAGTGCAGTGGCACGATCTCGGCTCGCTGCAACCTCTGCCTCTCGGGTTCAAGTGATTCTCCTGCCTCAACCTCCCAAGTAGTTGGGATTACAGGCATGTGCCACCACACCTGGCTAATTTTTTGTATTTTTAGTAGAGACAGTCTTTCACCGTGTTAATCAGGGTGGTCTCGATCTCCGGACCTCATGATCCTCCCACCTCAGCCTCCCAAAATGCTGGGATTACAGGCGTGAGCCACCGTGCCCGGACACAACTCTGCCTTTAAACTTCTTTCCTGCGCATCTCCTATAGGACTAACTCAGGCAGTGTGACCTGCTGCAGAAAGCTCACCTGAAACCTACATCAGCTGTGCTTCCTGCGTGGTCCTGTAGGGTCCTCTGAGCACCACCACTTATGCTCGGCGCTGAGCCACCTGGATGCTGGTGAGGTCCATGGCTGTTTCTGTCCCTGACCTGTCTAATCCTGGAAGGTAGAGAATGACTTGGTGTCCTCCATTTTCAATTTTTATTTTATTTTATTTTTTGTTTTTAAAGATGGGGTCTCACTATGTTGCCCAGGCTGGCCTGGAACTCTGAGCTCAAGCAATCCTCCCACCTTGGCCTCCCAAAGTGCTATGATTACAGGCGAGAGCCACTATACCTTGTCTGTTTTTTTGTTTTGTTTTGTTTTTGAGACAGAGTCTCGTTCTGTTGCCCAGCCTGTAGTGCAGTGGCGCGAACTTGGCTCACTGCAACCCCCACCCAGGTTCAAGTTATTTTTGTGCCTCAGCCTTCTGAGTAGCTGGGACTACAGGCACGCACCACTGTACCCAGCTAATTTTTTGTATTTTTAGCAGAGATAGGGTTTCATCATGTTGGCCAGGCTGGTTGTGAACTCCCAACCTCAGGTAATATGCCTGCCTCGGCCTCCCAGAGTGCTGGAATTACAGGCTTACGTGAGCCACCTTGCCTAGCCTTTTTTAAACTTTTTTTTTTTTGGGACGGAGTCTCACTCTATCGCCCAGGCTGAAGTGCAATGGCGTGATCTTGGCTCACTGCAACCTCCGTCTCCAAGTTCAAGCGATTCTCCTGCCTCAGCTTCTTGAGTAGCTGGGATTACAGGTGCCTGTAACCACGCACAACTAATTTTTGTATTTTTTTAAATAGAGACGGGGTTTCACCATACTGGCCAGGCTGGTCTGGAACTCCGGACCTCAGGCAACCCTCCTGCCTTGCCCTCCCCAAAGTGCTGGGATTACAGGCATGAGGCACCACGCCCATGTTTTTAAAACTTTTTTTTTTGGCCTCACAAAGTGCTGGAATCAAGTAGGAGTTTGAGACCAACCTGGGACAACATAGCAAGACCTAAGACCTTATCTCTACAAAAAATTAAAATAAAATAAATTAGCCAGGCCAGGTGCAGTGGCTCACACCTGTAACCATAGGACCTTGGGAGGCTGAGGCTAGATCACTTGAGCTCAGGAGTTCAAGACTAGCCTGGGCAACATAGTGAGACCCCATCTCCACAAACATTAAAAACATTAGCTAGGCATAGTGGCACACGCCTATAGTCTCAGCTACTTGGGAGGGTGAATGAAGCAGGAGGATCTCTTGAGTCTGGGAGTTCGAGGCTGCAGTGAGCCACAATCACGCCGCTGAACTCCAGCATGGGGAGACAAAGGGAGATCCTGTCTCTTAAAAAAAAAATTAGGTGTAAAAATTAATGTCTTGTATTGAGAAAAGAAACAACTGATGGCCGGGAGCAGTAGCTCACGCCTTTAATCCCAACACTCTGGGAAGCTGAGGCGGGTGGATCACGAGGTCAGGGTTTGAGACTAGCCTGGCCAATATGGTGAAACCCCATCTCTACTAAAAATACAAAAAAGCTAGCCAGGCATGGTGGCTCAAGCCTGTAGTCCCCGGCTACTCAGAAGGCTGAGACAGGAGAATTGCTTGAACCCAGGAGATGGAAGTTGCAGTGAGCCGAGATTTCACCACTGCACTCCAGCCTAGGCAACAGAGGGAGACTATCTCAAAAAACAAAAACACAAACAAAGAAAAGAAATCACAACTGACCTCAAATGTTTAAAATATGACAAATATTATAAATATTACACAATCTAGAAAAATCACAATACTTATAGTAAATAAGACTGACGTAGTGCTGGAATGCTTGCATTTCCTGCTTTTTTCTTAGATGTATGTGTTACTCTTTGACCACTTCTTCATATGAAGATTTTGTAATATTATTTTCTATTCTTCCTCAGTCTTTTCTCTAGGATGGCTAGTTAATTTGTTTCTTTGAGATGGAGTCTCACTCTGTTGCCCAGGTTGGAATGCAGTGGTGCAGTCAAGGGCTCTGTGCAGCCTGGACCTCCCAGGCTCAAGTGATCCTTGCACCTCAGCCTCCCCCAGTGGCTGAGACCACAGCCACGTGCCACCATGCCCAGCCAATTTTTTGATAGAGACAGGGGTCTCACTTTGTTCCCCAGGCTGGTCTCAAACTCCAGGACTCAAGCAATCCTCCCGCCTTGGCTTCCCAAAGTGCTGGAATTACAGGTGTGAGCCACAGTGCCTGGCAAGTTTTTTTTGTTTGTTTGTTTTGGGAGGGGGGCAGAGTCTTGCTCTGTCACCAGGCTGGAGTGCAGTGGCACGATCTCGGCTCGCTGCAACCTCTGCCTCTCGGGTTCAAGTGATTCTCCTGCCTCAACCTCCCAAGTAGTTGGGATTACAGGCATGTGCCACCACACCTGGCTAATTTTTTGTATTTTTAGTAGAGACAGTCTTTCACCGTGTTAATCAGGGTGGTCTCGATCTCCGGACCTCATGATCCTCCCACCTCAGCCTCCCAAAATGCTGGGATTACAGGCGTGAGCCACCGTGCCCGGACACAACTCTGCCTTTAAACTTCTTTCCTGCGCATCTCCTATAGGACTAACTCAGGCAGTGTGACCTGCTGCAGAAAGCTCACCTGAAACCTACATCAGCTGTGCTTCCTGCGTGGTCCTGTAGGGTCCTCTGAGCACCACCACTTATGCTCGGCGCTGAGCCACCTGGATGCTGGTGAGGTCCATGGCTGTTTCTGTCCCTGACCTGTCTAATCCTGGAAGGTAGAGAATGACTTGGTGTCCTCCATTTTCAATTTTTATTTTATTTTATTTTTTGTTTTTAAAGATGGGGTCTCACTATGTTGCCCAGGCTGGCCTGGAACTCTGAGCTCAAGCAATCCTCCCACCTTGGCCTCCCAAAGTGCTATGATTACAGGCGAGAGCCACTATACCTTGTCTGTTTTTTTGTTTTGTTTTGTTTTTGAGACAGAGTCTCGTTCTGTTGCCCAGCCTGTAGTGCAGTGGCGCGAACTTGGCTCACTGCAACCCCCACCCAGGTTCAAGTTATTTTTGTGCCTCAGCCTTCTGAGTAGCTGGGACTACAGGCACGCACCACTGTACCCAGCTAATTTTTTGTATTTTTAGCAGAGATAGGGTTTCATCATGTTGGCCAGGCTGGTTGTGAACTCCCAACCTCAGGTAATATGCCTGCCTCGGCCTCCCAGAGTGCTGGAATTACAGGCTTACGTGAGCCACCTTGCCTAGCCTTTTTTAAACTTTTTTTTTTTGGGACGGAGTCTCACTCTATCGCCCAGGCTGAAGTGCAATGGCGTGATCTTGGCTCACTGCAACCTCCGGTCTCCAAGTTCAAGCGATTCTCCTGCCTCAGCTTCTTGAGTAGCTGGGATTACAGGTGCCTGTAACCACGCACAACTAATTTTTGTATTTTTTTAAATAGAGACGGGGTTTCACCATACTGGCCAGGCTGGTCTGGAACTCCGGACCTCAGGCAACCCTCCTGCCTTGCCCTCCAAAGTGCTGGGATTACAGGCATGAGGCACCACGCCCATGTTTTAAACTTTTTTTTTTTGGCCTCACAAAGTGCTGGAATCAAGTAGGAGTTTGAGACCAACCTGGACAACATAGCAAGACCTAAGACCTTATCTCTACAAAAAATTAAAATAAAATAAATTAGCCAGGCCAGGTGCAGTGGCTCACACCTGTAACCATAGGACCTTGGGAGGCTGAGGCTAGATCACTTGAGCTCAGGAGTTCAAGACTAGCCTGGGCAACATAGTGAGACCCCATCTCCACAAACATTAAAAACATTAGCTAGGCATAGTGGCACACGCCTATAGTCTCAGCTACTTGGGAGGGTGAATGAAGCAGGAGGGATCTCTTGAGTCTGGGAGTTCGAGGCTGCAGTGAGCCACAATCACGCCGCTGAACTCCAGCATGGGAGACAAAGGGGAGATCCTGTCTCTTAAAAAAAAAATTAGGTGTAAAAATTAATGTCTTGTATTGAGAAAAGAAACAACTGATGGCCGGGAGCAGTAGCTCACGCCTTTAATCCCAACACTCTGGGAAGCTGAGGCGGGTGGATCACGAGGTCAGGGGTTTGAGACTAGCCTGGCCAATATGGTGAAACCCCATCTCTACTAAAAATACAAAAAAGCTAGCCAGGCATGGTGGCTCAAGCCTGTAGTCCCGGCTACTCAGAAGGCTGAGACAGGAGAATTGCTTGAACCCAGGAGATGGAAGTTGCAGTGAGCCGAGATTTCACCACTGCACTCAGCCTAGGCAACAGAGGG